>NW_024412444.1:15586983-15595593 GCF_014898765.1 Herpailurus yagouaroundi | reverse complement strand
CCCTGTCCTTCACGACCTCAGCTCCGCCACCGCTCCCAGTCAGTGATGCGGCGAGGGTCCTGTTCCCTGCAGATCAGAGGCCGGCCAGTTTCACTCTAGCGAATAAAGAGCCTTCCCCACGCCGGGTGAGACCTCGGGACCCACAGCGCCGCTGAAGCAGCCTCTCCTCGCTCCCGCCCTCTACCGCACACAGATGACCCCTTTTAACGTAGGGCAGGACCCCTGAGCGGTGCGCTGCAGAGTTGTGGGTCGGGGCCCAGAACTGCGCCTGCCTGGTTCTGACCTCAGCAAACAGCCGCACCGACCTCACTCTCCGCTTCCCCGCGCGGGGCCCCCATTGAGATGCCGCGGTCTCTTCCAGCAATGTTTCCAGACTTTCCATCGAAATTCGGCATTCCTTCTTGGAACCACTCTCCACCTGTGTTTCTTCTACTCAGATCTGTTTCCTGAGCCCGCATGCGTACCAGGTGGTGCACTGAACCGGTGGGCCCTGTCGGTGGGGACCTGGCCGGCTAGACACTCTGTTTCCTTGGGGTGCTCCTCCCGGTTTAAGGGCGTGTGCCTATTTGAATACACATTGCATCTTGGCTGAGCACTTACATATGGTGGGCCAGATCCTGGGCCAGGTGATGGGGCAGGATGGAGGCGGAAGGGTAGGCACGTGTGAGCCCCAGGAAGCTACGAGGGCGTTGAACACCTGTCCACAAGTAAGTCTCTTCAGGCGGGAGATGGGTGCCCCGCAGTGACAGGCTTCCAGAGCCACCAAAAGAAACTGGAGTTGGGGCGCCTGGGTGGCGCAGTCGGTTAAGCGTCCGACTTCGGCCAGGTCACGATCTCGCGGTCCGTGAGTTCGAGCCCCGCGTCAGGCTTTGGGCTGATGGCTCAGAGCCTGGAGCCTGTTTCCGATTCTGTGTCTCCCTCTCTCTGCCCCTCCCCCGTTCATGCTCTGTCTCTCTCTGTCCCCCCCCCCCCCCAAAAAAAAAAAGAAACTGGAGTGAGTGCCAAGCCAGTGTGGGCGGGAAGCTGGACAAGGCAGGTTATCCAGGTAGCAGCACTGGCCTGGCTGCTCAGCTTGGCTCTGTGACCCTTGCCAGGGGCCCTGCTTGCTCTGTCCCTCTTCTCCAGCCTATTTGTGTATACTTTGTGTTCACGTCACCAGACTTTTTCACTAAGTTTTCATTTTTTTTTAGTTTGTGTAATAGTTCTCTCCCTTCCCAAAGATAAGGACCCAGTTGTTTTTTTAGCCTTAGGTAATAAAGTGACAGCTGTTTACAACAAAGCATGGAGACTTAGTGACTTAGCAAGAGTGAAGGCTCTGGAGTCTGAGCTCTGCTACTACCTGGCTCAAGCTTTTAACTTCTCAGTTTCCCATCTATAAAAGGAGAAGATGCAAATAGAGGCGAGTTTCCCTAGGATTTAGAGTGCATGTAAAGAACTGGCACTCAATAAATCGTTATCGCCATCATCATCATCCTGTTTTAACTAATGATAATCGATCAGCTACTATGCTCCAGGCATTGTGGTAAGTGCTTTGTTTGTTTTACCTCTAAATCCACCCAGTTTCAGAGAAAGGGTCCCATTTTGTGGAGCAAGGGATGTGGTTTGACAAAGCCCATGCTTCTGAGCCACTCTGCTTTTCTGTGATTATTGTGAATAAGGAGATGATGCATAAAAAGCACCTACACGTCCCTGTATAACGGTAAGTGCCCCGGATACAGGATGGCTTTGATTAATTTCAGGGTTGTTTGTCACAAGGTGATTACTTGGACTTTTGTTGTGATAAAGTTCAGCTTTCAACAATGCACATCAAATTCTGTTATTTTTAGAATTCTTGTCACCAGTCGCAACCCCGAAATAAATGCAAAGAATTGCATAATTGCACTCTATAGTACAATGCGGTATACGTTTAGCCCATCAGAGAGGGCCGTCACTTCTATCAGGACTTTAAGAAAAAAGATGGCGGTGGCAAAGTAGCGGGTGCCGCAGCCAACTCCGAGCTCTGGCTTGCTCTGGGGAGGCTGGGGCGGAGCCGGGTGGACGCCACGTGGGAGGCCCCGCCCCCTTGGGCCACCCCGCCTCCAGAGCCCAGGCGCCTGCGCCAGCTCCCTCAGGCTGGGCTCCACCTTAAGGAGCACGCGCACTCTGCCGCAATCGGATTGGCGGGTCCTCGCGCCCCACCGCACTCTGATTGGTGGAGCCGCCCAGTCTCTGGGTCCCGGTGTCCGAGCTCAGCTCCTTCAGCTCCGCGGCTGCCTGGAGGTGGCGCAGGCCAGCCGCGGGACTCGTCTTCAGCAGGGAGCTCCAGTCCAGGAGCTGGGGCAGCTCTCGTCGCTCCTGGTTCCGCTGAACCCCTGTCCACGACCTGGGTCGGGCATGTTTTCCAGGGCCCAGGTGAAGCGGATCCTGCAGCGGGTGCCCGGGAAGCAGCGACTCGGCGTTTACAGGTTCCTGCCCTTCTTTTTTGTCCTGGGAGGAACGATGGAGTGGATCATGATTAAACTGCGCGTGGGCCAGGAGACCTTCTGTAAGTGGGGGTGCAGCAGCGTCCGTTTCATTTCAGGAAGGCAGGAGGCGGCAAGGGACCCGTTTCCCTGGGGGACAGTCAGGTTGCAGACTGCTCATTCCACTCTGAGCGCTGAGCTGCCTTTACCGTGGTCAGAAGGGCAAGTACGGTTACATTCGCGGCCCCGGGCTCTCTTGTAAGCGGGGCGACAGAAGCACTTTGGTGTCCAACCTTGAGACCTTCCCTGCACTTTGAGGGGAGAGCACGTGACTCCACGCGGAACACCCTCCTCTCAAGCCAGCCCCTTCGTCCCTGCCCGCCGGTGACATTTGGTCCTAAGGAACACACTTGCTCACAGCACTGTAGAAGCGAGTGCGACCCTGAAGATTCATGGAAACACCTGCTAATTGGTCAGCCCTCTCTGGATTCTTCAGTCCAAACCCTGGAGGGAGCTGGTCCGCCTTGGCCTAGAGGATTGCCACAGTCTTTGCGGGGCAGAGTCCCTGACACCAGGGCCCAGCAAAGAATGCCTGTGAAAAGAATGCCTGGCATTGCTTTGCCAAGCCTTAGCGCTAGTTACCCTTCTGGAAAAACTTTCCCACCCCCTTGGCCATTTCTGCTTTATTCCTCTCCAGAAACACGTTATCACTTGCGAATTACCAACCCTCGTTTAAAAACAATTTTTTTTGTGTTTGTTTATTTTTGAGAGAGAGCAGGTGCCAGAGTGAGGGAGGGGCAGAGAGAGAGAGAGGGAGACAGAGCATCTTAAGGGGGCTCTGCCCTGAGAACAGAGAGCCTGATGTGGGGCACAAACCCACCAAACGGGAGATCGTGACCTGAGCCAAAGTCAGATGCTTAACCGACTGAACCACCCAGGCGCCCCTATTTAAAAAAAAAAAAAAAAAAAATTAAAGATTTTTAAGCAATCTCTAGCCCCAACGTGGGTCTCCGCGAACCTGCAACACTGAGATCAATGTTCCACCTACCCAGCCATCCAGGTGCTGGGCCAACCCTTATTTTAAAAACACTGTTAGGGGCGCCTGGGTGGCGCAGTCGGTTAAGCGTCCGACTTCAGCCAGGTCACGATCTTGCGGTCCGTGAGTTCGAGCCCCGCGTCGGGCTCTGGGCTGATGGCTCGGAGACTGGAGCCTGTTTCCGATTCTGTGTCTCCCTCTCTCTCTGCCCCTCCCCCGTTCATGCTCTGTCTCTCTCTGTTCCAAAAATAAATAAACGTTGAAAAAAAAATTAAAAAAAAAATAAAAACACTGTTACATTAGCGCTTCCTAAAGATACTTACCTTTTGTTCATCTATTCATCAGTATTTAATACACACCCATGAGAGTATGTAAGGAACAAGGCAATGTCCCCTCCTTCAGAAGAGCTCTAATGGCAGAGACCCATCATAAAGACTGTTACTATTAAGTGTGGTCAATACTGAGGGGACAGTGGCAGGGGGCAATGACAGTCTTGGGGGAGTGTGGAGACCTCAGCTGGATCACATGGTGCAGGGAAGGCTTCCAGGAGTTACCATGCCAGGTGGGACCTGAAGATTGACTGAGTAGGTCAGCCAGATGAGGGGAACGTTTGTGGAGGTGAAAGTCTGACGCTAGTGCCATGGTGTGAAAGATTACTGTTTGAGGGCCTGAAGGTGAGTGGAGTGAGGGATGAAGTGGTTAGAAATGTGCCTGGGCGGATGTGTCCAGAAGCACTGGAGAACCAAGAACGTACCCAAAGGATTGCAGGTTTTAAGCTGCGGAGGATTAACGAGAGAGTGGGTTCTTGTGGAGAGGAGGCAAGAACACAGGCTGTTGGTTGTTCAGGCCTGAGATGATAGCCTGGTCGGGTGGGTGTAGATGGGGCCCAAGAGTGGAGTTGAGAGACACTCAGGAGATG
This sequence comes from Herpailurus yagouaroundi, assembly GCF_014898765.1. Lineage (NCBI taxonomy): Eukaryota > Metazoa > Chordata > Mammalia > Carnivora > Felidae > Herpailurus > Herpailurus yagouaroundi. Next base: position 15,591,197 of record NW_024412444.1, on the reverse strand, counting down.
GTGCTGACAGGGCCTTGTGACTGAGTGGACTCAGGAGATGAGTGGTGGAGGCTTCTGGTAGGACAGCCGCGGCAGGGGTGGGGTTAGGGAGGGGACACTGGCGGGGCAGTCCAGACTCCGTTTTTGGGGTTTTGGACGTGCCAAGGTGGAGATAGTTCTATAGATATGAAGCTCAGCAGGCAGATCTGTCTCATGGGTCTGGGTTTATGGGTCATTTGAAACCAGATTGGAATGAAAGTCAGAGGCAAATCCAACATTTTAAGGATGACTAGAAGTAGCCAGAGAGGCAAGGAGGAAACCCAGAGGCTCAGGAATCTGACTCTGTGAATGGGTGGGGTGGGGTGTGTGTGTGGGGGTCATCCTCCCCTCCCCCACCTGAAGATACAGAGATTCGGGTCAGGAAAGGGGGGTGGAGACAGGCTACACATACCTGGCTCTTGGGAAGGTGGGAGAGCTTGGGATCAGAACAGAGGCATGAGAGCAGCCCTTGGAAGTTAGCTGGAAGAATTCTTTACTGATGACTTAGCTGTGTGAAGAAGAGTCCATGGCCTTCTGGGGGTAAGTGAAGAAGGGTCAGGGTCATGACTGAGGAAACAGGATTGTCAGGCATCACAAGTGGACCCAGTTAAATGCATAAGTTGGCCCTACACCACAAAGCAGAGTGAGGCGTGCAGGAGGAAGGCAATTGGATTAGTCTATAGTTGGGTTTTGAAGATGGGTCAAGAAGTTATTAAGCGGGGACTGCAGCTGGTTTGGGCAGGAAGAGAGAACAAGAGGGGGCTGAGGAGGTATTCAGGGGCCAAGGGCCTGGGGAAGAAGTTGATAGAGGTTCAAGGATGGAATGGCTAGAAAGGTGGTAGAGGTTGTGGTCAGAGCAGGATGAATACTTCAGAGAACACCACAAGTAGATGGCAGAAGGTGGCCACAGAAGTCAGGGAGGTGAAGGGGCTAGTGCTTCATCCCCATGGCAGGTGGTGTTGCCTGGAAGATCACACAGGGAGGTCAAGGAGCCTGAGCTAGATGCCAGCATTTTCAGTGACTGAAGGGGAGTGGTGGAGCCAGGTGCCCATGAGAGAGCCAGGTGCCCATTGTGGCAAATGGCGTAAGCCCCAAAGGAAGAGGGTGAAGAATCTGCAGTGTCGAAGGGCAGCTGCTGAGAACAAGGGAACTCACCTCACCTCCCCACCCTGAGTTCCTGGTGTAGGTGAGGGAGTAGCAGAGAGCTGCAGGGCAAGACGTGCCTTTGAGGCACTTCAGTTAAGGATGATTTCAGAGAAAGACATTTTTGCGGGGGGCGGGGGGGGGGGGAGGGGGAGGTGGGCGGGCAGGGGAGGAAGTGAGGAAGGTCTTAAAAACATTGCTAAGAGGTATGCCAGGACAGGATCCTGTCTTTGAAGACACTCTTACCATGCTATTGAAGTCCAGAACTGCATTAACATAGTCCTCATCTAACTCAAGTTTTGTTTTAAATGAGGTTTATTTTGGCATTGAGTTAAACAGTGAGATTCAGAAAGAGCTTGAGAGCTCTAGGCCACTGGTTAAATTAGTCAGATCTGAGTACTTTTAATTCCTGTTTCTTAAAAATCTAAGTGAAATTTTTATTTAACACAGATGATGTCTACCGTAGAAAAGCCTCAGAACGACAGTATCAGAGAAGGCTGGAAAATGCATCGGAGACTGAACTTCAGCCGTCAATAAAGTGAACATGAAATTTTACTACTGGTTTCAATTCCTTTGAAAATGTACTTTTCAGATCTCTTGTTCTTCCCAGAACTGCCTTTACAAAGAATTTTTATAGTTTTCCTGTCTCTGCTTGAATACTTCCCAAGTCACTGTTGGATGGCACTTATGGAAAATACTTTCCTCCTGAAACACTCTTGCCCATTAAATCCATTCGATGAAAATACTAAAAAAAAAAAAAAAATTTAATGTTTATGAGAGAGAGAGAGAGAGAGAGAGAGAGAGAATGAGAATGCCCAAGAATGGCGGAGGGGCAGAGAGAGGAAGACACAGAATCTGAAGGAAGTTCCAGGCTCTGAGCTGTCAGCACAGAGCCCAACGAGGGGCTTGAACCCCCCAACTGTGAGATCATGACCAGAGCCGAAGTCAGAAGCTTAACTGAGTCACCCAGGCGTCCCTCCATGAAAATATTTCTTAAACAATTCAAGGATCAAAAACAAAACAAAACAAAACAAAATTCAAGGATGCTTTTTAGTGCAGTCTCAGTCTGAATTATTTGTGAAGTCTTGTTTTAGGCCACAAATAATTACTTGTTTGCAGAATTTAGATTTAAACATAGAGATAAAAGATCTCTATTGCAAGATTATTTAAACCAAGATAATTTTGCAGATTACATTCCTGCCAGCTACCAATCTGTCAACATTTGCTAGCGTGGTGGGAATTCCTGACCACACATTACTCATGTCAGGTGCTCTTATGAACAGAAATAACCCCTCCCCTTGCCTGTCCCCACTAATATACAAGGGCTGGACCTCCATAAGGACTCCAGAGGGGACAGGCTTCCCACCCCTCTGTGATGAAGATGTGCTTCCATCCAGCTGCTAAAGATAAAGACAATACTTCTTCCCTGAGAAAGTGAACCTTCACACTGCAAAGCAACCATAAAGTAACCACAGACTTCATCTGAATCGGAGGCTCAGAGGAGAGATTTTGTAATTTGACCCAGAGTAAGTTTGGGTCAGCTGGTAAGAAAAGCAGAAGCTGTATCCATTTTTTCCCTTTTAATCCCTGCTTGGTAACTACATCCAACATCTATCCAAACAAGAACATATCTGTATTAAAGAAGACTAAGTTTCAAAATAGTTTCTAATGACTGCTCATGAATATATAGAAGCAGATGCTTAAGGCCACAGTGTATTCTCAATAATCTCTGTCACAAACATCTCTTCCCCTTTTTCTAATTTAAATTAGTCCATTTATGTTAGAACCAATTCAGTATAAAGACCCACTGACTACTCCGATCTCCTTAAAGCACTATCCACACCAGCTGCAGCTCAGGGTCACTGCTCAGAGATGGCTTAAGCGTAAAGACCAGTGATGACCCCACAGCACTGGGGAGAGGAAGGAGGTTCTTCTGTGCAGTGTCACCTAGAGAGTTCCTGGTGAACCTGACCTTATAGGCATTTTAGTGATTAGACTACAGTATGAGGAATTAAATTGTAGTAGGATTCTCTCAATTTTATGGCCTTATTCCATACCCCACCCCAGTTCTAGAAGTTTAGTATTGGTAATCTAGAGAGAATCTGTAACTTACACACCTTTTACAACTGCCCATAAAACTGTCAGCTAACTTCTGTGTCTGCTGTGGGCTCCTTCCCCGGCCCGCCCCCCTGCCTGCACCCCAGAAAGAATCACAGCTGCAAATTCATGTTAACCTTCCTTAGCGTTTTCTTTGTTCTTCTTTTTAAAATATATATCAGAGTTCTGATTTACTGATGGACAACAGAACTTTGAAGATGATAAGAAATGTCTCATTTCCAGGCAAGGAGACTAGCTAAGCATCTGTTGGATTAAATTGAAGATACTCTCAGAGTATGTTGTTTGGATGCTACAAAGTAAGAACTAATCTTTGTTAACCTAAGTGAAAGCTTTTAAGCTTCACCTCAAAAAAATTTTAAGCCTCCTACTATACAATATGACTCTACCCTACTTCTCACACACTGGAACTGCTAAGGGAACTTAAATAATGTGAAGAGCAATGCTCTTATATGCTGATTACAGAACTGCTGTGCCCCCTAGTGTGAAGTACAAGGCAAAAAATTTAATAACTCAAATTTTAAAAACCGTAATACTTCTAGAATGACAAAAATGAAACTAGCATTTGTTGCTTGAAATCTACGTCCGGTGTGGTGTTGGGTAAAGAACGTGGCTTTGGAGCTTCACTTATTCATCTGAACTAATAGGGACAGTACTTAAGTTAGGCACATAGTAAATCATAAAGGGGAGCTATCTTTGTCTAAAGGGTTTTATTCTGGAAGTCTTGCCTAAATCTAAGATGTTATAACTTAAGCACATTAATCTCTCTTCCTTTCTTTTTGTAAGTCTGATTTTTTCACCCCAAGTTACTTCTCTTAAAAAACAACAACAGGGGCGCCTGGGTGGCGCAGTCGGTTAAGCGTCCGACTTCAGCCAGGTCACGATCTCGCAGTCCGTGAGTTTGAGCCCCGCGTCGGGCTCTGGGCTGATGGCTCAGA
>NW_024412444.1:15468404-15586973 GCF_014898765.1 Herpailurus yagouaroundi | reverse complement strand
CAACAACAAAACACATTTGGACCATGGTGTTTTCCAAAGCAATTCCTCTCCTAGACAAAGCCATACAGGGGCGCCTGGGTGGCTCTCTCAGTTAAGCGTCTGACTTCGGCTCAGGTCATGATCTCACAGTTCGTGAGTTTGAGCCCTGCATTGGGCTCTGTGCTGACAGCTCGGAGCCTGGAGCCTGCTTCAGATTCTGTGACTCCCTCTCTCTCTCTGCCCCTCCCCTGCTTGTACTCTGTCTCTCTCTCAAAATAAAACGTTAAAAAAAAAAAAAAAGTACAGTGTCAGCTCTCAGTCTTTACACATGTGCATTAAATTTAGAATTTCTTGGGGCGCCTGGGTGGCGCAGTTGGTTAAGCGTCCGACTTCAGCCAGGTCGCGATCTCGCGGTCCGTGAGTTCGAGCCCCGCGTCCGGCTCTGGGCTGATGGCTCAGAGCCTGGAGCCTGTTTCCGATTCTGTGTCTCCCTCTCTCTCTGCCCCTCCCCCGTTCATGCTCTGTCTCTCCTGTCCCAAAAATAAATAAACGTTGAAAAAAAAATTTAAATTTAGAATTTCTTGCCACATTTATGTGCAACCCACAAGAAGTGAATACTATGTCTATTGTGGGGATAGAAATAGTCTATTAATTTGCTCAGTTCTGAACATTCATTCAGCTGGCCTAGCACACTTCCAAGCTAAAAAGGAACACAGTAACAGTACTTGTTTGCTCATGGTGTTCAGCAGGAAATGTCTGACTACGTATCAATGATCATTCAAAATATGCCCATGAGCATAGATGCAGTACAGCCCCAAACATTTAGGAGAACAGAGCCACAGGGATTTGCAAAGTGATATTAGAGGAAAACGGTTGATTTTACCAACACTTTCTATTAAAAGTGTGGTCATGTCTTTAAGAGCTGTATTACAAGCATATGTAAAGACACAACTGGGCCACTGGTCTCTTCTGGCCACAGGCAGCTATTTCAAATGGCTTACACTGCTTTATGATATAAGACACGCTTTCCTGACTTCCACCATCAGTAACTCTACAATTTAAACTTCGACCTGTATTTCCACCCATGGTGAGGACATGTCAGGAATTCCTTGACTGCCTGCCTGAGACGCTTGGCGTGGGGCATGTCAAGCTGCAGTGTGACTACATTCAGCTTGTGTTAATGCAGCCTAAGCCCTGAACCAGGGTCTGGTCACTGACTTGTGCCTCTACCTGTGGAGCTTTGTTCCCTTAAATTGGCAGCTGTGTCCCTGTCAGCATAAAATCTAGACTTGCAGCAATTAAATCTGCTTGACACTTACATCTGACACAAGCTTTAACAGAACAACCAAACCTGGTTAATCCAAATCACTTTGCAAACTCCATTTTTATTTGGATTAAAAAGCTTTAAATGAACAAACATATGATACATACATGTTATAAGACTAGTTCCCACTTAAACCTCCTTTGATACAGAAATTAGAATAAACCAAGTTTTAATTAGGTCTGAAAATGTTCAAGCTCAAAAGTCAACAACACCAGTTTGAGATTTCACACAGGGAAGCATCCCCTTTCAGTGCTTCCTCATAGGAAGAGAAGGGGGGTTCAAAACAAGGCAATTCAGCGCCTTTTAAATCAGTTGGCTGACCTACTATTTTAAACCAATAGGTTTTTCCCCCATATAAACAAAACTCTTTTCCATATGAACTTACATTTTGAAAACATTTAGGCCATTATACTTTCTAAGCCATATCACTAGTTCCTAAAATTCATTGGGGAAAAAAAAAAAAAGATGTATATAGTTTACTTGTACTTTTTTAAGTCAGGACTTTTTTTTTTTTTTTTTTTTTTTTTGGCTTATCTTTTTTGGAAGATGGTTGACCTCAAATCTTATATCCTAAATATTAACTGATATTCTCCAAGTTAATATACAGAAAGACATGATTCTAAAATAAATACATAGATTTTTTTTTTTTAAACTTAATTAGGGCCTGCCTACCGGCCCCCTGGCCCGGCTCTGCACTGCCTTCGGGAAGCCCCTGGCTGGATCTATGGTTTCTACAGCACCTCTAGACACTGGGAAGGAGCCGGGAGGAGGAGTGCCCTGGCTTCTAATGCCCCACCCTAGCCCACAGTGAAGAGTTTGTAGAGGCTTCCCAAAGAAGTCTCATCCAGACCTTAAAAGGGGAAATAAAATGGGTGAATGAAATAAATAAATAACTTAACCAAAATTAGATTTCAGGTTCTTTGGTGTAGTTCAAGAATGTCTAGAAATAAAATAATCTGATTGTATTATACAGTCCATGATGATTCAATGGCCCAAATAACTAGGAAACTGAAGATTTATCTGATTCAGTTTAACAATAAGGTACTGACATACTACTGCAATACATTTTTTAAAAGTCAGAATTATTTAAAATACTTGATGCAAACTGAGATCCAGTGGTTGACTATACGCAATTAAGTTACAAGGGCCTCCTGTATTTAAAGTACCTAGATACAAGAGGCTTTTCTTCCATTCTACACTCTTTTTGTCCTCATGATTTACTAAGAATGGCAATTAAATATCCAGGTATTGATTTACACCAGATTAAAAGAAGAAAGTATCCTGTGAGGGTCACTCTCTCCATTTACAAACAGTAAGGGAAGCTCCACCAACATGGCAACCATCTTGTTACAAAAAAGCAGGTTTCAAAACCGTGGAGTGAAATACTGTTTCAGGTTTGATGCTTTCTACCTGTCTGAGCATCATACACTACCTGCAAATATTTCTTCTAGGGTCACCTAAGAGAGACAGGGTCAAGCCCAAGTGTCTGGGATCCGTAATGGTCTTTTTTAGTATTTTCTTAAATTATAATTATTTTCTCCTGAAATTCAAAAGCACAAGCTAAATTTAAAAAAACATTCTAGAAAGCCTTAAATTTCTGGTTGAGAATTGCAGTGCTGAAAGTCAGAAGGAAAAAAATGCCACATCTGATGAGGAAATAAAGGTACGAAAACATATTTGCATATGTAGACAATCTACTCTTTTACAATTATGCTTCTGACACAGCTCATATACACTCCCTTCCCTATGCTGGGTTAGGTGTTAGGTTTGAAAAATAAATCACCTCCATGCACACCTCAATGCTTTCTTCAAGGTAAACTTCAATTTTTTCAATGTAAGAGATTTAAAATTTTAAATCTAAGAAGTATAGGATTAAACTGTGAATTCATTATAAATAGATCAAAAGTACCCTTAAACTTACCTGCCAAGACTAAATACAGTTCAGGGTTGTGCACATGTTCTGCAAAAATAACTGACACCATATATGACCAACAGCACAAGAAACAGTGCTCTGCCCCGCAGGTGTCTGGGCAATGTACCAGCTGCAGAAGGATGCACAGCACTGACTTCAGATTTCTGGAGCAAGCCTCTGAGTCCATAGAGCAAATGTGCCATGTCTGCCAAAACCCTAGAACCTAAAAACAACCCTTCACTTCTGCTAAAGTGACTTGAGATACTGAGGCACATGAAGCAGACATCAGTGCACTCCCCTCTGTAAGATGTAAACTAGGACCAACTTCACATTTCATTGTCAACTTAATCTGTAAACTCTCATGGGTGCGTGTGTGTGCGTGTGTGTGTGTTTATGTATTTTTTTTTTCATTTTGTTTGTTCTTTTTTAAAAAACAAAACCAAAAACCAAAATCAAAAACCCCAAGCCAAGACAAAAACCTTTGATGGTTTCAGTTCCATGGCAACAAGTAAAAAGATAAAACTCCAAGTCTACATATACAACCAATTATGAAACTGGTTTTAAACGAAGGAAACATATGCAAAAAAATCTCTGTGTATTTGATAAAATCAACTGAATGTAACAAAAACAAATTGAAATAGCTTATTAAAAGTGTCCTTATATAAAAATGGCCTTGTGATGTACAGTAAAATGCAATAAAAATTATCATCCTTTGTTCCTCCCCTCCCGCCCCCAGTAACTAAAATGGCTACTGTTCCACAAAACTTTTTATGCTTCTATAAAAGAAACGTAATTGACGTGATTAAAGATTTTCTAGATTGTATGCTTGGCGAATGTTGAGGGTATCTCGGAGCATCAAATCCCGAAGGCGCCAGAGGGCATCTGCCATGGTGGTATGGGCCCCTTTACTTTTCAGCCAGTGAGAGGGCAGGCGGCTCTCCTGTTCTTTTGACAAATGGACATCGCGTCTTCGAGCTGAAAATTAAAATACACACGGAGAAATAGAAGTAGGAATAAGGAAAAATATAAGTAGGTAACAATTCCCCCTCAGTCCTAAGGCCTGACAGATTTACTAAAGCATGTAACATTTAATATTTTTTAAAGATTTTTTTAAAGTTTAAAGTATATTTATTTTGAGGTGCACGCATGCTCCAGTGGGGGAGGCTCAGAGAGAAAGAATCCCAGGCCGGCTCTGTATTGTCAGCGCAGAGCCCAGTGCAGGGCCTGAACCCACGAACTAACTGTGAGACTGTGGCCTGGATGGAAACCAGGAGTTGGATGCTTAACCAGCTGCGTCACCCAGGTACCCCTAACACTTATTATTTATTAAATATTATGAATTTTAACCCTGCAGTGTATTTCCAAGCAAATGCCTATTATTTTATTAGGCATCTTGGTTTTTAGAAAACCACGTGCTTAGGTATGAGACTACCTAGCTAAGGATGTCTTATTTTATGCTATGTATTTTAGAAATTATCTAATTTATAATAATGACTTCACAAAAGAGCTGCACATATAACATAATTCTCTAAAAGGGAACACAAGAGTTGCACAAACACCTAAAAGATCTGATCACTACTATTTTGTTGTAGGCAGTCCTGATAATCAATTTCTTTAGTGTTAACAAAAATTCCTAAAAAGGTAAATGTGAGGAAAGGGAAAACATACTTCTGAAAGAAATCAAATTAGGTTTAGAAATGAAGAATGAGTAGGAACTTCCACATTTCTTCCCAGAAGCCAGGCACGTTATTTTAGTGGGTACTGAAAACCCACTCAGGAAGTCCTCTGAGCTAAATAAAGACTCAACAGGTTATCTGAAACATGTTTTCCAATATTCTTTTCTTTTTTAAAACTGAACTGAAGTTAATTTTTAATTTACCCAAGTGCATCTGTGCTGATGCTCAAATGCCTGAAAAACTGGTGAAAAAATTCAGAATATACTTAAAAAGACAGCAGTGATGCTTATGACAAAACAAAGTCTAGAAATTGAGCAAAAAACCCCCACCATCTTCGGTGTGTGATGTTCAAGATAAAATTTATTTTACTTATATACGAAAAGTGGATCTCTACCCCATGGCATAACATGCCAATCACAGTGAGAGGACTTTGACGATGCACGGCTTTCACAAAGGCTTGTTGAGAAGGACTCTCCTTACCTGCCAGGGTTTGGTCCCACTTGCTAATGCTGTTGGACTCAGCACTGAGTCCTTCAATGTATTTCAGGTAGGCCTCTGAGTGGAGAAGCCTTTGTGTCTTCGGTGGGGGAGCCACAAACATGGGCGTTGTTGGCTGCTGTATGACAGGGGGGCCGGCTGGATGTGGGCCAGGATACGGAGGTGGTGCCTGCTGCCCTGGAGGCCCCAAAACTCCCACCTGAAAGAGCACAGGGCACATGGTGAGGGAAAAAATACTTGGCACATGCTCTGAGAAAGAGGATAACCTGAATTCTGTCAAGTCCTAGAAAATCCAGCTGGGAGGCTCACCTGCTGTCCGTATGGACTTCCGCCTGGCGCTGGAGTCCCTACCAGAGGGGCCACTCCTTGGTTCATCACACCTATAATTCAGAACGCAATGGCACAGTTAGAGGTTCTGAGTTGAGATGGCTACTGAAAAACTACTGCCTGATAAGAAATGATGCCATTTATAATGCAAACCTATGGATCTCTGCCCTTGAATCTTTGTGGATAAGAACCCTAAGCCCCCAGAACAGGATGCGGCATTCAGATAGAAAGTTCACATTCTTTGGTTTTCTAGCTATTTTAAGTACAAAGGTAGTACAACTTGTCAGATGTACATTAATTATTCATGGCTTAGAAATGATTTGAACCCTGCATAAAATTCTAGTATTTCCCTAGGTAAACTATAGTCAGAATACACCTCTATTTTCAAGGTGTTTTTCTTCTGACAACACATTTTCCTGAAACTGGAGCCCAAGTTTCATTTTGGCAGTGATGGTGCTGCAGTCAGGCTCAGCAGCAGGCGGTGTGCTAGGACAGCAGGGACACAGGGGAGAGGCTGTGCAAGCGCACGGTTAAATGAGCTCTGTGGTGGCTGGAGGCACATCCTTGCGGTCCACTCACAGGCCCCCAGCACCCCTGGTTCTAACTGGAGTCACTAATACTGGCAGACAGGTCACTTCCATCTGGTAGAGCAGTACTTGGAAAAGGATCATCTGGAAGTAAATCAGCCTCGTTGCTATCACTTCAAATGCAAAAATGACAAAGGGAAAGAGAAAAGATTTCGTGGTCTTACTACATTTGCACTCTGTATGTTTATAAACTTTGTACTCTTTCTACATTTGTACTCTGTAAGTTTATAAACTTCCCAGTGATGATGCCTCACAAGCAACTTCTGTCCCACAGGTACTAGCTGATAAAGGTGAGATGTCCTAACTTTTGTGTCTGGGGCTGTTTTCATCTCAGGACTGTCCATTTATTATTCTCATAAAACACTGAAATAAGGAAGGTTCCAGTTTGTTAAAAACTAACAAACTACAGTCAAACAAACCCCTGTTTAAACTTTTAAACAAATCCTGCTGGCTGCAAAGAAGGGTCAAAAGGAGCTCACCTCACATACTAGATTTTCTAGATTCAAAATGTTGCTATTTCGGCCAGGCAGCACCAGTACACTATTCTAAGGTTCTGAATTGCTAAATGCCACTTCAGGAAGTATTAGACATTTGTTAAAGAGAATGTGGTAGTACAAACAAGCTTTCTGTTTACAAAGTGGGGATTTTTATATTCCAGATCACCACAGCAGAATCCTGATGATTATTTGTGACTGGGTTAAGAGGCTGTGGTGGGTAAGCTGCTGCTCCAACATACTAACCCCTGTGCACCGCCCCCCTCCGGGACACTCACCCTCCTCAGATCCCACAACATGAGGGGCCTCCCTGAGCTGCCTTTCTCCTTTTCTGCAGGGGAGCACAGACAACTCAGCAATCCCCTCTGCTTTCTGTTTTCAAATGCCATGCAAAGGGGCAGCCAGTGAGAGCATGGGCTGAGTCAGCAGAGGAGCTCCCAGAGTCCTCCTCTCCTCCAAGCCCAAGCAGGTGTGTGTGTGCGTGTGTGTGGGCACTAAGAGTTCTTCCCTGTCTCCCCAACTAAAAGGTAAGTGTGTGCTTCCTTCAAATGCACTTTAAACACCCGAAGAAGTGGGGAAAGGGACACAGCTGTGCTCAACACCCACCAAAAGGTATCTGCTACTTAGAGGGTACTGGCCTCAGATGTGGCTCCCACTGAGTACCAAATGCACCCAGAAGTCAACTCCAACCTGGTCTGAGTCAGTCAGATAGGGTACCCTAAGTCAAGGTGAGAAGGTACAGAATTAAGGCCAATTCTACTTGCCACAGGGGCACACCCATCTTATGACTGACTTTTGCTGCAAGAGTAACTCCCACACAGGCCACTACTTCTAAAATGAAGTACCCACTGCCATAAACATTTCCTCTTTGGGTATATCTGAATCAAACACTTGTGTGGAGTTATGGCCATTCTCTAAGCAATACTCATAAGAGTGTGGCTGGAGGCTCTAGGCCAAGCCACCAGGTTCACTCACCCTGCCCACTGCTGGGTGTACCTCTGAAGCACTTCTGGAACTCTGTATAACCCAACACTGCTGGAGGCAAGTCTAACATTTCTACATTTTGTCATCTGGGCCAGGCCTTTAGCTGGTATTTTGGATAATGGCCCCAATGCTCTTCTAAGTTATCTTCAGGTCACATTCCCTCCAACTAGATTACAGCTAAAGGTCAGTTCTTTTGCATTTGATGGCAATCAATATGGGAACCTGCGATCTTCCTTTCACAATAAAGTAATATTTCAACTTACTATTTACAAAGTAAATCTGTAGCTAGTTCTGAACTCCATTTATATGCTTCTACATGAAATAAATTCTGAGCTTCTGCTGACAGATAAATCAGTGTCCACAGTTAGTATGGGAGGGCTATGCTGCTCTTTAAGGTCTTATGTCATACTTCTTAGGGGACTCATATACAGAAAACGTGTTCCTTGCAAATTCGTTCCCTCCCTCCTTTTTGTTCCTAGAATGATTGGCTGAAGGATTTATTCACCGTGATCAGTGACTCTGCAATCCCCTTAGAAGGGCTATTTGAGAAGCAGGAGATGGAGCAGGGATTCCATACAGAAGACCTTGTGAGAGAAGAACTGAATCAGAGGAAGAAGTACCCTCAGGACCCAAAGTGCTTTCCTATGTGACTCAGAACTAGCCATTTGGGATATCGTTCACTGATCATCCATGTATCATTCACTGATAAAGAGGGCATGACCTTCCTAGGCTGTATTCGGTTTTCCGAGCACACGTCAAATTGTCTGAGTGGTATGAGAGTATGCCTTCTGCCCCCTGGTCTGCTGAGTCTGGTCTCTGCCATGTGTCCTCTGCTGCTGCTAGGGAGCCAGGTGCCCAAGGGCACAGGTGCTGAGCCGCCTGCTCAAATACACGGGACAGGCCCTGCTGCTGACATTCCTGGGATTCTCAGTGAGGAAAGGCCTGGCCACAGTGGGCAGCAGGTACCTCCGGGAACAACTGGCTGAGGGAGGAAAAAAGAGAATATGAAGATGAGATTAATGAGTGAAGGAGGATGAAGTTCTTACCCGGTGGTGGGATGCCCGGGAGGCCGGGCACACCTGGCGGAAGATGGTGGGGTGGAGGCCCCCCAGGGTGAAGTGGCTGCATGCTGCCCATGCTAACAAGGCCATCAACTGGGCCCTGCAAAGGTGGAAGGCCTGGCGGATAGCCACCCATCATGCCTTGAAGGACACAACAAATTTCAGACATGCATCATTAACATGCAACATGAGCGAAGTAATAACAAATCCCCCCCATGCACTACCAATGAATAAAGCGCCCTTAGTACTGTGTGAGATAACAGCAATTAGTGCAATTATTTTGTTGCAATAATGAACAAAATAAAAAGTTACAAATATGAAATCCAACACTTGTGGATGAATTAGTACTTAGTAGATTATTATTTGCAGTTATCTTCCCTGGGATAAATATGTTGCATGTTTTTAATTAAATAATAATAAAGAGGAGTTCCAGTAACAGCCTTCCCAAGGTCATGTTATTGCAAGCTGTTCAAACAGAGTGACCAGTTCTGCAACTGCGGTTCTAATTCAACAGACTAAACCCCATCACCCCACTCTGCCCACACTCTTACGCCTATCATGGGTGCACATGAGGGGACACTGGAATGGAGGGAAATGAGGCGCACAGCCCTGATCACAAAGCATGGTTCTCCAGCTTGGGGTGCATGGGGGTGGAGGGGGGGAGTGGGCAAGAGCCTTTCAAGGCTTCCTCTTCCCTTCTAGCCCCACTTGGTAAAAATGGATCATGTTCAGGCTTGAGCTGGGGAACAGAGAAGAGCCATCACAATGGATGATGTTTCATCTTTAGATCTCTAAACATGTAAAACAAAGATAAAACCTAAACCCTCCCAAGCCAAGCTAAGCTAATCCCAGGTCACTTGGTAGCAGGCACGCAGACCTCAGAAGGAATGGCTGGAGAATCAGGCTCTGCTGATGTGAGAAAATGCCAATTGTCATTACTGTCTCCAAGTTCACAAATGCCCTCACATAAACCTTCAGTTAACAGGGAACATTTTAAATGAGGTACAGACTTTCTGTGAACAGAGGCCTTTATTCCTTTATTTTCAAAGCGTATCTTCATAACACAAAATATTTTCTGCTGGCTAGGGAAGAGTTTCAGGAAACCAGTATTTTTGGCAAAAGGAGTGAAAGAAAGAAAATAATTTCAAAATGTCAAAAACTCACCTATCAAAAGAACTTTAAAGCCACACGACATTTTTTTTGAGCAAGAAAAACAACTTAACTCTTCTGGGATTTGAAATGATCACAATAAACAAAACATAAGGCTCCCCCCAGAATGCAATCACCTTTGGTCCCAGCTTCCTGCACGAAGGGAAGCTTGAGGGACGGGTGCCAAACCTCATTTTTACAAAACACTCTTTGTAGGAGGACCCTGGGAAACAGTGGAAAACTCCAGATTCTAAGGACTTTACTCTTTGACTTTCCCATAAGGATTATTGAAAGGTATCTATTGATAAAAGTTTAGTCTTTTGAAGCTATAACATTACTGAAAATTCTGAGATTGGTTCAGCCTGCTTCATTAGTCATATCTAAGCTGACTGAAAAACTTAAAATCACACACACCAATAAAGCGAATTCTAAATAGTACCTCTATACATGAAATAGGATTATGAGTTTCATGGTTTTTAAAATGAGAGTTCAGAGTTTGAACAGATACCATCATCTTAAACAAAACTGCCAAACTGCCTTTTAACCACACCACCAGCTCCAGCTCTTATGGGTAAATAGGTGGGAGTTTAAGGACATTAGGAGGCTTTGCTTTCAATTACAAAAGCCCATCTGAACGCAGCCTTCACGGGCTGTGGTTGAAGAAAAGTATTAAGAACTGAAAGCCATGACACTTGTCTTCATTAAACTGTACTTTGGCACTTATTATCCCAGTCACATGTGTTCAAATGAGCTTTAATGCTTGTAAGCAAAGCTGGTCTCAGACAGCAACAAGGCTAAGACTTAGGCCCTAAGCAATCTGTAAACCCAAGAAAAATCACCCTGTCAGCTGCAAAGTTCCCACTGTGGACCAAAGACTGGTGACCGTACAGGATGCTTGCTTGCCCTTCACTCCCATGGCCTGGAATCTGGGCAGCACATGCTTAATAATGTGAAGGGCCCCCCCCCCCCTTGCCCCTCAGAGCGCTATGATGGTATTCCCCAACAGGGAGCTAAAATGCTGCAGCTGCTGTGTTTTAATAGTTTTAGCTGTTTGAATTCATTTTGTTAACGTGTCCCTGGGCTTTTTAGTCAAGGGCACAGTGCTACAGTATCACATATCAAACGCAACAAAACAGGATGTCAACGAGGGAATTCTAACTTTCAAAAGTCCCCATGTTCAAGGCCTGATTTCTAAAACCCTCTGGAATCCCGTTAACCAAAATGGGCCATGGAATAGAGCAGGCGATTATGAGATTTGTTAGATCAACGTCAGTTACACTGAGAGTACTGAAAAGCCATGATTCAGATGTGCTCTGGCGAGTGCAACTGCTGAGTTGAGCGACAGTGCATTTGAGAACTTGCCATCACAAAAGGTAGGAGCGACAATGAAAAAGTTATCCTACGCTACTCTTCCTTGAAAAGCAAATACAAAAAAGCAAAAACAAAAACAGCATCCCAATGAGCCTGCCTTGAACAACACTGTCTTGGACTCCCTGCGAAAAGAAGTCAGACCGCTTGCTTCAGAAGACACTCAGGTGGCTTGTATGGACCTCACCAGGCTTAGGGAGATCACGAAGGAAGGACCCGAGAAGTGATCTACGGGCTTCTCGTTGGAGACACATCAGACAAGGATATTCAATTCAAGAATAGCCAAATTTGCCATGGCTACCAGAACCAGAGACAACACACACAAGCAAACCACATTCATCATTTTCTTTTCTTTTTTTTTTTACAAATATGTGACTGGGATACTAACAGAAAATGCAGTTTAATGTAATTAAATAGAAAAGCATTACAGAGTGGGCACAATGAATTGAATAAGGACTTTGTACTCCACTTAGCAGTCATGCACATTAGTGACCAAGAAAGGATTTAGAATTCACTGTCAAAAATCCTTTTAAATGGTCAGTCTTTTAAGGATGGCTGCAGCAGAACAAGGCAAACTGAACCCTGGAATGAGACGGGAAAATCGGTATCACCTAAGTGCTTAGTTTCGTGTTTTCTCTCGGGAGCCCCTCCAGAACAGAATTCAGGGTCTGTTTAGGTTTTCTGCTATAGGGCTCTATATCCAGAGCAGTCTGGGGTGGAGAGTATCGCCAGACCATGCCCACAGCCAGGCTAGAGCTGCTCCCTACTAATTCCCAGGGCTGGGCCCAGGGCCCATTTCTGGGGCAGAGGGGAGGCATTGCCCATATGGGAAAGGCGACAGAAGGACGACATGGACGACTGGAAACTTTGACTCTGCCATGAGAAAAGCCTAGAGATTGTGGCCTACTCCTCATTGGAGAAAAAAAAAAATGAAGGAATTTCTTAAAGTGGAAAAAAATGGTCTTAGCTCCTGTTTTTACCTGCAACAGGTGTCAACTGCTGATTGAGCATCCCCATTGGTGTTGGTGGTGGCACCACCCCCATGAGAGCCCCCACAGGGGTGCCTGCTCGGGGAGAAGCACTCGGCTGCTGTTGCTGTGCTGCTCGCTCTCTCTCCTGCTGCTCAGCAACTTTAGCTGCCCGCTCTGTAAAGGCATTTCAGATTTTCAATTCTGTTTTTAACCCAGGAATTCAAAATACCATCCATTGCATTCAACAGGACTAGTAAAAACACAGGCAACAGTTCTGTCTCAACGGAAGGAACAGTAGATGACTAGTCTCAACACAGGAGGAGTCGGGCCGATTTCACTTGGTAACCTAGCGTCCAGCTTTCCTATCCCATCTTGAGAACTGGTCTGCAAAGATTTCAAGAATGTTAAGACTGCAACACACATTCAGAAAGCACAGGTTTTATTTAAACACGTCACCAGCGTAACCAACGTGGTTAATCTCACAAGGCACCCTGAAGATGAGAAGCGCTACCATTATTCTAGTATTAATAGCATTATAAATTATTTATAATTTCAACATGAAGCAATTCCATGGCCCATTATAATTTTTGGCACAATTGTTACTTACACTATTTTCCTGATTCCTTGCACCCAATTTTACTACGATTTGAGGACTCTTGTCATTAGTGTCATGGGGTTTAGCAGCTGAAGAAAATTAACTCTGTAAGGGAAAAGTAGCTTACTGCCTCCTTCACAAGGTTTTAGGGAAAATAAAACACTACTTTCTACATCCTAATGAAGCAAAGAGGTCATGTTTAATAAACCCCGAGGGGAAAAAAATGCATGATACTCCAGGCTACAGTCATCAGAAGCAGGGAATATATATACACATATGAAACAATGGACAATGTACTGACAGAACCAGGTTTCCTGAGGCTGAGCAGTTCAATACTGACCATAGATCATCCTAAATCAGCTAAAGTTCCAAGAAATCACTCTTCTTTTATCCAAAATACAAGAGGAGCATTTGCTTGTGCCAGTTCTGGGCTGTGGAGCACCGCTTGCTGTACCCTTTTCTCCTTCGAGCTGCTCTGTCCTACCCCTCCATTGCCAGTAGCCCCAACAATCACATTCCCAGTCTTTTTGGGAGCTAGCAGGCTGGACCCTTACTAGAAAAGTCTAGAAATGTGTTCCCAAAGCTCTCACAATACAGGGATTGTTTTGCTTCACTATTCATAAACGGGAAATCTTCCCCACTCCTCACATGGGCAAGCTGAGGCTGGGAGATAGGTAGTAACTTGTCCAAGGACACAGAGAGAACCAGCAACATGTAGCCCTGACTTATGATAGCACATTCCACTGCCACACATTAACCCTCCAACATGGAATTCAAAAGGCTACTGTTGGCTGATCTAAGGAGTGGAAAATAGCTCAAGATCACATGGCTTTAAAGAGAATCAAGAAGCAACAGCTCCAGTCCTCCATGAGCATAAGAATGTGAAAGTCAAGCAAGTCAGAGCTTCCTTGCTGTGAGAGTTGCCTGTATGGGCCTGTCATCACTCATTAACACTGTCTCAGTTTATAGATCCTCTGTACAATGAACGTGAGGGACAAAGGCCATTGGAACAACCCATTTCCTTGTGCCAGCAGTAAAAAAAACAAAACAAAACAAAACCACTGAATGACCTAGACCCCCACATTAAATTCTAGTATTTTCATTACACAAATGACACAGTAAAATGGGAGAGCAAAAAAATGAAGTTGAAAAAAGAAAAATTCAGGCCTGTGGATCGAATATTGGACTGGCTACCTGTTGGCTCCTTCTGGGAAGAGCCCAACGGGCTGCGTTGGAAAAGACGACTATTAAATGAAACTAGCCCAACTCCAAACTTTGGGTTTTGAGTTCAAACCCACACTGGGTTTTGGTCCAAACACCACAAGTTCAGATTTTGTGTCTCAGGCAGACACTGCTGAGTCATACCCAGCTCATCCTCACTTGGTTTTCCCATTTCAGACTCCCATTTGAATTTAGGAGACTCTCCTGGAAGCCCTCCTTTGCCCCTCTCTCCAGCCCTGCTCCAGTGTTTGTACTTTTACATCCAGCACATTTGTCTCTCTTGTTCACACTCTAAATAACCAGCCACATGTGACTGGCTTCATCTGCCCTAGACTGGGCTTTACATTCACATGAGCTTCGTCTCCAATATTCCTCCAATGGAGTGATATTTGGTCTTAACTTTCAGTAAGGTCAAATACCAAAGAAAAGTTCGAGGTTTTTATGGAATTGACTAGGGTTTCTTAAAGAGTGTTCTGCAAAATATTTGTTCTTTATGATACTAGAAAGCATTATATGAATACTTGATCAAGTTTCAGAAAATGCCAGGTGACAAAACACAGGTGTTTATGGTAGGTCTTAAAGACTTTACTATGGGAATATGCACTATAAGTTTCCAAGAGTGGAAGTGTTTGGAATGCTTCTCAAACTGGTTTTGCCACAAAGGTTTTTCTGTCTGAGCATCTTGTAGGATTAGAATTCTGCAGAAGATGTTTGGGGAAGCCTGTCAGATAATTTTACAATTATTAATCGATATAAATGAAAAGACTAAAATCTTTTTTTTTTAGAAAAATTTCTTAGGAAATACCATACATTTTAATAAAGGAGGCAGGCTAGGCTTAACAATTAATTTCTTTATTCTTGCTGGAAAATAGCAGATTTAGACCCAGCCAAGAAGAGTAATGGTTGATCACAGTGGTGAACCATAGAGAGACAGCTCTAAGCTGGCAAAATGAACAATATATACAATTCCAAATGGAAAAAAATATAGCTCCAAGGCAAGAGTCCTGCCTAATCTAATGTTCACTACTCATTTATTAAAGGTATGTCTGACATTTAAAAAAAACAATACCTGCCCCCGCCCCCCCAATATCGCTCAGGTATTTGTCCCTAAAGGCTAATTAAGAACCACCAAATCTTTAAATGATAGCTCATGGCCCCAAATAACTTAATTACAGAGTAAAAGGAAAATGAAGGCAGGTGAACTTTATCAGGGACTCCAAGTGCCTTAAAAGTAGCTATGACTGCAGACATAGCACAGGCCAAGACTGGCCTAGGAAACCAAGCGCTTTCAGCCAAGCCTCAGCCTGGAGCTTAAATATGTGGCTTATCGAGAGCCATAATAGATCCTGATTTTGAATGTTCCCTTTTGGATGAATTTTAACCAAAATTCTACTTAACATTCTTATATAATCATTCCCCAGCTCAACACACGTATGCTTATAAGACTCAACAAAAGAAGAAAACCATGCAATTTTTAATAGCAAAATATTTGAGAAATTTTTTTAGGGGAAAAAAAAACCCACCAGGACCAAAGGCCAAGTCAGGGGCAGTGCTTGCTCAGTCAGGACAAGGCTGGCATTTAAACTGTTGGCTGGGAGCCATTTGAGACAGTCCCCAACACACAGTTCATGTGCAAGAGGTAAGAACAAGAGAGTAAAACCTGTCTATGCACGTGCATTCCTGAAAACATCCCCTTGTTTAGAAAGCTGAGATAGTTGCACCTAGTCTCTATTTACCTTCATATTCTGCTTTCTTGGCTGTCTCAAGGTTTCTCCATTCTGTCCCCACCAGTCGGCTGAGCTCCCCAAAAGAGTAGTCTGGATGCTGGGCCTTAATCACAGCTCTCATTTCACTGCTGAACAGGATGTAGCCACTCATGTTGATTTTCCGTTTGGAGCCTTCCTTCTTTGCACTGCCTTTGGCAGACTTTGGGGTAGACTGTAAGACAGAAAGCTCTTATAGTGCATCAGAACACTGCATCTGGTCAACTGCTCAAGGTTTCTGGAAGCCAGGAACATGTGATTCAATAGTTATTATTATTCTGCAGACACGTTTAGTTTATAGCTGGTCATTTTCTTGGTCAAAACAGTTCTTCCTTGCCTCTTACCATTTAAGAAATAAATGAAAGTTTCTGAATTCCATGACTGTAATCTGTAATGGTGACCTCACAATTATGTCTTGGGAAAATTCTGAATGAGAAAAAAATACCACCAGGGATCACCTCGACCCAGATAAGGGCCTGAAGGAGGAGAGACGAGAAAGATATGGGCAGGAAAGGCTAAAGTCACAGGGCGATGCTGCTCCTCACTGCTCACCTTCAACACAAGGTAGGCAGAGCTTTCTAACTTAACATGCCATTAAAAATAGCTATCTATGCAAAGTTTAAAATGGTATGAAATTTAAAATTCTTTGTGGCATCAAGAAAGAAAAAAAATTTGTTCCTTCCTGCATAATTCTAGGTTGAAGCTCACATATGTGAGGGCTGGGTATCTCCTTCCTTCGGCTTGAGTGTGCTATGAACCAAAGCTGAGAGAAAGACAAGTAACAGGAACTTGTCACCATCACCTGTGGGGGTGTGTAGGGCATGAGATCCAGCTCACTGGCCAGTGGGGTCTGAAGCTGAGGCAGAGAAGGAGGTTCAATGACCTCACTATCTTCTTCCCCCATCTCTTCAATATCATCATCTCCACCTTCTAACTCAGCAAATTTAGCTTCTAGCAACTGGATCTTCTTTTCCAACAGAGGGGAGGGCTCCTTCTGAGGAACTATTGGTTTTCTAAAAGCAGTGAAATTAAAAAAAAAGAAAACAATCACCAAATACCACTCCAGGATTGGTCAGAAAGCAATGCTCTGCCTTAATATTTAGAAAAGACTTCCTGCAATCTGCAATGTATGTTCTAAGTCAGCAAAGGAAAGAATTTAAATGGGTATTTATAAAGTCACCCCTATTTATAGACGTTTGTTTTTCAAAGAATTCTGCTGAAAATCCACCCAAAATCCACAAAACTGGATCCAAAGTTGAGATCTAGTTGCCTATATATATAATACAGTGAAGAGAATTTTCATACTGTGAAACTAGGCAAGATCTCTTAATAGATAGGCTATAAACCAGAACGAAGGATTTCTGCCTCCAAATTACAATCACTAGAGTCTATGCCAAGGGCAGTTATTACATCTCGACAATGAGGATTTTCCTTTAATTTTTAGCTGAATTAATATTTTCTATTTGAAATGTACACAGCTCTAGTTTAAGAATAAGAAAAACAAACAAAAAACCACCATGGGCTATACTATTTGGGTATCAATTTTCCTATTGGGAGTTGAAGTTTTTCAAGCTTTACCTGAAGTAATAAATTTCATCATCTACCACTTTAGCAGACAGCGAAAACCTCTTCAGTCCTTTGAATTTCTTCATCTGCTTGTCACTCTCGTTGTAGCGGCTCTCACAAAGCAGAATGTCATTTTCTGGTATTTCAGTTGGTCTGCAGGAGAGGAAGTCCTTGAATGACAACACAGCGCACTTTCCTGAAAG
Organism: Herpailurus yagouaroundi; assembly: GCF_014898765.1. Classification (NCBI taxonomy): domain Eukaryota; kingdom Metazoa; phylum Chordata; class Mammalia; order Carnivora; family Felidae; genus Herpailurus; species Herpailurus yagouaroundi. The sequence goes on along the minus strand of NW_024412444.1, from coordinate 15,569,295 downwards.
GCAAATTGGAGGGAAATTAAAGGAGTAAATTGTGGTCATAGCTAACAATCATTTAAAAATTTTGTTATTTTTGAATGAATATGTTCGCATGACTCAAAAGTCAGAAGATTTAAAAGGTGTACACAGGCATAAAAATAGACACGCAGATCAACAGAATAGAGTTACAAGTCTAGAAACAAACCCACACAGTTGGGTTTTTACAAGCAACTGATTTTTTTTTTTTTAATGTTTATTTTTGAGAGAGAGAGGTGGGGAGGGGGAGTGCACGAGTATGAGCAGAAAAGGGGCAGAGAGAGAGAGGGAGACAGAGGATCCAAAGCAGGCTCTGCCCTGTCAGCTCAGGGCCTGATGTGGAGCTTGAGTTCACAAACCATGAAAGATCATGACCTAAGCTGAAGTTGGATGCTGAACCGACTGAGACACCTAGGCACCGCCTACAAGAAACTGATTTTTTACAAGGGCGCCAAGACAATTTTTTTTTTTTTTTTTTTTAATGTTTGTTTAGTTTTGAGAGGCTGCAGGCCCTAGGCTCTGATCTGTCAGCAGAGCCCGATGCGGGGCTCAAACCCAGGAACCATGAGATCATGACCTGAGCCGAAGTTGGACACTTAACTGACTGAGGCGCCCAGGTACCCCAAGGGTGCCAAGACAATTTGATGGGGAGAAAAGAGTCATGTTAACACTGGCACAAGTGAATTTTCACATGCAGAAGAGTGGACTCTGAACCTTACCTCACACCATATGCAAAATGTAACTTCAAAATGGATCAAAGACCCAAACATAAGAGCTCCAACTATAAAACTCTTAGAAGAAAATATAGGTGTAAATCTTTATGACCTTCTATTAGGCAGATGTGACATCAAAATCACAAGCAAGCAAAGAAAATAAACCAGACTTCATCGAAATGAAAACCTTTTGTGCTTCAGAGCCCACTATCAAGAAAGTGAAAAGGCAACCCACAGAAGAAAATATGTGTAAATCGTGTCTCTGGTGTAAGTCTAATACCCAGAACATACAAAGAACTCCTACAGCTCAACAATAACCAGACAAATAACCTAATTAAAAAACAGGCAAAGGATCTGAACAGACATTTCCCCATAAACCCACAAAAAAATGAAAATAACAAGTGTGGGCAAGGATGTGGAGAAATTGGAATCCTTTTTTTTTTTTTTTTAATTTTTTTTTTTTTTTTTAAACCATCTATGGGATACCAGTTTTTGTATTTGAATAGAATCCCTTCTGATCGTCTTTTTTTTTTTTTTTTCCTTAATTTTTTTCCAACGTTTTTATTTATTTATTTTTGGGACAGAGAGAGACAGAGCATGAACGGGGGAGGGGCAGAGAGAGAGGGAGACACAGAATCGGAAACAGGCTCCAGGCTCCGAGCCACCAGCCCAGAGCCCGACGCGGGGCTCGAACTCACGGACCGCGAGATCGTGACCTGGCTGAAGTCGGACGCCTAACCGACTGCGCCACCCAGGCGCCCCTACGAGAAATTGGAATCCTTACGCATTGCTGATGGGACTGTAAACGGCTACAACTTCTGTGGAAAACTGCATGGCAGTTTCTCAAAAAGTTAAACAGGGCTGCTGTATGATCCAGCAATTCTACTTCTAGGTAAATACCCAAAAGAACTGAAAGCAAGAACTCAATTAGATACTCATACACCAATGTTCACAGCAGCATTATTCACAACAGCCAAAAGGTAGAAACTACCCAAATGTCCATCTACAGATGAGTGAATAAACAAAATGTTATGTATACATCAATGGAATATTATTCAGCCATAAAAGGGAATAAAATTCTGATAATGCTGCACCATGGATGAACCTTGAAACATCATGCTAAGCAAAAAAAGCCAGACACAAAAAGGCAAACAGCACATCATTTCACTATTATGAGGTACCTAGAATAGACAAAAATCATAGAGACAAAAAGTAGAACAGATATTACCAAGTACTGGGAGAAGTGAGTAGTTACAGCTTGTCGGGTAGCAAGTTTCTACTTGGGAAGGTGACAAGTTCTAGAAATGAATAGTGACGGTTGCACAATATTGTCATGGGACTTAAGGTCAATGAATTGTACACTTAGAAATGATTTAAAAACTCCATTTTATGTTATGTATCTTACAATTAAAAAATGGTAGCATATCACTTACATTATTTTACAACTAAATTTTGTTGTAAAATAATGTATCTTGAGGATCACTGCTGGTGTTAACATATTTATTGAACTAATTCCCTACTGATGGACATTTAGGCTATTTCCAATTTTTTGCTCTCCCACTGAAACAAATAATGCTGATATAAATAATTTAACACATATATCAATTTGTACATGTGTGAGTATATCTGAGGTACAAACTTCTAAAAGTATACAACCTGGGTCAAAGGTATGGGCACTGTAATTTTTACAGGTATAATCAAATTACCTTCCATAAAAGTTGTGCTAATTCATAAACCCACCACAAAGTAGGTAAATGCCACTTCCCTATGTTCTTGTCAACTAGTTAATACTGGAAATTTTGACAATCTGGTAGGTAATTAAAATAAAGAAAAAGAACATCTGGGTACGTTTATTTCTCTAATGGCTGAGGTTGGGCATATTTTCATTTAAGAAACACTGGTAACTTCTGTCTATTCTTATCCTTTGCCCATTTTTCTGTTCAGTGTTGATGTTTTCTATTTTTTATTTTTATTTTGACAGAAAGAGTGGGCATGAGTGGGGGAGAAGGACGGGGGTGGGGGGGAGAGGGAGAGAGAGAGAGAGAGAGAGAGAGAGAGAGAGAGAGATTGATTGATTGATTCCCAAGCAGGCTCCATGCTCAGTGCAGATCTTAATGCGGGGCTCGATCCTATGACCCTGGGATCATGACCTGAGCTGAAAAGCTGAAATCAAGAGTTGGATGCTCGAGAGACTGAGCCACCCAGGTGCCCCATGTTGATTTTTTTCTAAAGGTTTTATAGAAGTTCTTCATATGTGAAGGAAATTTGATCTTTATGTATTACATACATTGCAAGTATTTTCCTAAAAGTTGTCATTTATCTTTGTTTCTGCCTGTTTTGGTTATGCGAACATTTTCAACTTTTACATAGTCCAATTTATCCCTGTTTTTCTGTATGGGTTCTAGGTTTATGCCAAAGGTTATCAAAATTTCTTTCTCATCATTTCTTTTGGTATCTTTGCTGTTTCACTTTATGTTCATTAAAACCTGTAATTCATCTGGAAATTTATTCTGCAGTTGATGTGAGGGATGAATACAAGTTTATTTTTTCCAAATGTCTATGCTCTTTCCAAATACGACTTAACAGAAAAATCCATCTTTTCCCCCTTACCTGGGATGTCACCTTTATCATAAGTTAATTTATATTTGATTCTACTGCTAAACTTTCTATTCTGTTCAAAGAATCTGTGTATTTATATCATATAAATAATTTTAATGCTATTTTAATATCTGGACAGACCCTCACCCCCTATTATACTTTTCATATTTTCCTGATTTTTGCTTCTCTTTGAGATTTTTTTTTTAAAGTTTATTTATTTGGGGGGGTGGGGAAGAGAGAGAAAGAATTCCAAGCATGCTTTGCACCATCAGTGTGGAGCCGGAAATAGGGCTTGACCTGAGCCAAAATCAAGAGTCAACGCTTAACCAACTGAGCCACCCAGGCACCCCATTATTTTAAACATCAGTTTATTTAAGTCCCAAATTCCTCACAAGAAAATTCCCATTGGTACATACACTGGAACCACATTAAAGATTAACTTAGGGAGAATGAACATCTCTATGATGTTGAGACTTCTCATTCAAGTACACGGTATGCTTTTCAATTTGTTCAAGCACTCCCTTTTAAATGCATTAAAAGCAGCATTTAAAAACTTTCTTTATACAGATGTGGCATGTATCTTGTAAAATTTATCCCAACGTGTTTTATCTTTTTATTATTATTCAATCTCTTAAGGCAGTTTCTTTGTTATCCATGTTATACTCAAACTTACCTTCCTTCTCTTTTTAATTTTTTTAAACTATTTTTTTTTCAAATGTTTATTTATTTTTGAGACAGAGAGAGATGGAGCATGAGTTGGGGAGGGGCAGAGAGAGAGGGAGACACAGAATCCGAAGCAGGCTCCAGGCTCTGAGCTGTCAGCACAGAGCCGGAGGCAGGGCTCGAACCCACAGACCGTGAGATCATGACCTGAGCTGAAGTCGGACGCCTAACCAACTGAGCCGCCCAGGTGCCCCTAATTTAATATTTTTATGTTTATTTTTGAGAGAGAGAAAGACAGAGCATAAGCAGGGAAGGGGAGGAGAAAGACACAGATCCAAAGCAGGCTCCAGGCTCTGAGCTGTCAGTACAGATCCTGACGCGGGGTTCAAACTCATGGACTGTGAGATCATGACCTGAGCTGAAGTCAGACACTTAACCAAATGAGCCACCCAGGTACACCACATTTTTTCTTCTTCTAAACGTTAATTTATTTTGAAAGAGAGAGTGTGAAGGGGAGGGCAGAGAGAGACGGAGAGAGAGAGAATCCCAAGCAGGTTCTAGACTGTCAGTGCAGAGCCCCATGTGGGGCTCGATCTCACAACTGTGAGATCATGACCTGAACAGAAATCAAGAGTCAGATGCTTAACCAACTGAGCCACCTGTGAACCCCCCATCTTCTCCTATTATGGAGTAATTCCTAGTTGATCCTCCTGAATTATCACCTCACTGTAGATTTTGTTTCTTACTTTTAACTGTGCTGGCTAGTACCTCCACAACACAGTTAAATAACAATGATAAGAACACCCTGATTTTGCTCTTGACTTTAACAGGAGTGTTCATAGCTAATAACTTATTAAACATTTACATGCAAAATAGCTAAAACATGGAAAAACAGGTCAGAAACATTTTAGAAGCTGAAAATAGCTATAATTATTATCACTGCCTCTGACTTACAGCACTTGACTTACACAATCCAAAGCCTTTTCAATTCAGAGGAGGCACAGTTACCATTTTCCATATTTCACAGAAGGAAAAAGAGAGATTTGGAAAAGGTAAGAATTGTGCTCATAGCTAAAGAGTAAAATTGACTGGTAGCCCTGGAATGGATGTGGTCTCTCTGTGCCCTGACCTGGGCTTCCTCCCAGGCCTTCAGAAGACATGGAAAAGATAAAAGCTTAGAAAGCTTCATTAAAAAAAATTTTTTTTTAATGTTTTATTTTATATTTCAGAGAGAGAGAGAGAGAGAGAAAGAGAATGAGCAAGGGAGGGACAGAGAGACATGGAGACACAGAATCCAAAGCAGGCTCCAGGCTCCAAACTGCCAGCACAGAGCCCAATGGGGCTCAAACTACTGAACCGCGAGATCATGACCTGAGCCGAATTCGGACTCTCAACCGACTGAGCCACCCAGGTGCCCCAGGAAGCTTCATTCAACAAAGCACACAAAACTGATAAAAACCTGCTGGATTCTGACTGGAACTACAATGAATTAGATAGATCGATATGGGAGAAAATGACTTCTTTTAATACTGAACTTTTGGAGCGCCCAGGGTGGCTCAGTGGGTTAAGCGTTTGACTTCGGCTCAGGTCATGATACCATGGTTTGTGAGTTCAAGCCCTGCGTGGGGCTCTGTGCTGAAAGCTTGGAGCCTGGAGCCTGCTTTGGATTCTGTGTCTCCCCCGTCTCTGCTCCTTCCCTGTTCATGCCTGGTCTCTTTCAAAAATAAATAAACATTATAAAAATAATTTATAATAGTGAACTTACAGCTATACACATGATGAATCACTTCATTAATTTAGGTCTTTTTTTATTTCATTCAATCATTTCCTCAGAGAGTTTTGTGTGTGTGTGTGTGTGTGTGTGTGTGTGTGTGTGTAGAAGTCTTATACATCTTTTTTTAAATTTTTTCTTTTTTTTAATGTTTATTTTTGAGAGTGAGAGAGCGCAAATGGGAGAGGGGCAGAAAGAGAGGGAGACTATATCCATAGTCTTATACAACTTTTTAAAATATTTATTCCTAGGTATGTAACATAAGTGGTGTATTTTTAAACTTCAACTTTCTGTTCATTGACCACAAATAAAAGTATAGATAATCTTGGTATTTTCATTTATTAATTCTAAATGTTTGAGAGAGAGAGACTGCACATGAGTGGGAGAGGGGCAGAAAGGGAGAGAGAGAGAACCTGAAGCAGATCATGACCTGAGCCAAAACCAAGAGTCGGATGTTTAATCAACTGAGCCACCCAGGAACCTCTCATTTATTAATTCTAATAGTTTATCCAAATACCTTTTCAATTTTCTATGTACCTAATAATCTCTTTGCAAAACCTAACTCTTTTAATTTTTCCTAATTTTTAAAAACCTTTTAATTTTCTTACCTTAGTAAGAACAGTTTTTCAATTAATGCAGCATTACAAAAACCTACTATGAAGAAAACAACTGGCAAATAAATTAGGAATTGACATGTTTCAGAAACCCAGGTTCCTGGAAATTTTATGATTCAAGTGCCTAGGCTGGAGGCACTTTCTGTCAGGTGTGGCCATGTTCATTCCTAAAAGCAACTTCTCTGTGGCTGTCTGATTACTATTTAAGTTACTGAAGGCAATGAACAAAAAGCATTAGTTAGCAAAACAGTACTGTCTCCTGAGTGAAACATGCCCATCAGGTCTACATTACAGAAGATGAGAAATGCACAAGCCGGGCTGAAATCCCATTTTGTGACCACTAGATCCATTTCCTTTTGGGGAATGCATCATCTCAAGATGAAGTAACCATACATCTCACTGCTTTCCTGGTATCCTGCCTAATAATACTAGCACCTCTTTTCACTCTCAAAAGCGTTCCAAACACCAGTACAGAAGTAGAAGTGAAAAGACCCAGGTTTTAGTTTTGGCCATGTATTGGACAGTAACTTCAATTTTCTGAGAATGACAGCATCTTTAGTACGGGGTCATGGTGAGAAATAAGTGAGAGCCTGGATATGTGGTTTATAAACTACAGAGTGCAACAAATTCTACTAAGCGTCTATAAAAAGGAATTACTCCAAATGATGTTTGGCTGTTTTCCAGAGTTCTAATAATGTCGATTCTGACAGCTTTTGTGGGCTTTTCTCCATGTTTCTGTGAGGGAATGGCCCTCAAATCTTCCTACTTCACTATTTTCACTGACATCATTTGGAAAACTATTCCAAAAGATGGAGAGCAGCTGGTTTGTAAGTAAGCTGTAGTGTTAACTCTGGGCCGGAAGAAATGCAATAGCTGAAAATAATGACAGTATATGATGCACAGAACTACGTTTGAGCAGCAGAGTGCGTGTGAACACTCAGGATGACTGAACGGAAACCTCAGCACGAGCCCTGCACACTTCTGGATCAGGGAGAGTAACATTGCTAGGTTAAGAGTCCAAGAGACTAGAAGTCTTTCAACTCCTTCCCCCGAATCCTACCTTATTCTTACACATTCCCCATCCTGCAGCTGCAGGGACTCCTCCAGTGCATATGCTGGCCCACATAGCTGCTCTGCTCACACCCAGACAGGACTTCCCATCTGCTCCAAATTCCATCTGAGCACTGTCTAGTAGACCTACTGTGAGTGTGCACCCAGGCACCTCAGGGGGCTCATTCTCTACCACACCCTCCTGGTCTGCCCCAGCCACCTGGCTTTCTTACTGTTATCTCAACCATACCCAGCTACTTTGCCTTAAGGGCTTTGCATTTCATGTTTGCTGTGCCTAAAATGAGTAAAATCTCAGACACAGGCACACTTCAGAGATATTGCAGGTTCAGCTCCAGATCACCTCAATAAAGCAAATATCATAATAAAGTGATTGAAATGATTTTCTGGTTTCCATTAAAAGTAATGTTTACATTATACTGTAGTCTATTAGGTGTGCAATAGCATTGAGTCTAAAAAAACAATATATATACTGTAATTAAAAACCACTTTATTGCCACAAAATGCTAACCATCATCTGAGCTTTCAGTGAGTTGTAATCTTTTTTTTTTTTTTTTTTAAGTAAACTCTACGCCCAACATGGGGCTCAAACTCATGACCCCGAGATCAAAAATCACATGCTCTACCGACTGAGCCAGTATCTATCCCTTTTTGGGGATAGAGGGTCTTGCCTTAATGTTGATGGTTGCTGATTGCTCAGGATGGTGTTTGCTAAAGGCTGGGGTAGCGGTGGCAATTTCTTAAAATATGACAACAGTGAAGTTTGCAACATCAGCAGACTCTTCCTTTCACAAATGATTTCTCAGTAGCACGTGATGTTATTTGATAGCGTTTGACCCACAAACTTCTTTCAAAATTGGGAGTTAATCCTCTCAAATCCTGCTGATGCATTATCAACTAAGTTTATGTGATATTCACAATCCTTTGTTGTCATTTCAACAACCTTCACAGCATCTTCACCAGGAGATTTTGCCTCAAGAAACCACATTCTTTGCTCCTCCATAACAAGCAATTCCTCGTCCATTAAAGTTTTATCATAAGATTGCAGCATCTCAAATATAATAGCAATCAAGTTTGAAATATTGTGAGAGTTACCAAAATGTGACACAGGAACATGAAATGAGCAAATGCTGCTGGGAAAATGGCGCCAACAGACTTGCTCCACACAGGGTTGCTGCAAACCTTCAATCTGTAACAAACCTAGCATCTGGGAAGGGCAATAAAGCAAAGCGTACTAAAACGAAGCATGCCTGTATTTGGTTTTCTCCCTGACTGCCTTCAGGGCTCTATTCACGTCACCAATCAGAAATGCTTTTGGTGACCACATTACCTACAAGACCTCCCCTCAACATTTTGCTCTATCCTCTTCCTCTGCCTTATTCTCATTCAGAGCTCTAATTACTACCTGATGTTCTAGAGATTTAATTTTAATTTACTTACTGACTCTGGTCTGTTTACTGCTGTATACCTAGCACCTAGACCAGTGCCTAACACAGGAGGAGTATTCAGTCAACTGTAGCAGAATCAATGTGATTAAATGAAAAGGCAGAAATACGTACCCAGAATACATGTCATGGGGCAGGTTTCTTCCAGATTACTCAGAAACACTTCTTTTTTGTAGAACATTTTTGTGGGCTCATGTTCTGTCTCTTCTGGGTGAATGAAGATAGGGCCATAAAAATATGCAGCTCCATCTCGGACCCATACCTTTTCAATTCTTGGGGGAAAAATGGAGAAATTCCATTAAAATGAATTGACAGGTTTCATTCTGGAAGGATTAATCTACCAAAAATTCTGCTAGCCAAAAACCTAATGATATTTACTATTTAAAAAAAATAAAAATTTGAGAGAGAATGAGCGTGAGTCAGGGAGGGGCAAGGGAAGAGGGAGAGAGAATCTTAAGCAGGCTCCACACCCAGTACGGAGCCTGACATGGGGTCCATCTCATGACTGTGAGATCATGACCTGAGCTGAAATCAAGAGTGGGATGCTTAACCCACTGAGCCACCCAGGCGCCTTGATGATATTTACTATTTTAGAGAAGTTTCACTGACTATTTTGATAAAAAGACAATTTCCTTGATGTTTCGTCCTTTTTGAGCACAGGAGAAGATACTCAGAAAGAGAAACAAACATTTGGCTACTTATCTAAGGGGAAAACAATTTTAACACAATACTAAGGCATATCTCCCAGGTGTTTTCCCTGAGATGCTCATGGTGAAACAAAACTAAGCATCTGTCATTGGACTTGTCAGCCAAATACACACGCAAACCATCGATATTTGGGGTCAGCTCACATGAATGGCAGATATTCCTGTAAGGCAATGGTTGGTTCATGACTTTTGAGTGCCAAGATATAAGAGCCCTTCACCCCTTGAGAATCTGACCAAAGCCAGACACTATCTCCCTAGAAAAAAATAAAAATTCACATGTGACTGCTATGTGCCAGGTACTGTATCATTCCTCACAACCACCCCACCAGCTTGGTATTATGGTCTCCAATGTCTTGTGGTTCCTAACAAGAAGCAGTATCCTCATCTCAGTTACTGGTAACTCCACCTTCCAGTTCTTCAAGACAAGAGACAGAAGTCATCCTTGACTGCTTTCTCTCTCTCAGACCCCACATCCCATTTATCAGAAATCCTATTAACTCAACCTTTTAAAACAGGGTCTGACTACTGGTCTGAGCCATCATCATTTGCTGCCTGGATTACTGCAACAGCCAGCCTTCTAGCAGATCTCCTTGCTTCTCTTTGATCCTTTAAGTCTATTCTCAACAACCAGTAGGCAGAGCAATCTTGCTAAGAACTAATTCAGCTGTCACACTGATGCTTAAAAGAATCCAATGGTACTCTTTTTAATTCAGTAAAAGCCCAAGTGCCTACATTGGTCTCTGAGGTCCACAAGGGTTGCACTGTATGCCATGGCCCTCATCTCCTATCTAACTCAATGCACTGCTTACTCCCCCTGTAACAAACTCTCCTGATTTGACAGGTCAGGAACACTTCGCTCTCAGGTCTTTATCTTGGCTATTCTCACTTCCCGGAAAGCTTTCCCCCCGGATATTCACATTACTCACTCAGTTTCTTCGTTGACTCAACTATTAACTCTCAGTGAGGCCTATATACATCACCCTGCTTAAACTTTTGCACCTCCTCACTGTGACCACGGCATTCCTGAGTGTTCTCATACTCTTATTTTTTCATGACCTAATGTACCTTACACTTTACTTATTCATGATTACTGTTTGTCTTCCCACTGGAACAAAGATCCCGGGCACTAAGAATGTTTGTTTTATTCACTAATGTAGCTTCATGTCCTTAGGCAAATAATTTACTTCCCTGAGCTTCAGTTTCCTCATTCCATTTTTTCCTCATTCAGTAATCATTTATTACAAACCTATTTGCCAGGCTCTGAAGCTAGCAGGGCTGGACTTACACCACGATCTCTTGGAACCAACTACTACTCTTAACCACTATCCTCTACTGCCCAATTCTGTACCTGACTCCGTCACTGCTATTTTATGCCATGCAAACACTCTTCCATCCATTTACTTGTTCAACCAATATCTGAGCCCTTACTATGTTTCATGAACTGTATGCTTGAAGCAGGGAAGACAAAGGTGAGCAAAAAGACAGGGACCCTACTGTCAGGGCATTTTCAGTCTGGTATGGAAACCTGACAGTAAAATAACATGACAAGTGCTCTGAGAATACAAGGACACCTAATCCAGTCTGGAGGGTACAGGAGAAGCTTCCTTAAGGAAGTGTCATCTTAAATTGAAGCTAAAGGGAGTTCATCATGTGAGGTGGGCAGGGAGATTTCTGGGTTGAGAATTGAGTAAATGGTAAGAGAAGAAAAAAAAAGTTCACAAGAGGAATTTAAAGAAGCATGGCTAGAGACGAAAGCAGGGCAAGGGTGTGCAAGGAAGCTGGGGAAGTTAACAGGATTGCAGGGTGTTGGGGGCGGGGGGTTGATGATGACGTGTGTCTTCATCCTAAAGAGTGATGAATTTCCACTTGCTCCAAATCTCTCCAACCCAACTACATCTTCGCTGCTTCAGTAACACTCACCTGCCCACACGTGGGCGCACCAGGCCATGGGACTTGATGAAGACACAGTCACCAACCTTCAGCCACATGTCATTGTAACGGAGCTGCTCAAAGTAGTGGCAACCTGGCTCACCGTTTGACATTTCCACAGGGACATCTTCTTTCTCCTGTGGTAAAGGAAACTGGTTGAAGAGAGGCAGCTCACAATCAAGGAGTAGACAGAGAAGGTAAGAAAGGAAAGTTGACTTTCCATCATATTAACTTAGAAGACAAAAATAACCATAAATAGAAGTTTTGATGAAGACCAGAAACCAAAAGATTAGGACACTGAAACCAAACTAAGTCTTCTCAAATAATGCATTTATTTTAAATTTCTAGTTAAGTTTCACAAAATGTTACTCCAAGATGCTTTTATTCCCCTAGTCCAGTACAAAAAGAGCACCGGAGAGGACTTAGCAGCATTCAGGAGCAGCCTCACTCATGCGTTGCCATGGAGGATAAGGAGCAAATACTGCATAAGCTTCCTCTTCACCACATTTACTGAGCTCTCAATGTCTTAGCATTAACAGCTGATAGATTTAAAATGATCATTTTGCTTTATTCTAGCATGGAAAGGAATAGTATAGCCTCTGTGATACAAACACATACTCTCAATTTTTTAATAAATTACAAGGTCTGTCACCTATTGGCTACTGTGACATTAGGCAAATTACTTGACCTCTTAGGCCTTAGTTTCCTCATCTGGAAAATGAAGACAGTGTGCCTATTACATGGGATTGTTAGGAAGCTTTAAGGATATTCTCCCCATTAACTACACAGAGCAATGCCTGACTTATGAAAAGCGCTTTAACAAACATCATTATTGTTTTATAGTGTTGGCAGAAAAGGGGAAAAAAAGAAAAACAAGTTCTGATCTGATGCAGATAGTGGGCACAGCACGAGGTGTTGTAAACATATTAATTTCAAAACATATAAAAGCTCCTCGAGGAAACCCCAGAACCCCCAAGTTTTCTACTGCACCTCCCCGAGAGTATCTGAAACTTCAAACAAAAATCTCTCTTTCAGAAGGTCCAAACGGTTTGCTTCTTTCTTCACGACTATAAATGTGCAATCTAAATGCTCCTCCTGGAAAACCCTTAAGAATGAGATGTGCTGGATGAGGGACACCTGCAGGAAAGGGAGCTATAAAGTGACCCCTGAGAGTAAGAATAACTTTTTCTTTCAGGAATGGTCTGTTCTGAAGTTCTTTTCTTTTCTTTTTTTTTTGTAAAGTCATCTTCCCGCCCAATGTGGGGCTTGACCTCACAATCCCAAGACTGAGAGCTGCATGCTCTACCTGCTGAAGGTATTCTTTTAAAAAGTTCCAGGAATGACCTGTTTTGGCCAGGCAGCATTAAAATAGATAGGAGACAAGAACAGGAAAAAAAAAAAAAGAAAAAAAAAATGTGTGCACAGAGAGGACCCTGGGGCCTTATGAATTCTAAGAAAAAATTGCTAACTTGGACGTAAATTTACAAATTAATTAATTAATTTAAAAAAAAAAAAGAAAAAGAAGAAACCTATGTTATTCCCACACTGGCTTCCTTTGGTATTTCTTATTCTTTCATAATTAACGTCTCCACAATTCCCAGACATACTGGTAAAGTGTAAAAAATATCATGTTCCTTCCCAGGCTCCCTTTCTCTTGTAAAACTGTTAGGACACTGAAATGGACTCAAAGAATTCAATATTTTCCAGTTTTTATGTTAACAATATAAAAGTTTTATCTTTCTTGATTATATAAAAGAAGTACATTCATTGGCAACAAGTCAACATTACAGCATGTAAAACTTAAAAACAATCTTCTGTGATCCAACTCCAGAGATAAGCACCTAGTTTAGCACACAGCAGTGTTACATGCTGTTTTCATTTTCTCATTCATGTATGTAAATATACATTTTTCTTTGTTTTGAATAATGATGGAACTGCATCCCATTCTGCTGCCTGTTAATCATGAACATCCTCCTACCACAGGACTTGGAAAATTTTCCACGTGACATACTATAAACCTACTTCACTGCTTTCACTGGCCGTACAGCTGGCATGCTATGGATGTATGACAACTTACTCAATTCCTATTCATGGCATTTGAGTTTGGCCAAGGGTTTTGCTTTACAGGTAACACTGATGTCACTCCTTGTAGACAACCCTTTGGTGCGCCTGAGTACTGAGTTGGAACACGTTCCCTGGCATCAAACTGTAGGGTCAAAGGGAATGCCATGGATGGGAGAGAAGTGTGCTGCCCACACCCACATCAGGTGTGCCCAGTATTAGCAGTCTTTAGAACTCCTGCCAATCTGCCAGGCATTTAAAAACATTTTACCTTTTTGGCTGTCTTCCCTTTTACAAATCATCTATTTGGTCCTTTGCCTATTTTTCTAGTGTAGCTTTTTTCCTAGGTTTCCAAGAGCTCATTGTGTTAAAAATGGCAGTCCTTAGACTCTTTTATTAAACTAATGGATATTTTCCATTGTACACTGATAAAATGCCCCCCCCCCCTTTATGGATACTGGATTTTATATCATGTATAGAATGGACCCATTCCAAGCTTATAAATACATACACACATACATACATACATAAAAGAATATAGGTAAATAATAGTAAATATGCTTATGTTAGCAACTAGTACTTTTTTTTTTTTTGTTTTTTTTTTTATCTTTTTGGAATATCAAGAGAGAATTCAGGTGGGTTTTTTTCCTTTCTTCTTCTTTTTCTTTTATTTTCAAATGGCTACCAGTTTTTCCAGTATCATTTGATTCCATCCTCTCTTGCTGATTTAAAATCCTACCTTTATATTCTAGATTTTAGTTGTGAAAAGCCTATTCCTTCCACTGACTGGTCCTGAGCTACTATCCCAATTTTTTAAAAATGTTGTTTTATAAAATACAATAATATTTAGCAGGGCAAAGCACTTTGATTACTTTTCTCCCTTCTTTTCCTGGTAACTAACATGTTTACCCCTTCATTAAGAATGCCAGCATAATTCTGTCAGGTTCCAAAAACAAGTCTTTCATGTCCATAGACTGTTTCTCTTCCCATAGGTTCCATATATTCCTTTTAAGGTTATTTCTTTTTTGTTGTTGTTTGTTTGTTTAGAGAGAGAGAGAGAGACAGAGAGACAGAGTGGAGTGGGGAAGGGCAGAGAGAGAATCCCAAGCAGGCTTCCCACTGTCAGCACAGAGCCTGATATGGGGCTTGAACTCACAAACCGTGAGATCATGACCCGAGCCGAAATCAAGAGTCAGACACTTACCCAACTGAGCCACCCAGCAGCGCCCCCAAGATTATTTCTTAATGTATCTTGTTGTTAAGATGAATCAGATATTTTCTTCTACATGACTTTCCTAACAGCTGCTAAAGTGTATTCAACATTTTTATCTTACTTTCAAAAGTCTTGTGAATTACTGTTTTGTTTATATAAGAAAGCTATTGACTTGTATATGGACTTTGAAATTCCTATTTGTTGAATTCTTGGTTTTCAAAACTTTAATTTCTCCCCCATTATCTGCAAAAAAAGTTTTGCCTCTTTATTGTCAATATTTTTACTATTTTGTTTGTCTTCATTGGCTACTTTCAGAAAAATAAAGATAATAGTAGAGCAAGCACGTTTAGGTGTGAGAAACAAATATAATTTTAAAAAATCACTTTGAGGAAATACCCATCTAAAGACTTAAATAAATGAAGACAGTTACTGTACTTTATCAAATAATTTCTCCTTAGATCTATTAATGCAATGAAATGTTTTACTGAATTTTCCTAATTTTGACCAATCCTTGCATTTGTAGAATGAACTTCCACCTACTTGGTCATATTGTTCTTAAATAACTAATTTGATTTCATTTATAAAAATATATTTTCTCCGAGTATTCTTTGCACTAATATTCGTAAGTTAGACTGAACTATAGCTTTTCCAGTTTTATTTTGTCAGGCTTTGAAATCAAGATTATTCTGGTTATGTAAAATAACTGGGAAGTTTTGTTTTCTATGCTCTGAAAGAATTTAAACCATAGTATAATTATAGGTCTCTTAAAGGGTTAAAAGAACTCACCTACAGAATTATCTGATCTGAGTACTCTGTGATTAGCTCTCAAGACATTAAAAAAAATTTCTTCTTGTTGTTGTCCACTTACGTGTTACACCTCTTCTTGATGCCACTTTAGTGATTTATATTGTCCTAGGAAATTATTCATTTTATTCAGGATTTCAATTTATTAACAAAATTTACAAGTCTTTAAATTTCTTCCACATTTATATGTCTGAGCTTCTCTTCTTTTTTTTATTAGGAGAGTTGGTCATTTATTTCACTGGACTTGTCAAATGATTAGCACTTGGACTCACTTCTTTCTTTATTATTTGAGAGAGGGAGGGAGAGGGAGAGAGGACGTGAGCGCATGCATGCACGTAAGCCAGCAGGAGAGAGGGGAAAAGGAGGAGAAACCGGATCTCAAGCAGGCTCCGTGCTTAGTGTGGAGCCTGACACGGGGCTCAATCCCATGACCCTGAGACCACGACACGAGCTGAAATCAAGTCAATCGACTGAGCCACCCAGGCGCTCCTATTTAATTTTTTTTAAAGTAGGCTGCATGCCCAACGGGGGACTTAAACTAATGACCCTGAGATCAAGAGTCTCATGCTCTACTCACTGAACCAGTAGGTGCCCCTGGATTTACTTTTCAGTTCTGTTGTTTTCTAAGTATTAATTTCTGTCTCTTTTATAGTTCCCTTCTTCCTGTTTATGTAAGGTTTTATGTTGTTGCTCTTTTTCTAATTCTGATTTTGAATGCTTTATTCATTTATTTTCTGGAATAGGTATTTTGAAGTGTAAAATTCTTTTCTGTGTGGCTTTTAGCTACATACCTTCTCCAAGTTAAAACTGTCTTCAGTTCGACTATCCTCTGAGTTGTCTGTGTTCTTCTCATCATCCCCTTTATCTGCATTTGCAAATACAGAGGCCACTCGAACCACAGGCAAGGGCACATCCCGAGGGACAAACCTCACTGAACTGATGGGCATGGTCCACAGTTTAATTTTCTTAAAAGATTTGGTTTTGGCAGAATACCGTGATTCACAGACAAAAACATCCTCATCTCGAAAGTTTTCTGGGCATAATTTAAAGTATTCCTGTGAGATATAATAAAATTAATAAGTTAGGTGAATATTCTGAAAACCAGTCAACCATAAAAACCAAAACCACACATCAATCAAGCAAACAAACAAAAGCTAAACTGTTAAGACTTTTTGACAGTTAACCACAAATAGTAAATGGCTAGAGATGTAGGAGCAATTTCTTGCTACAAAATAGCCTTATTAAATACACACCCTTTAGCTTATTTATTTTTTTTTTCAACGTTTATTCATTTTTGGGACAGAGAGAGACAGAGCATGAACGGGGGAGGGGCAGAGAGAGAGGGAGACACAGAATCGGAAACAGGCTCCAGGCTCTGAGCCATCAGCCCAGAGCCCGACGCGGGGCTCGAACTCACGGACCGCGAGATCGTGACCTGGCTGAAGTCGGACGCTTAACCGACTGCGCCACCCAGGCGCCCCTCCCTTTAGCTTATTTAAAAAAACTTTTTTGTAATGTTTATTTTATTTTTGACAGAGAGAG
Organism: Herpailurus yagouaroundi; assembly: GCF_014898765.1. Classification (NCBI taxonomy): domain Eukaryota; kingdom Metazoa; phylum Chordata; class Mammalia; order Carnivora; family Felidae; genus Herpailurus; species Herpailurus yagouaroundi. The sequence goes on along the minus strand of NW_024412444.1, from coordinate 15,552,155 downwards.
ACAGAGCATGAGTGGGAGAGGGGCAGAGAAAGAGGGAGACACAGAATCCAAAGCAGGCTCCAGGCTCTGAGCTGTCAGCACAGAGCCTGATGTGGGGCTCGAACTCACAGACCGTGAGATCATGACCTGAGCCGAAGTCGGACGCTCAACCGACTGAGCCACCCAGGTGCCCCCACACCCTTTAGCTTATTTAGCTTACCAACAGCCCTTTTGAAAATATATTAACATTTCATAATACAGCTATAACGTTCTTGAAAGCTTTGGGGCAGGGGTCAATGTGCCTGTATCAGATAGATACACAAAAAGTATACTTTATTACCTAAAAGAGCATACTGACAGTTTTCAGAAAATTATCTTTCAGAAAATGTCATCCTCAAAAATTAACCTCGCAGTATAAAAAAAACTTTAAGCTAACTGCATTCAACTATATATGATGTAGGCAGCAAATGGTCTTCCATCATCATGATCAGATTAATTTCTTCCCAAATCTTTTACACACAGCCATACAGATACAGTTTAAAAAAAAAAATCAAACGGTTTAAAACAGAGCTTCTAATTTGTAAATACTGATTTTTCTGTGTTCGTAAATTTTATTTTCATGGAATGATTTGTACTTTGGGAACTAATGAGTTTCTTACCTTGACAAACATGACCACACATTTTCCTAGAATTTTACTAACAGGAACTTTATTGTAATAGTCACTCTTAAAAACTTCTTTTTCTAGAAATTTTCGCGTAGCCAGATGGAATGTTTCATTTGGCCGATAAAACCAACAGCCATACAACCATTTTTCACCTCAAAAACAAAAAAGGAGGGAGGGAGGGAGGGAGGGAGGGGGAGAGAGAGAGAGAGAGAGACAGAGACAGACAGAATTACCATTAACAGAAATCACACATTCTTTGCAAAACGAGCAAATTCTCCATCTATTCTCTTATGGCCCGAACCCAACGATGTGCTTTTTAAGCCACAGGTCCTTAAAATAATTATCTTAGAAGAAATGATACTTGAAAATAATGAAGTATAAGAAGGCCTAAAAAATGCTACTCTCCCTCTCACATGAAAAGATAGGTAATATACCAGATGAGGAGGGTGATGAGAGCTGCTCCACTCTGCTGGGGCCAGGACACGGCCAGGGATGCATGCTTAAGAAAGATACCGCATACTAAAGGACGCAGTCAGCACTCAGGGCAAGGGATGCAAAGCTGAGGGAATTGGATTGCCTGGATCACATTTCTGCCTGCTTCTGGCTTCATTAACTCCTAAGGTAAAGGCAACTGTTCTAGGACACCTTTTTTAAATCAAATTCTAAGCCAAGGCACATGTCTCTCTATAATTTATTCTTCACTTGTGATTTATACCAGACTGGTTTTGCCAGAAGCAAAACGTGAGCCTTTAGTTCCTGTGAGTCTCTGCCATCCTCCAGAGTTTGGGTGACTGGTTTTAATAAACACCAGTGGAGCAAATGAATCTCAGCTTCCCTTCAAGAAGATGCATTTCTTTTGACTCAATTGTACCACTCACTGGCCCAAGAGTGCTAGATCCCATGTTTTCATATAGTGGGTGCTTACTTATATTTACTGATACACTATAGAACAACTATTGTCTGAGTGACAGTTTTCTTCCTTGAGACCCAAGGAGGAGTCAAATAGTTACATGTCACCAATCTGTCCTTTGATTTAAAACGAACTTACCAGCAGAATCTTCCCACAGTCTCTCAATACAGACTATGTGTGGCTGCAGGCTGGCCTCCGCGGGCTCCACGTAGACGTAATCTCCAACATGGTACATGCTGTTCTTAAAGCTGCAGTCCTGACTGTATGTGCGGTGTAAGCCTGAGAGGCCTGCAGTGCCTGAGGAGTCTTCACTCTTTTCAGCTTCTTAGGTGAAAAAGAAAAAAAGGTTCCCATTCAAAGCATGTTGGAATCAGAGATAGGATTCAAACAACACATACTACTACATTTCATTCTTTTCTAGACCTTCACGGTCTAGTGCCTTTTTGAATTATAACCGTCATTAATTTAAGTAAATCCATAAATAAAGGATCTACAGAATAAAAATAACCACCTTAATAATAAACGCTCAAGACAGTCATTCTGGATAATAATGAAAGGTATAAAGAAGAAAACAGGTAACCTGTAAATCATGTAATCCTGGAAATAATCTCATATGTACTTCCTCTTTATCTTAATGCCTCTGAAAAAATTTTCCCTAAGTTAATATATGGGTATGTCACAATTAATGGAATCTTAGAACTGAGAAAATACGAACATGCATATTATGCAATATAATGTGAACTATACATGTCTACACTAAAGACAGAACTGTGCAGTTCCCCTGAGATTAATGCTTTTCAATAGGACTTATTTTTGTTAAATAATACTTTTTAATGGCTCCCATACAAGCCATCATTTACAAATACCACAGGGTTTTTGTTTTTTAAGATAAAACTGTGCCCACATCTTTGATTACTTCTTTATGGTAATTTTCTATAAATAGGACAGCTAGAAAGAAGCATTTTAAATGTTTTTAAAATGCCTATTCCAAACCAACCCCCCCAAATTCTGTACCAATTTAAGTCCCTCACTGTGTGGCTACAGGGTCTGTTTCTCCATTCTCACGCTCCAACATTTCTAATTTTTTTAAAGTTTTGCCAATATTGGTGGAAAATGTTATCTAGTATTCGATTAGTCAAATGAATCCCTGTAACATATACAAGAAATTCACAAGGTACTTGAGATTATACACCAACAAGAGCACGGTCAACTGTATGGAAAAGGACAGAGAGAGTACAAAACCCCCAAATTCTAGAGACAGGAAACAGGATGATAAAACAACTCAGCTGAAAATATGAAAAAGAAAGATTTAGAGGGCAGAGTCCTGAGCCATAAAGGACTATTTCTAGGCCTTGAAACTTAATGGTTCTGCCTTGCTGGATTTCAAGATTGCTTGGAATTGAAGGCCCTTTCCCTTCCATTTCTCCCTTTCTCAATGGGAATGTCTCTTAATTATTATTCTACGCATGTCCCATCAATGTATTGTAGGAGCAAAGGACTTGTTTTTGTTTTCATAGGTCTACAGAGGGAGAGGAACTGTGTCCCAGGATGGGTCACACCCAGAGCCTCACCTATATACACCAACTTAAATGATTTAATTAAAAAAATTTTTTTTTAACATTTATTTATTTTTGAGACAGAGAGAGACAGAGCATGAACAGGGGAGGGGCAGAGAGAGAGGGAGACACAGAATCTGAAACAGGCTCCAGGCTCTGAGCTGTCAGCACAGAGCCCGATGTGGGGCTCAAACTCACGGACCGTGAGATCATGACCCGAGCCGAAGTCGGATGCTTAACTGACCAAGCCACCCAGGCGCCCCTTAAATGATTTAAATAAGATTGGAGGCTTTTGAGCTCATAAAGCTGATAATATTTAGATGAGATTTTGATACCCGCCAGCAGGGTGTTATTGCAACAAATAACTAAAAAATATGAAGCAACTTTGGAATTGGGCAGTAACAGAAACTGGGAGAATTTTGAGCAGAGCAAAGGCCTCAGTTGCCTTGCATAGACTATGGTAGAGAAACGGACATTAAAGACTTGGCAGTAGAAGGCTCAGGTGGAAATGAAAATGTTACTGGAAAGGGGGTCCTTGTTACACAGTGGCAGAAAGCTTAGCAGAACTATGTCTGCAATTACTTGGATTCTGGCCTCCTGGGCTGATCTTTGGTTATCTCTCTCCTTTGTTCATTTGTTGTTGTTCTACTACCTCTTGAGATTTCTTCCACTTCATCTTCTAATCCTTCTCTAAATGATTCCTTTCTGCTATCATTAAAAATATATATATATTTATGTATGTATGTATTTCTTTATTTTTAGGAGAGTGCAAGCAGGCGAGGGGCAGTGAGGGGGACAGAGGACCTGAAGCAGGCTCTGTGCTGACAGCAGTGAACCTGATGTGGGGCTGGAACTCATGAACTGCAAGATCATCACCTGAGCCGAAGTCAGACGTTCAACTGACTGAACCACCTGGGGGGCTCCTCATTAAAAAAATTTTTAAATGAATCAATTTGACATATATCAATGCGTAAATTTAAGCTGTACAACCAGTTACTTCAATACACTTATATATTGTTGCCACTACAGTGACATTTACCACATTACTTAATCATAGTACAGTACTATTGGCTATATTCACTTTACTGTGCATTAGCTCTCCATGGCTATTTACCACTCCTTACAAGATTGTACCCTTAAACACCCTCACTCTTATCGCCTCACCCCACTCTATTGTTTTTATTTAAAGGGGACCTTATTTTAAAAAGTTTTTTTTAAGTTTATTTATTTTTGAGAGAGAGAGAGAGAGAGAGAGAGAGAGAGAGAGAGAGAAAGAGAGAATGCAAGCAGGGGAGGGACAAAGAGAGGGAGAGAGAGAGCATCCAAAACAGGCTCTGCACTGTCAGTACAGAGTCTGATGTGGGGCTCGAACCCAAGAACCATGAGATCATGACATGAACTGAACTCAAGAGCCAGATGCTCAACCAACTGAGCCACCCAGGCGCCCCTCTGCTATCATTTTTTAAAAACAGTTTCATTGAGGGCACCTGTGGCTCAGTCAGTTAAGCATCCGACTCTTGGTTTCAGTTCAGGTCATGATCTCAGGGCTTCTTCGTGAGTTTGAGCTCCATATCAGGCTCTGTGCTGGCAGTGTGGAGTCTGCTTGGGATTCTTTCTCTCTGCCCCTTCACCACTTGTGCTGTCTCTGTCTCTCTCAAAAGTAAATAAACTTAAAAAACAGAAACTCTGTAACCATTAAGCACATTTCTCATCCCCACCAGACCCTGGTAACCTCTATACTACTTTGTCTCTAAGAATTTGCTACTCTAGGTACCTTATGTAAGTGGAATCATACACTATTTGTCCTTTCATGCCTGGCCTATTTCAGTTAGCATAATGTTTTCAAGGTTCATCTGTGTTGTAGCATGTCGTTATCACCATTTCATTACATTTTATGGGGGAATAACACTCTATTATATGTATATGTACCACATTCATCCGTTGTTACTGGACACTTGGGTTGAATCTGCCTTTTGCCTCTTGTGAATAATGCTGTTCTGGATACTGGTATACAATTATGTGCAGGAGTCCCTGCTTCCAGTTCTTTGGGTATACACCAGGAGTGGAACTAATGGATCACATGGTAATTCAATGATTACCTTTGTAAGGAATTGCCAAACTGTTTTGCCATAATGGCGGTACCATTTTACATTCCCACCATCAATGTATAAGGGCGCCAATTTCTCCACATCCTCAACAACACTTGCTGGTTGTTGTTTGTTTGTTTGTTTTTTATAACAGCCATCCTAAAAAGAAGTGGTATCTCAATGCAGGTTTGATTTGCATTCTCCTAATGATTAATGATATTGAACATTCTTCATGTGATTACGGCCATCTGTACAATTTCTTTGGAGATGGCAGGTCTGTTTCCATACTTTGCCCAGTTTTGAATTGTTTTGTTACAGAATTTACATATCCTGGACATCAGACTCTTATCAGATGTATGATTTGTGAGTATTTTCTCTCATTCTGTTGGTTTGCTGTATTTTCAATTTCCAAGAAATTTTCTGTTCTGTGACTATTCGTTTTTATGGCCTCCTGTTTTTATTTTATGGATGCAGTAGCTTGTCATCTCTCTGAAGGTCTAAATCTTTATCAGTTTTTTTTTGTGTTTATATATTATTTATTTATTATTATTATTTTTAATATTTATTTATTTTTGAAAGAGATAGGGAGAGCACAAGCAGGGGAGAGGCAGAGAGGATCTGAAGCAGGCTCTGCACTGACAGCTGAGAGCCCATGTGGGGCTCAAACTCATGAACCCCGAGATCATGACCTGACCTGAAGTCAGATGCTCAACTGACAGAGCCACCCAGGTGCCCCTAAATGTTTATTTTTGAGAGAGAGAGGGAGAGCATGAGAGGGGGAGGGCAGAGAGAGATGGGTACAGAGGATCTGAAGCAGGATCTGAGCTGACAGCTGACAGCAGACAGCCGGGCATGGAGCTCACACAAACCGTGAGATCATGACCTGAGCCGATGTGGGATGCTCAACCAACTGAGCCACCCAGGCACCCGTTTTTGTTTTGTTTTTAAAATTTTTCTCCATCTGCCTTGTTTTTTTCCAAGGCCCTTTTTCTCTTTTTGTTTTGTTCTCTATCTTGCATCTTAGAGGTTTGCCTTAAATATTTGATCCTATTTAAATTAAGTACCTGCTCCTATTTAAAAGCAAAATACTAAAAAAAATGACTAGAAGCTCTTTATGTACATAATTTTGCCCCACTGCCTGATCCATTTCTCAAGAGAAAAATCTCCTGTCTCAAAACTAGAAGCCTGACTGCCAGCATTCTTGGAGCAAAAGAGTTACAAGGGGTCTCACTACTTAGTATAAGTCCTCTTATGACCCCCCTCTTCAGAACTGTACCTCTAACCTTTCAGCATGCTGCTGTCTCTCAGACTAGACTCTTGAAGGCAAACAGTCACAGGAAAGGTTGGGAAGTGATCTGGTGGTTGAACTCAAATTTAGAGTTAACTAATCCTCCTGTTTTCAGCACCTCCATTTGTAGAAGTACCTGGTGCTCTAATCCCTGCACCATTCTAGACAGGAATTGGCCTACTTAAAGTCTTCATCTGATGCCAGCACTGAAGCCAGTGTTAGCAACCTACTCGTACATTTTGTAGCTCCTAAATTCCCATTGCCACCATCTCCTTTTCAATGGTTTCCCTTTTTTTTTTTTTTTTGAGGGAGGGGAATGCTTTACATTTATGTCTTTTGTTTTGCTTTAAAATCCATTTTCCATCATTTTAGAGGTGTTTTGGAATGTACCAGTAGTAGGCATCTGTACAACCTGCCACATTTAGGTGACAAGTCCTTCATATTGTTTTACTTTTGCTTACTTACCTTTGAGTACTTAGTTCTGGTAGTTAATACAAAAACACAGCTGTCGCTAATTTTGTATCACCAGATAAAGTGTCAACAAAACTTAAAAAAAAAAAAAAAATCTCAAGTATAAGAAATTTTGTCAGTAGAAACAATGTGAATTGTCCTAAATGTCATACCCATTACAGCACTGGCATTTTCTGTTTTCTCTTTCACTGATTTCCATTCTGATCTTTAGTATTTTTTTTTTAACGTTTATTTATTTTTGAGACAGAGAGAGACAAAGCATGAACAGGGGAGGGTCAGAGAGAGGGAGACACAGAATCTGAAACAGGCTCCAGGCTCTGAGCTGTCAGCACAGAGCCCGACGCGGGGCTCGAACTCACGGACCGCGAGATCATGACTGAGCCGAAGTCGGCCGCTTAACCAACTGAGCCACCCAGGCACCCCTGATCTTTAGTATTTCTACTTCAAGTGTGATTGGCTTTTCTTTTGCTAACTTCTTGAGGTGCAAACGTAGACTTATTTTAGCTCTTTATTCCTTTCCTGGTATATGTATCTAAAGCTATAAGTTTCCCTTCACAAACTCCTTTAGCTATATCCCATAAATTTTAATATACTGTGTTTTTCATTTGGGTTCAATTCAAGATTTTCCTAATTGTCCTTGCAATATCTTCTATGATCCACGGATTATTTAGAAGTGTACTGCTTCATTTTCAAATATTTGGGGATTTTCCAGCTTTCTTTCTGTTGCTGATTTCTAGTCTAATCCCATTGTGTTCAGAAAACTGGGTATGATTTCAATCCTTTTAAATCTTCTGAAACTTGTTTCATGACCTATGGTCCATCCGAGATAATGTTCCATGTGTGCTTGATAAGAATGTGCATTTTGCAGTCCTTGGGTGCAGTGTTTCACATCTCAGTCAGGTCAAGCTGGTTGACAGTCCATCTTAGTCAGCTCAGGCTGCTATAAAAAACCTACCACAGCCAGGGTGGCTTAAACAGCATTGATTTCTCATAGTTCTGGGGGGTAAGAAATCCAAGATCAAGGTGCCAGCAGACGTAGTTTCTGGTGAGAAGTCCACTTTCTGGTTCATGGACAGTTGTCTTCTTGCTCTTCATCCCCTTATAATGGTAATGAGCCCATTGTGGTGGCTCCACCTCTATGACCACATTCAATTACCTCCTAAAGGCCTGACCTCCAAATACATCACACTGGAGATGAGGCTACGATATATGAATTTTGGGGAGACAAACTTTCAGTCCATATTCAAGTCTTCTGTACTTTTTGCTAGTTGGTCTATCAATTGCTGAGAAAAGAGTATTGATTTTTGGTGTACTTGGTCTATCATTGCTGAGAAAGGAGTATTGAGACTTAATTGCTAAACAATTTCTCTTTTCCATTATGGTCAGTTTTGCTTTATGTATTTCCAGGCTCCATTGTTAGGTGTATATACATTGATAAATATTATATGTTCCAATGTCCCCACCCTTTTAATATTATGAGATATCCCTCTTTGTCTTCAGCAATATTTCTTCTCTTAAAGTCTATCTGAGAGATGCCTGGGTGGCTCAGTCAGTTAAGCATCCGACTCTTGGCTTCACCTCAGGGCATGATCTCAGAATTCATGAGTTCAAACCCTGGGTCGGGCTCTGTGCTGCCTGTGCAGAGCCTTCTTGGGATTGTCTCTCTCTCCCTCTTTCTCTGCTCGTTCTCTGTTAGTGCTTGCTCTCTTTCAAAATAAATAAATAAACTTAAAAAAAAAAAAGCCTATTGATGTTAATACAGCCATTCCAACTCACTACAGTTACTATCTGCACGGTGTATCTTTCCCCCTCCTTCTCCTTTCAACCTATTTGTGTTTTCGAATCTAAAATGAGTTTCTTACACACAGCACAGAGTTGGATCTCTTAAAATTCAGTCTGTATTTTGATTGGAGTGCTTAGTCTATTTGCAACATGTAATATAATTATTGCTATGAATGAATTCACATCTACCATTTGCTACTTGGGTTTTTTTTGTTTGTTTGTTTGTTTTTTTTACGTCTTACGTTTTTTGTTCCTCTTTTCCTTCCTTACTGCCTTCTTTTAAGCAAGTATTTCTGGTGTACCATTTTAATTCTATGTTGGATTTTTATTGCTATTTCTTTTTAGTGGCATTACGGTATGCATCTTTCACTTATCACCATCTACTTCAGGTTAATACTGACTTGATTTTGTTAAATAGTGCAACTTTGCTCCAAAATAGCTCCATTCCTTTGTGCTACTACTGTTCACATACATTACTTCTATAAATGCTGTAAACCTAAAATTGATGATGTAACTATTTCTTTAAACAATCTAATGTTTTCTAAAGAAATTAAGAGAAGAGAAAAAATATATAGTGTTTTATATTTACCCACATATTTACCATTTCCACTACTCTTCAGTCCTTCTTATGGATTTGAGTCAACCATCTGGTGGTGTTTTCTTTTGGGCTGAAGCTCTTCCTTTAGGATTTCTTATAGGGAAGATCTGGCAGCAGTGAATTCTGTTTCTGTTTATCTAGGAATGTCTTATTTCAGCTTCATTTTTGAAAGATGGTGTCACTGGATATACAATTGTTGGTTCAGTTTTTGTCCCTTTCAGCACTTTGAATATCGTGTCACTGCTTTCTGGTTTCCATGATTTCTTATGAACCATTATCATATTTCTGTTTTCTTGGACCTGAGAAGTTTTGCTACTTTCACAGTTTTCTCTTTCAGTAGTTTATGGTGTACCTAGATGTGGTCTCTCTGTGTTCTCTTAGTGCTCTTAGAGCTGTAGGTTAATGTTCTCCATCAAATTTGAAGTTTTCAGCCATTATGTCTTCAAGTATTCCCTCCCGCTTTCTTTCTCTTCCGTCGAGACTCCCAATATAAGTATACTAGAATACATGGCATGAGGGTTTGCTCCTAAGTCTGCTTAGCTATGGGTCAGCCAATGATTTAGGTGAAGACTGTCCTCAAACACTTAAAACTTTTAAGGATTCACCTTCCAATGACTGATGTGCATGTGGCTTGGGGGACCCACTCAAAGCTGTAACCAATGTCCAAGGACCGCTTGCATTTTGCTTGCAAAATGGTTCTCCTAGCTCCTTTGCACAGGCATGGTTTCCCAGTCAGCCAAGAACGTGGTGAGAGCTAGCTCACTCCTCTATGGCTGACTTCCAGGATAGTCCTCACCCTCAACTGTAATGTTGGCCCGTTTATCTCTGCATCGACCACTTTTAGCTGGCAAAGACATCCCCTGCCCATACACTCTCGCCATCCTGAATCAGTACATCTCCTCTGGCAGAAAAGTCACTGGGTCTTGCAGATAGCCTTATGCTGGTAAATTATTCTCACCAACCAGGTTCCCTTCTCGTCTTTGCATATGCCACTGCTTATAAGAATTTGCTTCAAATCAACTTTGTTTTCTGGCCTAAGGAAAAAAAAAAGCCCTAAGGAGCAGATGTGATGTTGAAACTAATTAACTCTCAGAAAATCACATAGTCTAGGTATCTATGTGAACTCAAAATTTACAAGATATGCACCTGAAACTAATGTAACGTTGTGTGTCAACTATGCTCAAAAAAAAAAAAAAAAAAAAGACAGCTATCTCATGAAAATAAATAAAAATGATAAAAACTTTACAAGAAATGATCAAATTTTTTTCATTACAATAATGCTTCTTATTATTCTGAGTAAAAAAGCTATTTTACCAGGTTTATATAAATCATTTTTCTTAAACAGAAGCTATTTGCTGCATTTCAGGTAAATTCATTTTGTAGTTTTCAAACATAATGACTTATATTCAACTTCCTTTCTTTCGGCCATGTAAGGATTAAGCACCTTGGTTCCTGACACACCTCTGTATGAGACCTTATATCATCTTCTGAAATCATGTAAATAGATGGTAAAAGCAAACAGTCTCTTCTTTCCTGAAGAAATGTGATTTTTTTTTTTTTTTTTTAACATTATCTTCTCCCTGACGACCCGGTTAAGGTAGTAACAGCACGGGAACCATTTAAAGATTTACAGCAACTAAGGAAGCCTTAGGACACTACTGAGAGCAGCATTATTTAAAAAGCTACAGAGTGGGGGCACCTGGGTGGCTCAGTTGGTTAAGTGTCCAACTTCGGCTCAGGTCATGATCCCACGGTTCATGGGTTCGAGCCCCGCGCTGGGCTCTGTGTGGACAGCTTGGGGCCTGGAGCCTGCTTCTGATGCTGTGTCTTTCTCTCTCTCTCTGCCCCTCCCCCACTCATGCCTTGTCTCTCAAAAATGAATAAACGTTTTTAAAAAAAAAAAAAAAAAGAAAAGCTACAGAGTGAAGTTGGGGGCATGGAGTTTTGGACCTGACCTAAGTTGGTCCATGTCTGGTACACCTTAAAAAAGAACACCAGAAATGACTTACACAAAATTCCCTGCATCCTTTTTTCTTTTGCAAGCCCACTTATGGGCAACAAATAAATAATAAAATAAAATAAAATAAAATAAAATAAAATAAAATAAAATAAAATAAAAGTAAAATGAAAGTATACATGTGTGTATGTATGTGTTTTGAGTGGAGGACACTGATTATACAGTGTCCACCTAGGTGGGGAAATCAAATTCAGGAAAAGTTTTATGAACTTTTGCTCTAGGTAAGGTAGTTATTACTTTAGATTTGAAAAGTGGAAAAAAAAAAAGTTCTTTATAAGAAATGGTCTTGCCCTATGTTGGATCAATAACATCCAGTCCTGTCAGACACAAATGGACCATGAGGTGGAAGTTCCATTTGTGTCTCACCAGGTGTGGCTTGGCCACACATACACATGTGCACAGTAACACAGGCCAGTCCCGCCGGACAGACTTGGGCAGTTCAGACACAGCTGTGGGTGAGTGAGGTCCTCTCTCCAACACGATGGCTTCCAGGAATTAAGAACACATCTTTGAGTACCTTCAAATGCCAATGGGCAATCTGAATCTGGTACTTGCTCCTCTTCAAGGAGCACAGTTTGAAAATTATTTGCAATTGAAGAAGAAAAACTTGTAATGAAAGATACCTCTATGAAAATGGCTTCAAAATGTGAAAGAAATCTAGCAACCACATCTTCCAAGAAATCCACGAACAGTCCAACTGTATTTTATAAACAGGCAAGCAAGCAAATAAACAAACCAGCACGTGAAAGAAAACTAGTTAATCTGGGAAACATTCCACAGAGAAACATTAATCCCTTCAAACCTTATTTGAGCCATTCTAAGCAACCTCACGTATGTTGTTAAATCTATTTTCTGCTTCACTGAAATATGACATAATATTCTTGAGGTGGCCCTATTTTTGGTCCACCAAAGTAGTCCAGGACCCGGAGGTTTGGTTATATTCAACTTAGCAAAAAACCAATGATGGTTGCAAGGCCAGGTTTTCAAACCAGGGTGTCGGATGAACAGTGAACCCTTGGCAAAGACCATTTCCATTTCATTGGCCTCGGTAATAATTCCTGACACTATTGTGTGAGCACAGAAGGGACTCTGGGGATCAAATCCATGCTTCCTGTAGAAGTTAGAGTGTGCCAGACATGGTGAGTGTAGCATATGGATTCTTCTGCAGGTTGCCCACCAACTGTGGTAGTAGGTTCAGGTGGAAGTAGGGCATACTGCTGCCCAGTCACAGATGTGCGTCCAGAAGTAGGCCATGCATGCCACGTCCTCGCGGGGAGGGGGAAGGCAGGCAGCGGCGGCAGAGCGCAGTGCCCCAGCCCTGCACCAGCCCCGTGCCAGTGCTGCGGCCAGCACAACTATTAGCGCCAGCTCCGGCAGGGTGAGGAGCAGCGTGCATGCGTGGCTTGGTGGGCCATGGTGGTGACTCCAGTGAGAGCCCGGAAATGGTCAAATTCTTTTTTTTGTTTTAATTTTTTATTACGTTTCTTTATTTTTGAGAGGCAGAGAGAAACAGAGCACCAGCGGGGGAGGGGCAGAGAGAGAGAGGGAGACACAGAATCTGAAGCCGGCTCCAGGCTCCCAGCTGTTGGCACAGAGCCCGAGGCGGGGCTTGAACCCACGAACCGTGAGATCATGACCTGAGCTGAAGTCGGACCCTCAACCGACTGAGCCACCCAGGCGCCCCTAGAAATGGTCACATTTCTAACAAGAGTTCTCACTGTCAAAATATTTCTAAATTCTAGCAAGTGACTCCAAGTAACATTTTTGGGTTGATAAATGAAAATAAAAATTTCCTCCTAGTACTGTGGTTCAACCAAAGTATCATCTACTAATCTGGCCTGAGTCTGCGGGAGGAAAGTCAGTCTACTAAATGACAGGGTAGAGCCTTGATGCACTCACTGCTGAGAATGCTTTCTAGCTCCAGATGGGCTCCTTAGGTTTTATCTCCTCACAATACTAGACTGTTGAGCTTCCACACTTGTGAACGAACGGACTCCGTTCCTGAAATACTAGGATAACAGCTGTGCCACATGAAATTTCCCATTTAACGGTCTGATGACCAAACTGATGATGATAAAATCATTTCTATCAATACATCATTTTGAAAGAGTCAACATTTACACACACAGGATTCATGCCCACAGCTCCCAGTGCGAACCACAACTAGAACACAGTATAACGTTTCCTCATATTTAACAAGATGAAAAGAAACCAACCTCTTTTTTCTTCTTCTCTCTTTAATTTGTCTTCCTCGATTTCTTTTGGTAATTTTTCCTTTTTCTCTTTCTCCACGTCATTATGCAAGTGCTTCGTGGTGTAACTGAGCGCTGGTGATAGGAGGATCTCCCCATTTTTGCAGAGCTCATCACGGATTTTAATAAAAAACTGCTGCAGCTCCACCGCATCCTCATATATTTCAGAGTCTGTCCTATAAGGGGATCAAGAGTATCCACTGACATACAAGCTGCTTCCTTTACACACCTCGATTACATGTTTAGTTACCAATAATGTTACAGGACATAAGGGTACTTCTGTACAGTAGGGCATCTCCTTGAAAAGTTTTACAACAGAATCTGAAGTGTTGTTTGACCTCAAGGAGGAGTCCCATGGCCACCAGTCTGCTTTTCCTTACGGTTTACTCCTTGTACAGCACATATAAGAGAAAAGGCCTCATATGGTTTTTGGGGAGAAATGTGGTGCAAATATCAACTGATTTTGGCAACAGAAGGGGGCAGCCAGAATCAAGGACTACACCGAGCCTCCCCACTGTGTACAGCACTTGTATCTAATCCTTGGATTAATTTTTACTTTCTCTTAACTGAGGGACCAACACATTATATAAAGTGTTAACAGAAGACTTAGGCAGTGTCGGCTTTCTTCTTTTTGAATCTGTATCATCCTTGCCTAAGCTGGGAGGCCTCAGCAAAAATTTGACCCTAAACTGCAAAGTCATGAGGGCATTCACCCTACAACGGCGACAGGCCTCAAAGTCTGTGTTCATGTTAGTTTCCCCAGCAGTAACTACACAATGCTGGGGAATCAGCAGAGACAACATAGTGAACAAGAGAAAAATAATTATCTGTCATACTGAAAGCTTTTTAAAGACTTTTTCTTCATTTACAGAATGAGAGACCTGGGAAAAATCAACTTCAGAATTCAGACTGGAAGAACTTTTATTACTATCTCTATTCCACTATGGTCTGAGGATCGCTTAAACATAATTCTATTAACTAAGAATCCCAGGGGCTGAAAAATCATTCACAAAGGAAACCACAAAGTCTCAGCAGCATCTACAGAGACATTCTGGTCAGAGGAGTGTGGCAGGTGTAGCAAGCCCAGTGAGCCGCCTGTTGCCACTGACCACTAGAGCATCACGTTTTAGTAAAGCCTCCAGAATGCTTCTCCTCATCAACAAAAGTGAACTGGCAAACAATCTAAAAACACTGCCAACAATACCCTAAATGCATGTTTCTGGAAAGGTTTTAAAAATCCTTTCAAATTACAGAAATGCTAACACTTGTAGCAAACCAATACAAAAAGTGGTCAAAGGAAGAAATTCCTATGATATCTCGATGCCTGTTTTCTGAAGAGATATCTGAAGCCTGTTCACTTGACATTGAAATTCATTTTATAATAGCTTACAATTTTAAGTATAAAATTAAAGTGAAAATCCAGGGGTGCCTGGGTGGCGCAGTCGGTTAAGCGTCCGACTTCAGCCAGGTCACGATCTCGCGGTCCGTGAGTTCGAGCCCCGCGTCAGGCTCTGGGCTGATGGCTCAGAGCCTGGAGCCTGTTTCCGATGCTGTGTTTCCCTCTCTCTCTGCCCCTCCCCCATTCATGCTCTGTTTCTCTCTGTCCCAAAAAAAAAAAAAAAAAACATTGAGAAAAAAAGTGAAAATCCATTTTTGGTAATCCCTGTTAAACTGAAAGGGGAGATTCCTAACTCCATCATGTCATGTTGTCTAGTAAGGAAAGTTCTGTACATAGCCATTAGACATCTGACAGATCTTTCCTGTTTTATTTAAACAAAGTAATATGAACAATTAATTTATTAATCTAAGAGGCTCGGTATTCCCTGTATGCACAAGAACAAAAACTCAAGCTGGCAAAACAAAGAGCTCTTATTCCCTTACTAGTATATAATCTTTATTTGTAACGTAGACATTCAGTAGAATGAAATAAGAGTTTAGGAAGCTCTTACTGCTTCCATTGCCCTGGTCGTCCCAAGTCCCTGTAAGGTAGTCAGAGAACTTAATTCAGGAATACTGCCAGCATATTAGGAAAGCCAGCAGCTAACTGGCATGAGTCAGCGCTGTGCTGTTACAGAGTATTGCTGATGGACAAACCACTGTCCTGAGTGAACTTTTCTACACCTCACTTTTCAGACTCCTTCTGTTTCAGGATGTAAAGTCCTAGTTGATACTGGCTGGTAGTGGTAGGTAGGGGTGAGTGTAAAGAAACATGAACACTGCTGGATATCAACACGGAAATCTAGTGCATATGGACTTCATTAAATTCATGAAATTATGTTTCTGAGAGGTCTTTTTTTCTTAATGTTTTTATTTTTGATAAATAGTGTGCATGGAGAAGGGGCAGAGAGAGAGGGAGACAGAGGATCTGAAATGGACTCTGGGCTGACAGCAGAGAGCCCAACATGGGGCTCGAACTCACGAACTGTGAGATCATGACCTGAACTGAAGTCGGACGCTTAACCAACTAAGTTACCCAAGCGTCCCTAAGATGTCTATCTTCATTACTGGCAAAGTAGATAAAATGATGGTTTATCATTCAACTAAACTGATGCATCTCTACCTCAGCAGCATGGGGTTACCCTTAAGTACTATAAACAGTCATAAGATGACCTTCATTCACAAAGATAAAAATGGCTTCCCATAAAAATGGTTTTGCAAAGCTCTGGGCCAAAGAGTGAAACTCCTCATTATATCATATAAATAAATGCACCCTAGACTCTACCTCCCAGGCCTCAAAAGCAAATTATCAATCATGTCAGTAATGGGAGAATGAAAAGAGCTCATTTCCTAGAGATACAAATCTGTTTATTTCTTGAAATTGTCACGTCATCTATAGAAGATACACAAAGTTGTTAATGATTTAAGAGACAAATGCACTTTTAGAAGACTCACAGAACTAACCCCAAGATGTAATGGGGATGGGGCAGGGGTGGAGGAGAGGGGTGACTTTAGATTTAAGAACTATTTAAAAAAACTGAGAACAAAAATGAAGTCTAAGCTCCATGAAAGCAGGATTTGTCTGTTTTGTCCATTGGTATATCCTATGTATCTAGAACAGACTTATAACTAGTAGCCACTCAATTAACATTTGTTGAATAAATGAAAATAATGAATGTAAATTCTGACTGCAAGATGTCTCCCCATCTTTCTCTTCATTTGTATCTCCAATGTTGAAAATAAGGACCATTTCCTACATGTGTCATCATTCAACGGCCTCTCCAATCTGACCTCCACTTCACCATCTCTTGAACATATTAGTTTCCTAACCCTATGCCTTTCCTCAGGCCACTTGCCTTATTTGCATCCCACCCATTCCCCCATTCTTTCCTGATGCCTCATGTCTTTTTTAGAACTCCAGTGCAGAGTTTCTACTCCACCGTCTTTACTACCTATCAAGTTGTTATATGTTGTCTCATGCCTGGAATTATTCTTCCCCAAGCATAGGACCGATCCCAACTCTCAGGCTTCAAGCTCGTAGAGCACAGAGCACAAGCCTTATCATCCATGGCTGGGCTCCATGACTGGTGTCTTGGTGACTGGCTCTGTGGTGGAGAATAAGATGAACCACTTACAAGTTGTGTGACTTTAGGCAACTTCTATAAGTTTAGGTACCACTTCTTCATATGCAAAGTGGGAAGATTATCATCTAGAATGGCTACAAGGGTTAGAGACTATCTACATAAAGTGTTCAGCACGCTTTTTTTTTTTTTTTAATTTTTTTTTTCAACATTTTAATTTACTTTTTGGGACAGAGAGAGACAGAGCATGAACGGGGGAGGGGCAGAGAGAGAGGGAGACACAGAATCGGAAACAGGCTCCAGGCTCCGAGCCATCAGCCCAGAGCCTGACGCGGGGCTCGAACTCACGGACCGCGAGATCGTGACCTGGCTGAAGTCGGACGCTTAACCGACTGCGCCACCCACGCGCCCTCAGCACGCTTCTTTATAAAGAGCAGGTGCTTAATGGGAAGAGCATACCTTATTACTAATTTTTCTTTCAAAATCCAGAGCAAATGCAGGCTTCACCAGATTCCCCAGCTAGAATTACCTCACACCCAATGCCTAAAAGTTTCCTTTCAGCATGGTACACTATAAGCTCCAGAAAGGTTTGTATCTTTAGCTTTTTATATTTCCCCAAGTGACTCTAAGAGCAACCAGAAGACATGCCATAACCACTGAACTGAAATTGTTTTAATAATCGATTTATACCAGTGTTATGTGACAAAGATATATTGTAGATCAAAATTAAAAGGGAATTCAAATTTGATGGAAAATTAAACTTGACTGCTTCTTTCAGTGCTTCTAATGCTACAAAAGGCACTTAGAAGTGAGAAATCTGAGATTAAAAAAAAAGAAGCCACCCTTTTAGGAAATGGTGATCAAATTTAAATCAGTCTAACCTCAGATCAAGAACTTAGGGCTATCTGCATTTATTTAAAGCATGCTCGGACTGAACTCAAAGTTTAAGAGAAAATCACAATACGATTTCAATTTATAAACATTTTATCCTTTTGAAACGTGTTCTGTGAAAGGCTATATTTTAAGAGTTTATGCTTTTCAACAGATCTTCAACTCCGTCCTCTACTCTTTCTCAAAGGTCCTGACCTAGATGATTTAGCAACGTGACTTCTCTGCCCTGTAGCATATACTTGCTCTCTACAATTTGTGGCAAATTAGAATTCAAAACAGCACCCCACCAACTGGAATCATGTACCTAAGCTGAAATAGTATATCAAAGCAGAATCTTCTTCTGTTTTGTATTTAAATATCACACCTTCTCAAAAAGAAATAGCTTTGAAAACTTACCGATTCATCCTTCTCGCCCTTTCCAAGACTTCAAACATATGCTCTTGAAATAAATCAAGCCGCCGGTAGCGATTATTTTCAACATTCTTTCTAATTATGTCAAAAGTAAGAGGAGGTTTGTTTGGAAAGTTGGGATCCACAGCAGGAATTTCTGCTAAGGAATCACTGTAGCATCTTCCCTCATCATCCTGATGACTCATGACTGACACAAAAAGATTGTGGATAAGCTCTTGAATCAGCAAGGTCACATTTGGGACATGAGAGTCCTCATCTCCCTCCAGGTCTCTCCGAGTTTCAAGCAGGACTTTGTGCAGGACAAGAGCATCTTTGTAGATCAAAGACTCAGGCTCATTGTATGTACACGCATTGTTAAACATCATGACGAAGTCCTCAACCATGGAGTCTATATCTTGGTATTTATTGGCCATCATGTGACTTCGAATTTTTTCCATGTCCATGGGCTTTTTAATGGTCAGGTAGTAGTCAGGCAGCTCAGATCTAGAGGGAAGCCTCAGAAATATGGCACTGAGGCGGCGACCCCTCTTATCAGTATAGTTCTTTACAGCTTCATAGACTTCATTTAGTTTCTGCTGCATTGGAGTCATGTATTTTGATTTTTTAGGAGAAATTCCACTCTTCCTACCTAAAGGAAGAGATTTAATGTTAAGTGGGTAAAATGAAATAAATGAACCCAAATTTGTATACAGTTGGTAAAGCATAACCATAACAAAGGGACTACTCCAAACGATTCGTAAAACACAGTTTAATGTATATCCTAGGGACAACAAAAAAACTGGAAAAAAATTTAAACTGTTTTCAGTAATCATTTTTTAGTGAGAGAGTAAGCACTACCATGTTGAGATAGTTGTGAATAAGGTAGAATAAAGCAAATGAATAGCTATGTGGCATTCTAATTCCATCACCTGTAGTATCCTTGAGAACTGAGATTTTGATCACAGTAGGAAAAAAGATACAGATGTTAAAACAGAGAACACTGCATAAAAACCTTACAGCCATAAAGCTCAGTTAAGAGCATCAGTATGAACTTATGATGTATTTTATCTATTTTTATTTAAAATAATTTTTTTAACATTTATTCATCTTTCAGAGACAGAGAGAGACAGAGCATGAGCGGGAAAGGGGCAGAGAGAGGGAGACACAGCATCTGAAGCAGGCTCCAGGCTCCAAGCTGTCAGCACAGAGCGCGATGCGGGGCTCAAACTCATGAACTGTGAGATCATGACCTGAGCTGAAGTCGGACGCTCAACCAACTGAGCCACCCAGGCGCCCCTTTATGTATTTTATCTTTAAATATAAAACAAACACACACAAAATTTCTTATCTCTGTCCACTGAAAATCTTAGAAACAATGACCAATCCAGTATCAGTATAATCCCATGGGGTTTTGACTATAATTTTGAAATAGGGATTTCAAATACTGACACTAGTAACTCTTCAGCAAATGGCAGATGCACTGTTGGCATAAGATGAACCTTGTGTATCTTGAAACATGAGATAGTAAAGAATCTATCAATGCCTCCTTACTATGGTCATGTCAAAAGAACACGGCAGCCAGCCTGGGACAACAGGAGCATCAATAAAGGCAACTGCAATGGGTTAAAACCCAGCGACATGTCTAAATTTAGTAGTTCTTAATGATATATAAAACTGAACAAATGAGCTGGGTAAATGTTGGAGGATGTTGGTAAATCAATGCATTATTCTGAAAACTAGTAAGCCAAGGGGGGAGGGGGGGCACCTTTTATCCTTTCAAAACAAAAAACCAAACCAAACCAAACCAAAACAAGATGAACAAAAAACTACCACTGGGTAACCAAATTCTGGATGAGGCATAGTTTCTCTATACAGAAGTATTCCAGTTGGTAAATGAGCAAGGAATGATAAAATCACACTATTGCTATTTTATACCTCTTTAATGAATTAAGGTAGTCAGCATCAATAGCTGTTAACACATGGGAGAAACAACCAGCTGTTACAGGGTCACCCAATGAAAGCCCATATACCACCTCTGAAGTTGGTTTCTGTACCAAAAGGAGGGGACGAAGATCAAATCTAATTTAAATCTGATCAAGCCTCTTGCTCCAATTGCCAATTTAAAGGAAATGCCAAGCACACTGAAACATGTTAAACTATAGCAAAGGAACGCAATTAGCAAAACCCAGACTATGGGAAGCTACAGTAAAATCCCAGTTTCTTCAACAAATAAACTGCAAGGCAAAAAAAAAAAGAAAGAAGAGAGGAGAATTTATGGATTAGAAGTATCAATCAAATGCAGCATATGGACCTTATTTAGATTCTACCTCAACCAGACACTGCTTCAACCTGTGATGTAATGTATGTATAGAAAACCTATTATGAAGCATCCTTGCTGAACTGAAACTTAATCTAATCAAGCCTCCGGAGTAAATGTTTTTAAGAAATGAGAGGAACAAAGAGGAAAAAGTTAGCTGATATCACAAAGAAGTGAACTGATTAATCCAGAACATGAAAGTGTACAAGAAAGTGATCTAGGAGGGCACCTGGGTGGCTCAGTTGGTTAAGCATCCAACTTCAGCTCAGGTCATGATCTCATGGTGGGTTCGAGCCCTGTGTTGGGCTCTGTGCTGACAGTTCAGAGCCTGGAGCCTGCTTCGGGTTCTGTGTCTCTCACTCTCTCTGCTCCTCCCCCACTCATGCTCGGTCTCTCTCTTCCTCTCTCTCTCTCTCTCTCTCAAAAATAAATAAAAACATTAAAAAGATTAAAAAAAAAAGTGGTCTGGTTTTTGAAGAGTCAATGGCTTGACCATAAAAAAAAAAAAAAAAAGGGAGGGGTTTGCTCTAGGTTAGGCCAGAGGGCATAATGATTAAATAGAACATAAAGAACTTAATTAAGTCCTGATTTGAAGAAACCAACTGTAAAAATACATTTTGAGACAATCAGTAAAATTTGGAAATTTGTCAGGTATTAGGTGAAACCAAGAAATGGTTTTGTTAGTAGCAATGATTTTATGGATATTTAAGAAAATACCTGCAAATATTAGAGGTACGTACTGAATTATGTAAAAATGAAGTGACATGCCTGAATTTCCTTTAAAATAATTTAGAACAAAAAACACAGAGAGAACAGTGGATATAGGAGATAAGTAAGGCACAACCTTGATAAATGCTGAGTAACAGTACTACTCTTCATATCTGTAGATGTTTGAAATTTTTCATAATACAAAACAGAAATGAAAAGGAAATCAACATTAAAATTTCTTTTCCCTGAGCTTTAAAAAATGTATGTATATTTAGTTACTGCTGAATTATCTACCGTTTCCTAACTCAACTTATGGAATTATTTCAATTTTTTAAAAACCCTTCTTAAAAATTTTATTTATTTATTTATTTGGGTTATTTGTTTATTTATTTATTTAGAGGGGGGAGGGGCAGAAAGAGAGGGAGAGAGATAATCCCAAGCAGACTCTGCTCTGTCAGCGTAGAGCCCAATATGACGCTTGATCCGAGCTGTGAAATCACGACCTGAGCCAAAATCAAGAGTTAGACACTTAATTGACTGAGCCACCCAGGTGCCCCTTAAATTAATTTTTAAAAGTAATCTCTATACCCAATCTGGGGCTTGAACACAGGCCCCCAAGATCAAGAGTTGCATGCTCCACTGAGCTAGTCAGATGCACCCTAGAATGAATTCTATTTTTATAAGGCACTGTGTCCCTAAAAAGTAAAACAAAGGTTTTCATTTCTGCAAAACTTCTGCATGCTTTTACAATTCCATAAAAAGATAAATCCCTTAACATGAAGGAATCACCACTTAGCAGTAAGTCATACTCAAAACTACTATAATACTTCATTTATAGTAATTTCATATAAAAAAGCAAGGTCTGTTTGTTTTTCCCCTTTCAGCAAATATACTTCCAAAGAATATTTGACAACACCATTATCATAGGCTTGGTATTTATTTTACTTACATACTGTAAATAAGGCAGAAACCTCTTGTTTAGCCCAATGCTATTAACTGCTTTTGTTGTCTTTTCTGCCCTCAGTTTTTTTGTTTTGCTTTGAATTTCTTTAACATTTATTTAACTTTGGGAGAGAGAGAGAGAGAGAGACAGCAAGCGAGCACAGGGAAGGGGCAGAGAGAGAGGGAGACACAGAATCTGAAGCAGGCTCCAGGTTCTGAGCTGTCAGCACAGAGACCGATGCGGGGCTCAAACTCATGGACAGTGAGATCATGACCTGAGTGGAAGTCAGATGCTTAACCGACTGAGCCACCCAGGAGCCCCTCCTTCCCTCACAGTTTTAATAAAATCACCATCCACAAACCAACTCAAAAGACAAGTGCAGTGGCTGAGCATCTAATACTTTGAATTCTATGTAGGATCTGCTGCTGGGATTCACTTTTAATTCCAGTAATCAGCAAACAAGCAAACATATAAAATATCAAATCTGCCACTACACTCTTGCAGGCATAATATGTGGGAAAAGTATCTATTCTTACCATTTAAATTTTACAAAGTGTCCACAGCATTTAAGAAAGTTAACAAAACCTCTGACATTATATACTATTCCCCACATGCTTTTCACATTTTAACTACTTAAAATATAGAAGAGAGTACTTGAGGGGAAGAGAAAAAACTCCATGCTGGAAGTGTCAGTCCAAACATATTCACCAATAAATTAAGTATTATCTCAGTGAATCAGTACTATCCTTGACAGACTAAACTGAAAACCAAAGTGTGAGGCTGCCTTACTCAGCTTGAGTTTGGGAGAAGCCACGTCATCATCATCAGGCAGTGGGCCCAGCTCTTTCCTTTTATCCTTGAGTAACTTTTCCAGGATGTGCGCATCGTTGTACACCTATATTCCATAAATATATTTAAAATTATTTTCTAAAAAATGTTCTATTGAAGTATAACATGCATCTATAAAGAAGTTTTAAAGACACAGGTTAGCATAGATGAGAACTAAAGAAATAAAGCTTGAGATCACTACAGAGTAACAAAATCGCATCTTTGAGGGGTGGGCCTCAGCCTCAAATGGTTTGTTGTTTAAGCTTTCCAGGTGATTCTAATGTGCAGACATGCATGCTACAGTTTCAGAACTACTGCAGTAGAATCACTGCAAGTTTTTACAGAACTTCTGAAACATATTTACGTGTGTTGCTTTTTTCATAAATCTCTCTCCCACTGGACCCTCAAGGTAGCTGACTTAGCTCAATGGGAATTAAAACTGAAAAATATCTGATAGACAGTATTAGCTCAAATATTGTTAAATGGCATTTAATATCAGTCTGAATTCACAATGTAGACTCTGATCTGTGAAAAGCAACAATCCCTGCTTGGGACTGCTCTCTGAAGACTGAGCCAAGGGTGGTAATATGTAGCCAAGAACAAGGTTATTCACCTAATGGCCACACCCCAACAGCTATATCCCCGACTCTCTCCACAGAGGCTCCCCTGACCGCCACCACAGCAGAGGGGCTGAAGGAATAAATGCTCTCTCTTCTTTGGCTACTTTTCTTAAGGGTGGCTTTTTTCTCAATCAGTAGCAGACAAGTGGCAAATTCGCCAATGATACTAAGGAGAGTGTAAACCCCTATGATAGGGGGTTTGATCACAAGTACCCTCAATGCCTAGTTTATTTTGTAAGAGCAAAAGAAAAGAAATACATGATTTTAAAGTTATTTTATTTCTGGGAGATTTAATGTAGACAAAGGAAATTCGAAAAGTATATGCACTCTCACCCATGTTCAGTGCATTATTTACCATAACCAAGGTATGGAAGCAAACTAAGTGTCCATCAATAGATGAATGGATAAAGAAAACACACGTGCGTGCGCACGCATGCACGGGGAGGGAGAGGGAGAGGGAGTGGGGGAGAGTATTATTCAGCCATAAAAAAAAAAAATGAAATCTTGTCCTTTGTGACAATGTGGATGAACTCTGATGGCATTATGCTAGTTGAAATAAGTCAGACAGAGAAAGACAAACACCATATCATCTCACATATGTGTAGATTCTAAACAAACAAACAAACAAACAAACAAACAAACCAAAAACCCAAGCTCATACAGAACAGATCAGTGGTTTGCAGAGAGAGGGGATGGGGATAGGTGGAATGGATGAAGGGGGTCAAAAGCACAAACTTCTAGTTAGAAAATAAGATATAGTGTACAGCATGGTGACTAGTTATTAAAACTGTAGTGCATATCTGAAAGCTGCTAAGAGAGTAGATCTAAAAGTTTTCACCACAAGAAAAAAAATTTTGTAACTATGCATGATTGCAAATGTTAATGAGGTTTACTATAATCACATGGCAATATATACAAATACAATAGCATTATGTTGCACACTTGAAACTAATATAATGGTATAGGTCAATTAAATTTCAACAAAAAATAAAGAATATGAAATAAAAAAACAAAAGAATATATCCTAGTTATACTGATAAAGAACTGAAAATCAAGATGCTTCATAACAAAATCAATGATTTAGAGGTACATTTATGAATATATCTTAATTCTTATATGACCATACCATTTTGTGGACTCTCCCTGGAGAAGTATGTTATTGAGGGTAGTAATAATGAGGAAAGATTTTAATGTCACTGGTTTTCATTTGAATGCTTATTTGAAAACCAGGCACCATGCTACATGCTCTGTGTATATTCTCTCATTTAAATCCTATGATAACCCTGTTGGAAGTACTATTATTATCTCCACTGCACAGATGAGGAAAATGAAGCTCAGAGAAGATAAGTTACTTACATGGGCTTTGGAAGAGCAGAATTCAAATTTGGGATGTCAAACTACATAGTATAAACTTTTAACCTATACAGTGTACTGTCTCCCATTTTAAACAATTAAAAAGACAAAGTATTAAGCTACTCATTGAGAAGAGTAACCTGAGTGAGGCTTCTAGATCTGGTCTCTCAAGATGCATTACTCTACCAGCACCCAAAAGAAAACGAGCCTCCTGCAGGATTCCTACACATTTTTTACCTGGGAGCCCTCCTCGTTGTAATGCCTGGCATTCCGGAACATCAGCTTCATGTCTTCTATCATTCCCTCTTCCCCTGCGTATTTGTCATTGCGGATGTTATGTTCAATTATTTTCAAGTCCATTGGCTCCAATATGATTTTATAATAATCAGGATAGTCCTTTTTGGATGGTTTAACCATAAATAGATCACAAAGTCTTCTGCCTGAACCTGGCTCACGAGCTTCAAGAACAACATTGAATAAGATTTTCATTCGCTGCTTTCTTATGTTCTTTTTACTGTTGAGGCGGGAGGTAGAAAAAGGGAGAAATGAGAAGAGGTTCAGTTTTCTTTATACAGGGATGAACATGAAATGAAACAAACTAAACTTGTGGGAAGGTGCTTTATAATGATCATAATTTACTGATTACATATGCCACAAACACAGTAAACATGCTGGAAGCTATAAGCAAATATTAGGAGAATTTCCAAATAGTTAAAATTAAAACAGTGACTCTAGTAGGAGCAGCCAATGAACACCAGACAAACCTGTTTAAAACATTTATGAAATGCAATGCTTAAAAAAAAAGCCTTCTCTAACATCCAAAGAAAATGAAACTCTATTATCAGTTGAAATACACTTTTTGTTTTTAAGAACACAGCAAAAGTGGAATAAAACTACTGATTCCCTGCTGTTACTAACAGTCTCACTTCAAAACACCAAAACCTGGGGAGCCTGGGTGGCTCAGTCGGTTGAGTGACCAACTTTGGCTCAGGTCATGATCTCACGGTTTGTGAGTTCGAGCCCTGTGTTGGGTTCTTGTGTTGACAGCTCAGAGCCTGGAGCCTGCTTCCGATTCTGTGTCTCCCTCGCTCTCTGCCCCTCCCCTACTCATGCTCTGTCTCTGTCTCAGAAATAAACAAACATTAAAAAAAATTTTTTTTAAAAAAACACCAAAACCAAACACACACACACACACACAGAATATCCCATCTCTTAAGACAACCACTCTGAGTACCTGCATATCCTGATTACCAGAAAACAAAGGGAGGCTACCTGCAAGACTAGAGTCTCTACAATGCACACAGGTCTCTCCTGCATTTATCCTGTCTAGGTCACTCCCTGCTCCCTCCAGCTCTGTCAGCATTACTCCAAAATCCCAATCTAGCCTAAGGAATAAATGCTCAGTGGTTCACCTGAGCTCTTGAGAAAATTTTCATCTTGAATGTGAGTCCTTGTCTTGTTCTCCAAATTCTCCCTGTGAGATGTGAAACTAAGCCACAAATATGTGTAGTGTGGAACAAAGTCAAGGGGCCACAGGTTAGAACCTGAGTTAAAAAGGAGCCCAAGAGAACAGATAGTCTGTCTCTTAACTGTTGAGGAAACTGGCTCAGAGAGGCTAAATGACTTGCCCAAGGCGAGTGGTCCAGTGAATTATTAGAAGAGATGATTTTCCAGCATGATTTCTGGCCCACTATGTGTATGTTTTCAGGACACTGATAAATTCTACCAAAGCTCAAACCAGCAGTCTCAAGATGAATACTCAGGTAGGCAATAAAATGAAATGATTTATGACTTAATTTCTATTCAACAAACGCTTATAAGGTGGTATAATGTAGTACTTAGAAGTAAATATTTTTTATCTGTTTCCTGTCTTATAAATGGAAGGAAGTACATTTCTGAAGAAAACTATGTGGCCAAATGGGTCTCCTGGTTCAGTGACTCACTCTACTGTGTCACGATGAGGCCAAAGGCCAGATATTTTCTCTCCCAAGTTCAAAATATGTTTTTTAAAAAAGAAACAAAACCTAATACAGAATAATTAATAGACAAGAAAATAAATATCCACCTTTAAGTCAAGCTTTTAAAATGTGTCAGAAATGAGGGGCGCCTGGGTAGCTCAGTCACCTTGGTTTGGCTCAGGTCATGTTCTCTTACAGTTTCGTGGATTCAAGCCCTGCATTGGGCTCTGTGCTGGCAGCATGGAGCCTGCTTGGGATTCTCTCTCTCTTTCTCTCTCTCTCTGCCCCAACCCCACTCATGCTGTCTCTGTCTCTCTCAAAATAAATAAACTTAAATGTGTCAGAAATGGGGAAATAAAAATAAATAATAAAATGTCAAAAATGCCTATCTTCCAAGCATCATGGAGCTAAGACAGTGTGGAAGTGGTTAGTGAGGAAGGGAAAAAGAACCTGTTTCCTTTGCCTTCACTCAGACTGCTCATTTCCCTTGGGTAATCCTGAATGGCCCCGGGACCATTTCTGCTGTTTTCCCCTCTTAGTACTTTTGTGTCTCTGCATCAGGTAAATGATTGTTAGATATGTTAGAAGTTTCATCCAGTGGGAATTATTTCCTTGAAGAGACATCTGGGGAGAGCCAAGAGTCCTTTCAGTCCAGGACTCTAGCAAGTGGATAATGGAAAGGGAACTTGGGACAGAGCTCCAAAACCACAGAGCTCCACATCTGGGCAGAGATTAGAACACAGATGACAGAAGCCTCTAAAGAAAAATTTCAGAATCTCAATTTGATACCCAGGAAATCTATGTTAGAACTACTAAAGATACTTATGGTTTCTTTGGGTCTCACTTGTGTGTAGAGGGGTAGAACTTCAAAATGAAGACTCAGAAATCCCATTTTGGTTTTTCTGTTTGTTTTCCAGAATTGACTGTTTTCTTTCTTTTTTTAAAAAATATAATTTATTATCAACTTGGCTAACACACAGTGTATACAGTGTGCTGTTGGTTTTGGGGGTAGATTCCCATGGTTCATCGCTTACATACAACACCCAGTGCTCATCCCAGCAAGCGCCCTCCTCAATGCCCATCACCCATTTTCCCCTCTCCCCAACTCCCATCATCCATCCCTCAGTCTGTTCTCTGTATTTCAGAGTCTCTTATGGTTTGCTTCCCTCCCTTTCTGCTTGTAACTATTTTTTCCATTCCCCTCCCCCACGGTCTTCTGTTAAGTTTCTCAAGATCCACATGAGTGAAAACATACGGTATCTGTCTTTCTCTGACTGACTTAATTCACTTAGCATGATACTTTCAGTTCCATCCACAGAAATCCCATTTTGAACCCAAGCTTAAAAAATCTCTTCAATCATCAACTCAAAATGAAATCACTCCTCATTCCAGGAATACCATACATAACAATTCAAGGTGCCTTACTTAGTCCAGGTAAGCTCTCTTCCCTTCCTAGTTCTAGTACACTACTCCCAATTACCATTGGACTTTTCTATATGAAGCTACAAATACTCTGACAGTGGATCTAGGGCAGAATTTCATGAGCTTTTTGAAGAGGAGGGAAAGCTTTTAACTGGATTTTAGAAAAAGGGTCAACAAAGTAAAAGATGGGCGAGTGGGATAACTCTGACACTAGGCAGCCTTATATGGGACATATCCAAAATATGAAATCTGGGGCACCTGGGTAGCTCAGCTGGTTAGGCATCTCACTTCGACTCAGGTCATGATCTCACGGTTCATGAGTTGGAGCCCTGCTTCGGGCTCTGTGCTGACAGCTCAGTGCCTGGAGCCTGCTTCGGATTCTGTGCCCCCCACCCCCGCCCCTCCCCTGCTTGTGTGCTCTCTCTCTCAAAAAAAACCCCAAAAAACCAAACATGTAAAAAAATATATAATTCAAAATGGGAAATCTGAGTTTATTTAAGACAGTGCTCGGGGCGCCTGGGTGGCGCAGTCGGTTAAGCGTCCGACTTCAGCCAGGTCATGATCTCGCGGTCCGTGAGTTCGAGCCCCGCGTCGGGCTCTGGGCTGATGGCTCAGAGCCTGGAGCCTGTTTCCGATTCTGTGTCTCCCTCTCTCTCTGCCCCTCCCCCGTTCATGCTCTGTCTCTCTCTGTCCCAAAAATAATAAATAAACGTTAAAAAAAAAAAAAAAAAAAAAAAAAAAAGACAGTGCTCTAATAATTGAAATGTACTGTTTTAGGACTTTTATTACCAATAGTATCTTTTTCCCATTTGTATCATTCACTCTTTAAGAGAGTGATGTGTAACTGGTTTCTATCCTCAAAGGCAAGCAAAACTTTTGTTATCAGGGCCACTTATAACCTTGTCTGAACAAACTCAGTTTTGTTACTTTGCTGACATTTTCCTGGATCCTTATACTGCCTTTGTGACTGAGAACTACTGGTTCATTAGTTTTAATCTGGCTGCCAGAAAAAACTCAAGAGCTAAATTTCATTCTCTCTATAGCAACTGTTTTAGCTTGGGTGGCTGGTGTATTTACTTTATCTCTTTCCAATATGGATGCTGAACTTTATTATATCCATGACTCTTGGAAGTAACTTCAAGTACTTTCTGAAAGCAGTAAACTCTACATTACAAAAAACAGATACCATATTCCCCTAACTGGTACTTTCTGTTCAGTTTTCTTTCTTTCTTTCTTTTTTTTTTTTTTAAGAGTTTATTCATTTTTGAGAGATGGAAAGATGAATGCAAGCAGGGATGGCGGAAGGAGAGGAGACACAGAATCCGAAGCAGGCTCCAGGCTCTGAGCTGTCAGCACAGAGCCCGATGCAGGGCTTGACCTTACCAACTGCGAGATCATGACCTGAGCTGAAGTCAGACGCTCAACAGACTGAGCCACCTAGCTGCCCTTCTGTTCACTGTTTTCAATGTTACTTTGTTTTTCAGATTCTTCTTAGAACGCTTCCATGAGTCTTACCTGTCCTCCTCTCTCAGACCACCAACTGTAAATAGTTTGTTTACTCCTCCCCATTTTGGGAAAGGCACATAAATCTTGGACCTTGTAACTGGCATACTCATTCTTCTTTTTTTAATCAGCACCTTTGAACATACTAAAGTAAACTATATCTCAAGGGAGTTCAAATCCAGGGCTGTTTATCATTGTGCACTTACAGGTGCCACACTTAAGGGGATGCCAATTCAGATAACAGACACTGTTGTAATAAATATGCAGTTCTAAAATTTTATAAGGGATGGGCCATAAAGGGGTCTGTGCTAACAAAATCATTCTATTATAGCAATTTTCTAACAAATGAAAGTGTCTTGAGAAATGGGTGCTTTTTCTAATTTGCACAAAGATTAGAAGCTAGAAAAGGCTCTGTTCTGAATCTGATTTTCCAGGGCTACCACTACCACATCCTCCTGACTCCCAGCCAGTCTCAAACACTGTAATCACTGTCACTTTTTGCTTCTCTTAGTTTATCACCAAGTTTTAGAGGGCCTCCACAGCTCTTCTGGGTCTGATCTTGCCTTTCAATTTTTCATGCCACAGTGTTAGTCCTCACCCTCATACTCTGAGGCTGACCACTTTCTCAAATGTCCTTAACAATTACTCTTCCTCTGAAGCTGTTATTTTTTATATGTATTCATATTTGCATATAAACACAAAATTCCCATTTATAGTTACAGTTAACACTTCTTCCATGTGCCAGGGACTGTGCTAATGAGCACTACATGTGCAATCTCATTTAATCCTCAAACTCTAAGAACCGGGGGTACACTTACAATCCCAACTTTGCCGATGGAAAACTGGAGGATTAAAGAAATCAAGCAAATACCTAATGTCATAAAGTGACCAATGAGAATTGAGACCAGGCTGCTTTTATGATGTGGCTCCCAGGGCACCTGGGTGGCTCAGTTGGTTAGGCGACCGACTTCGGCTCAGGTCACGATCTTGCAGTCTGTGAGTTTGAGCCCTGTGTTGGGCTCTGTGCTGACAGCTCAGAGCCTGGAGCCTGCTTCAGATTCTGTGTCTCCCTCTCTTTCTCCCCCTCCCCCCTGCTCACACTCTGTGTCTCTCTGTCTCTCAATAATAAATAAATGTTGGGGCGCCTGGGTGGCGCAGTCGGTTAAGCGTCCGACTTCAGCCAGGTCACGATCTCACGGTCCGAGAGTTCGAGCCCCGCGTCAGGCTCTGGGCTGATGGCTCGGAGCCTGGAGCCTGTTTCCGATTCTGTGTCTCCCTCTCTCTCTGCCCCTCCCCCGTTCGTGCTCTGTCTCTCTCTGTCCCAAAAATAAATAAAAAATGTTGAAAAAAAAATTTAAAAAAATAATAAATAAATGTTAAAACAAACAAAGAAAAATGTATGATGTTGCTCCCTTTCCTAAAAGTCAGCACTTAACCAAGAGCCTCTCTACCCTCATAGGCGTCCAGGTCTACCAGCATTTAACAACCTGGTCCTAGAGTTTCAGTGGTGTCTGCTGTTAAGCTAAGTAAACCCAAAGGTTCTCTCCTTTACAAGGCTCGCTACATTCACTGCATCTTTAAGCCTTTAAGGAATAAAACCTTTTAATAAGTAAAACCTTTTAATAAATAACAAACCTTTTCTAATGAGTTTCCCAGACTACACATTGGACTAAACACAAAATGAAATCTACCGAGTCTTAATGTCATAGGAACTACTCCCAGGAAATAATCAGAGTTACAATCAGAGTACTAACTGCATCTAGGCCCAGTTCTAAGGGCTTCAAACACATTAACCACTCAGGTCCTCACAACAATCTTATGTAGGTATAGTTATCAATTCCATTTTCAGATGAGAAAATTGAGGCGAGGTTCAGATCACAAAGCTAATTAGAATAACTAGGATTTGAACTTGGGCAGTTAAGTTCTAGAGCTCGGGAGTATGATACTACTTCATGGTGTCCCACGTTTCTATTTCTACTACTACCCAGAGCTAGCGGCATACACTATGAACGATATAAAAGAAATACAACCCGTGGTCTTTTCCTTAAATTTGTGATCTAAGAAACCTTTTCTTAAGCACGATAGGGAAATCATATTTCCTGGAGCTATCTGGGCAATCATGCATGTAGTTCTATAGTACTACACAACAGTGTACCTTGTGCAATTATTTTTTTACATTGCTTCCACATAATTTCATTTGTTTTCAACCTGCCTCTTCTGGCCAGTAAGTTCCCAGCAGGTAGAGATGATGCCTAACCATTTTCCTTTATGGCCTGTAAGAGCAGAGTCTGGTGTTCTGCAAGCAATTGACACTCCATGAATGCCAGAAGGCTAAGGTAAAAATAAAAGCACCACACAATGATCACTGAGACTATAACATGGCAACTTGCAGGCTGTTTTCAAAATCATAAGTGACATGCAAAAGAATGGATGCTATCAAAGAAACAAAACATGGGCAAGATCAGAGACTGAGGAGATGTATTCATGCTCGAGAAGCACTAACCCAACGCACAGGCGCCAATACAGGCTGACATCACTTGGAATGTCAACATTGATTTTGATCCTTCCACCACCCCTCAATCTGTAAAAGACATCCTGAAAGGGAATCAGCATCCGCCAGCCTCTGGACCCTGGCGATGCCACCGTATTCCCGGCCTCAGCCTTCTGCTGCACAAGCAAAACCACAACGACTGGTGAGGAGGCTTGCTGCCCCTGGCAAAGCTGGCAACAAATTAAGGCTTCTGAACTACCTAGGCTAACTAATTCTGAATTGATTTTACCAACTATACTTCCAAACAATACTGCTTGCTTTATTCATAAAATAAACTGGCTCCCAAAAATAAACTGTCATTTCACATGCTTAAGTCTTCACTTTTCACCTTCTGACCATGCTACAGAAGTTATACTTTTAAAAATATGTTTATGCATAAAAAAGGACTGCACACCTGGAGAGCCTCCTGAGACCCAACATCTCACTGTCAAGAGTGTTCCTGGGAAAGCAGAAACAAACATTACATGTGAAGAGAAACAAAACAAGCAACATCGGAGGATCATGTATAAACCAAATAAGGTTGCGAAAAAAGAAGATTCTTCAATCCAAAGGATAAAAGATATTAAGAATACTTGGAATATTTTAACCTGGAAGACAGCAGGTAGATTTTTGGGCAAAGGGGTGGGGGAGAAGAAGGCACTCCCAGAATGAAGAAAACATACATTAATTGTTCTCATACTCTGCGATATTAAAAAAAAAAGGCAAAGATCGAGTCATACACAATATTCAGGAGTCATCAAGTCGAATGGTACTGGCCCTGACTTCTGTGGACAAGCTGAACTTAACCTATTAGGCAGCTATGTTTGCCTGAATTCTGGAAAAAGTCTATTTCTCATCAGCAAAACCTCTTAACATAACTAGCTACCTTCTAAAGGCTCATTATGTTTCTTCCTTTGCCACACAGTTCAGAGTATAGGACTTGCTTCTCTCAACTTCTCAATGGCAGCTCATGCCTAGACTTCAAAACCAGGTATGTTCTTTTACTGCCTGAGCTTTGATTTATGTTTGCTCTTGTGTTTTTCACCTCATTATTCAAAACACTTCCTAGGAAACCTGCTCATGGAGACTTTTTGTCTGAAGTGGGATTTTTATGATTTCAACAACATAATTCTTAGTTTTGTTTTTAATGGGAGGTTTTAGAGTAATAACTTTCTTTTGATGTACTTGGGTTGTCCCACAAACTACAAGTGACAGAGAGAGATAGGTACTTTTAAGTTTCTGGCCTGGGCTAAGGCTTCTTCGGAACTGCTTTTTTAACACTCAACTAGTTTAAGATCTCTCTTTTCATTCAGTGTTGGCACTAACTGTACCATCACTTTTGCCTCCATTACCTTCTTTTGCCTTAGAAGTTTTTATCTTTGATGGGTGACTGATCTGGAAAACACAGGTGATGCTGTAGTAGAGTTATATAATTATACTCAAAGATGTTCTTGATTTGATGTCTCTGATCTGGTTTCACATTTTTCCTCCGTTGTCCCTGGTATAACAAGGAATTAAGAACTTGGAAGGATGAAATTCACAGGCCAGCAATGGAGGAGACTCACATCTCAGGGCACACCAATCAATTTAATTCCCATGGCATAGCACAGCAGTTATTTTCAAAGCTAAAACATTTTTCCCAAATGCTATTTATAAGAGGAAAAGACAGGACAGCTTCTCTTTTGTAAGCCACTTCTTTAATCCTCTGATCTTAGTGGATCTATTAGTGCATGAACAGAACAGTGTCAACAGTTACTAGTAACTTCTTTATTCAACTTTGAACCTGTCCCCGCTATTAGTGATTAGCTTATTTCTTGTTTAAGGTGTCCTCCCTGGAGTGACTGCTGCTACAGAGATGGTGAAACAGTTAAGGCTGAGGGAGAATATGGTGTTCCACAAAGATCAAGCCAGAGAAACTCTGTGTGGGAGGCGTAGACAGAAGAGATGTTCTTGTATGACTTTTTATGGAGTCCAGCTTCAGAATCTCACAGTGAGGTGCCCTTCCATACAACCCGTGAGAGAAAGGAAGGGTTAGGGAAGTTCAGAGAGAGATTAGAAAGAGGAGAAAAGCAAACATCTGGCTTAGCATTGTATGATCTACAAGAAGTTATGACTTGGTAGTTTACAATCTGACATCCTTAAAATGGCAAATAAAGATCAGATTCATAAGGAAAAACAAGGATGTAAGAGTATCAGTGACTTACTTCACTGCAGTGATAGTACTGAATGTTTTGCAATTTACCATGTAGAAATTACCTAAATCACATTTAAGTGGCACTCCTGAAATGCCACATTAAACAAAATAACCCGGACAGCAAAAAGAGGAACACGTTCTTCCAAGCTACGTAAGTAGTCACCATTTTTCATCTTGATCATCTAACACCAGTACGGTACTTGCACCAACAAAAGTGCTAATCATACAATTTACAAATGAATTCTAACAGAAGATGTGTTATTAGATAATTAAAGCTTATAAGAAAATTCATACCTGATCGCTTAAAAACACATTTTTCTGCATTTCTCAAAAACAAAATAATAGAAACGGAGGTGTCTCCAGCTGTGAGAAGAGTGTGTACCTTTTTCTTTTCGCGCTACCAGCGTCAGAGGTGGCCGAAGAGATCATGC
Organism: Herpailurus yagouaroundi; assembly: GCF_014898765.1. Lineage (NCBI taxonomy): Eukaryota > Metazoa > Chordata > Mammalia > Carnivora > Felidae > Herpailurus > Herpailurus yagouaroundi. The sequence goes on along the minus strand of NW_024412444.1, from coordinate 15,516,944 downwards.
TGTCTCCATCCTCAATGTCGTCCCTCCTGGCAAGCTCCTTTTTCTTTGCCTGAAACAGAGCAGATCCCAGGAGTCAAGCTCACATGCTGAACACTCCTAGAATATATGATTATTAATAAGCTAGACATAGCAGATTCTTTTAGAAAAACACCACCGCATGGAGGATGCACAAAATTAGAGTCCGTAAAGATTTTCAATAACCCAATCAACAAAAGCCTGCTTGACAGAAAAGTAGGTTAAAAAAACAGATCCAGAGGGTTGAGGAATCAACAGTAACTAAAATGCAAGACTACAAAGGGCACAGACATTAAAAGCACTGAAGCAAGTTGTAGGGGCATCCGGCCCCAGGGGTCATTTTAAGTAAAGCCAATTCAAAGACGGTCTCTGGTACCCTTCACTTCTTAAGCAATGGTGTGGCTAAGAAGAAAGTTTAATGTGAGAGGTGAAAGAAGATCTACTTTTCAACACATGCATTTTTAAAGACCTTCTGCCAAACAGCTGAAAGTCCAACCACCGCACTTAGAGAAGATATACAGAGTAATGAAAGAAAATACTTGAAATCCACAGCACTCATGCTAGTACTGACTATACAAAATGAAGATTCTATAGGTGGTCTAAAATTGCTTTTGTTGCTTCCTTGCTCTGAGATTCTCTTTGCAGAAAGAGTCTACCCAAAACCAACAGACACACTTTGTATTTCGTATCTATTCCTTTATCTTTCAAAACCCATAAGAGACCCATGACTCCAGATGCCCATCAGAAAGGATCTGATAAATTCATGGACACTGTACAATGATGAATTAGCTCTAAGGTGTCCTTTCTCCTAGGACTAATCCCACCTTAGCAAAATCTAGGACAAAAGAAATAAAATCTAAATAACAGAACATTGTCTGTGATTGGAAGGAAACTTCCTGAGGACTATAAAATTACTCCCCAGGCACAAATCCCCGCTCCTTCCACTCACAAAGGTAACTAAGTCTAAACTATTCTTTTACTCTACATGGTCCTGACAACTCTAAAAAAGTACCCAGCAGGACTTGTGGCTGAAATAAATGATGTGTCAATGCTGGGAGAAATCACACCTCTTAAAAGCACAGCCTCGTACTTTGTGAAATCACCTCAGTCACACACGCTGCAGCCAAGCAAACCCAAGGCATCATACCTGCATGACTTGCTGCAATCTTAGGACCCGCTTGTAGATGGCTGAGTTGGGAACATTATAGCGCTTGGCATTTTCAAACATTAAATTCAGATCACACTCCAAATGATCTAAAGTTTCATATTCTTGGTTCTTGAGCTTTGTTCTGTGAAAGACAAACACATAGCTACACTTTGCCTTTATGAAAACGATGGAACATCCTTACTGAAAGTCTTAGCAAGCAGTGACTGGCCTCTTCACTGGTGACGTTGATTAGAGGCCTGGTAGGGGCACTTTCAATAGAGGAGGCAAAAGCACCATTGTAGTTAGCACAACAGTCTACCTGAAAATCCAGAAGAACGAAACACTAGAAGAAGTAATAAGAGGACCTAGGTGTCAAGGTGGTCAATTACAAAGCAAATATACTAGCAAAAATCCTAATGGAAAACCCATAGTGGCTAATATTCAAACCCCAAGAAGAGAAAAAAAATCAAGGAGGTTTTAAGCTACCTTAATGAAGAACCATGGTGATCTAGCCACTTCTGAAAATAAAAGTCCGTTCCCATTCATAAGGGTGAAAGAAAAGAGAAAGTACTGGCAACACCATGAAAGAGCAACTCAGGGGATACATGTATGTACAACGAAGATATCTTAAGATGGTAAATGAGACGCACACACGTCAGAGTCCATTCACTACCACCCTTCCAATACAAACATTTGTAACTCATTATGATGGCTTAAAATTGACGTTTTTACTTATTTTACTTAAAAGTCTTAATAATTCTTTTTTTTTTTAACGTTTATTTATTTTTGAGAGAGAGAGCATGCAAGCAGGGGAGGGGCAGAGTGAGAGGCAGACACAGAATCTGAAGCAGGCTCCAGGTTCCGAGCTGTCAGCACAGAGCCCAATGCGGGGCTTGAACTCACAAACTATGACACATCATGACTGGAGTCGAAGTCGCTCAACCGAGCCACCCGGGCACCCCAAAAGCCTTAAGAATTCTGATATGTCTCTCAGACACTATGGCTATTGCTAACACCAACTCTCATAAAGTCCCTTATACATTTTATATGAAGTTAAGAGCCAGTTTGCCCTAACTATATGCACTTAGGATAGACTTTGAAATCTTCTGATGGAAGCACCCACAAACTATGTGCAGATTCCATGTGGGCTTAAAAAGACACGAGTGTTAGAGGACATCTCTGGGATGAAGCAAACAACAACGATGCAGAAACTCAGTTCTCAGTACCAGCTTATGTAGCTAGTACCCAGAACTTAAATTACAGCCTCAGACATCATTATTCAGGCCAACTCCAGGGGTAATGTGCTGAGTATTCTCAATACCCATGAAGAATAGACATGGAACTCAAACTTGTAAGTGACAATCTACAGTAAATCTTCAGATATTCATCAGACTGATGTTAATCAAGCATAGTAGGGGTGGGATGGGCCGAATGGGAAATAAAAGACGGGGCTGACAAGACTCAGCACAGTGAAAGGTGGCATATGGAGCCACACTGTCTAGTTCCTGACCACTCTTCCATTTCTGTTGCTTTTTTTTTTTTTTTTTAATTTTTTCAACGTTTATTTATTTTTGCGACAGAGAGAGACAGAGCATGAATGGGGGAGAGGCAGAGAGAGAGGGAGACACAGAATCGGAAACAGGCTCCAGGCTCTGAGCCATCAGCCCAGAGCCTGACGCGGGGCTCGAACTCCCGGACCACGAGATCGTGACCTGGCTGAAGTCGGACGCTTAACCGACTGCGCCACCCAGGCGCCCCCATGTTGTTGCTTTTGATGACACTCAACTATCATACTTCTGCCAACAAATCTTCCTAGGACTAGGCTATATAATAGAGTAGCCACTAGCAACGTGTAGCTATTTAAATCAAAATTTAAAATCTAGTTCCTTAGTTGCACCTGCCACATATCAAGTGCTCCATAGTCACGTGTGACTAGTGGCTGCCATAATGCACAGGGCAGAGAAAATAGCATTTCCATCATCACAGAAAGTTCTAGTCGGCAGTACTGCTGTCAATTTCCCTGTTGCTCCTATGGAGAGACAACGGAAGGTGGTCCAGCTCCTGTCAGGCACCACTGGCCTGTGGGTCCTTAGAAAGGAGGTAGATGAGTCACCCTAAAAGCTGACCCTGCAGAATTCTACTGTGCTCCCAGCTAGTTCTCAGCCACTTCTCCATTCCTCACACTCCCCTACCTGTGTGCCAGACAACTGTCAAAAAGTAAATTTAAAAAGGGGGAAGGCACAGAATTATTGACTTAACAAAGCAAGGTTTATACTAGAAAATTTTAACCAGAAGAAGGTTGTAGGCAGGTGATTGAGTTGGCTTGAAATATGTCTTCTTTTGAATTAATGAATTAGACTGAACAACAACAAAGACTGAGGGAGAAAAGAAACTAAGGACAAAAATTGCTGAGTTAAAAGAGAACCTCTCAACATCTAGAAGACTGTCACTACCTTTCCCAAGATAAAGAGTATAAAAGACAATTTCCAAATGATTTTCTTCATGAATGGCAGCTTTAATTTCAATATTATTTTAAGAGGGCAAAATAAACTGATTTTCTATTATCCTACCTGTGTACAAAACCTCCCAAGTTTGGATTAAGTAAAAACACCATAAATTTTACTGATCAAATGATGAACATGGAAATTACAAATGCAAAACCAGGAAACACCTGTTGCTAGCCAAACTTATTTTCTAGGATTCAGCAAGTATAAGAATTTTAATTTCTATTATTTGGAAAGTGAGTCACCTGCCCTGGTAAATATCAGCTTAGTGTGATTTTACCCAATTATTTTTGTGTTGTTACCTCTATTTAGGTATACTGTAAAACCTAACCCACACTGTGAGAGTTACAATATTACTTATTTCCTATTATTTTTAATAATGTGGTGGTTTCAGTATTCTGTCTGGCTGATTTCCCAATGATTCTTTATTTGTTTGTTTATTTAAAAGTAGCCTCCATGCCCAATGTGGGGCTAGAACTCACAACCCTGAGATCAAGAGTTACCATGCTCTACCAACTGAGCCAGCCAGTCATCCCTCAATGGTAATTTTCTTTTTTTTTTAAGTTTATTTATTTTTGAGAGAGTGAGAGAGAGAATGCACACAAGCAGGGGAGGGGCAGAGAGAGAGGAAGAGAGAGGATCCCAAGCAGGCTCTGCACTATCAGCACAGAGCCCCACAAGGGGCCTGAACCCACAAACTGTGAGATCATGACCTGAGCCAAAATCAAGAGTTAGATGCTTAACCAACTGAGCCACCTAGGCTCTTCTGATTATTTTACCATTTTCTATACAGAAAAGGGAAACCAAGATGGGCCATCTTTCAGGTATTGTTTCAAATAATGAATTCTCTAAGAGCTAACTATACTTATTCTGGGGGCTCAACTGTAGATACAAAATTTAAATACAGTTAAACTGTTATAATTAAAATATCACTGAGAGGTATAAGCAGAAAGATTTTTGTGTTTTGCTCAGTTGTAAGAAAATGGACAATTAAATTCTGAGCTATATGACTTTTGAGTTGCCTAGCTGGAATAACTTTGGTTCACTTGCCTTGACTCTACTGTAGCACAAAGAATACCATTTGAATGTAATCAAATTTATTTCTCACCCTTCACACAGGAGTAATATTCAAGCATACTCTAGACATGCAAACATTTTTACCTTTAATATCCTTATCCATTTTAGGAAGGAGACAGATATGCAGGGCTCAACCATAAGAAAATGGATTTCTACGGAATAATGTAGAAGACATCTTACCTGATCTGTTGTAGGGATATGGGCATTTTAATTTGCTGATAATAATCAGGGTATTTTTTCTTTGAAGGCAAATGAAAAAAAGGTTCAGCTATAAGCTGCCCTTGGTTATTCCGACAGCTCCTAACTGTGTCATAAAGCTGATAAAAAGGATTTGAAACATCCATAAATGAAGTAATGCTCTCTGCTTCCGACTCTCCTTCTTCATAACGTGCAGCTAAATAAAAGACAAAAAAGGTATTTATTTATAAGGGGAAGAGAGAACCAACCTTTAAAGCTTCTAACCACCTTCCAGCTTAAACTTATGTATGTTTGAGAATACTTACATTAAAAGAATAGTTTCCAGCCCTCATTAAAGATGCTGTTAGTAATGCTTAATTGTATGTGTAGAGAAATGTTACACAGAAACAGAATAAAATGTTACATAGAATATGTTATACTGTTTTTTAAAAGTTACAAAATAGTTTCTTTAAAAAAATTTTTTTTAATGTTTATTTATTTTGGAGAATGACAGAGATAGAGCATGAGTGGGGGAGAGTCGGAAAGAGAGGGAGACACAGAGTCCGAAGCAGGCTCCAGGCTCTGAGCTGTCAGCACAGAGCCCAACGTGGGGCCCGAACTCACAAACGGTGAGATCATGACCTGAGCCGAAGTCAGACGCCCAAACGACTGAGCCACCCAGGTGCCCCAAAATAGTTTCTCTTTTTTAAATGTGACTCCTTTAGAGACTCCTTGCTGTATGTCTGGCCAAGAAAAGCAGCAACCAGCCATACACAGATCTCAGAACTAAAGCAACAGCATGCAGTTTATGGTCATAGAAATGTATACTGATGTTGGGTTGATATTGGTAGATCTGGTTTTGCTTTAACTCTGTGTGATTTTGCCCCACTGATCTATAGCATCCCTTAAGAATGAGGTCTTCCCTTATTGAGGGAAGTTTCAGATAGAAGCTTATCATAAAAACACCAAAACAAACAACATATAGTCATTTTTATAGAAAAACAAAATATATTCTTCATTTCCCTAAATTCTATAATAGCATATAAGGACCATAATTTAAGTTTTCTTAATCAAAATCACTACTGTTCCCAGGTGAGAATGACAATCATTTATTAATTAAGTACTCAGTTACAGTGTTAAGAGATGGGTACACTACCAGTCTCAGGGGATTTGAGAGAGGCTCTGGATCTAGTCATGGAGACAGAAGCAAAGAGAGGATCTGAAACTAGTTTTTTCTGACCCTACTACTGCTGACTTTCTCTGTAGAGAGCTTGCACATACGTAGTTGATTTATATACCTAGATATGTTTGCTGCTACTTCAACCCTATCTTTAAAAAATTACATTTTCTGGGGCGCCTGGGTGGCTCAGTCGGTTGAGCGTCCGACTTCAGCTCAGGTCATGATCTCATAGTCCGTGAGTTCGAGCCCCATGTCGGGCTCTGTGTGGACAGCTCAGAGCCTGGGGCCTGCTTCAGATTCTGTGTCTCCCTCTCTCTCTGCCCCTAACCCACTCGCATTCTGTCTCCGTCTCTCTCAAAAATAAACATTAAGAAAAAAAAATTACATTTTCTTTTTGTGGTTGATTCCAGAAATTAAATAAATTTTTAGATAATGATCTTATATCCAGCACCTTATTATTCTTATTAATTCCAATAATTTATCTGTATAGTCTTTTCAGTAGAAAACTCAAAAAACAATCTTTCAACTCCAATCTTTATAAATCCTTCTTTTCTTTTTTTTTTTTTCCCAACGTTTATTCATTTTTTTGGGACAGAGAGAGACAGAGCATGAATGGGGGAGGGGCAGAGAGAGAGGGAGACACAGAATCGGAAACAGGCTCCAGGCTCTGAGCCATCAGCCCAGAGCCTGACGCGGGGCTCGAACTCACGGACCGTGAGATCGTGACCTGGCTGAAGTCGGACGCTTAACCGACTGCGCCACCCAGGCGCCCCTATAAATCCTTCTTTTCTGATTTCTTACTCCTTCATTGTTGTCTGTTAAGTGTTAAGAGTGTTGTCTGGCCTCTGATCAAAAGAGGTAATGACATTCTTACTTACAGTAAAGGGAATGCTGTAAGTATTTCCCTTGTGCTCTTTTTACCTTTTCTAATACTGCAGTGACCTAGCATTCCTGGAGCAAAACCAACTGTATCATCATGCATTATCTTTTACAAATACTGCTAGATACAGTGTGTTTCTTTTTGTTTAATTTGGATATCTAGGTTCTATCGGATTTAAAAAATAAACTGGAGAGCTCCTTTTTGGAGCTCCTTTTCTATTCTATGCAGGAGTTTGTATATAATTCTGTTCCTTGAATGTCTGGCCTGGTGTTTTTATGGGAAAAGATTTATAATAATTTTTTTTTTAATTTTTTTTTAACATTTATTTATTTTTGAGACAGAGAGAGACAGCATGAACGGGGGAGGGGCAGAGAGAGAGGGAGACACAGAATCGGAAGCAGGCTCCAGGCTCTGAGCCATCAGCCCAGAGCCCGACGCGGGGCTTGAACTCATGGACCGCGAGATCGTGACCTGAGCTGAAGTCGGACGCTTAACCGACTGAGCCACCCAGGCGCCCCTATAATAATTTTTTTAATGCTGATACAACTAATAAGCCTTTTTCTTCTTGAATCTGTTTTAGGTTTGTTTGTTTACTTATTTATTTATTTAATTTATGGGGGAGCGCAAGTGGGGGAGGGGTAGAGAGATGGGCACAGAGGATCTGAAGCGGGCTCCACGTTGACACAGACAGCAGTGAGCCTGATGTGGGGCTCGAACTCATGAACTGCGAGACCGTGACCTGTGCCGAAGTCGGACACTCAACTGACTAAAACACCCAGGTGCCCCAGGTATTTATCACTTTCTAGGAGTTTGCCCATTTCATCTAAATGTTCAAATTTGTTTGCATAAAGCAGTTCATCCATTCTTTCTAATCTGTATGCTCTGTTTCCCCTAGTATTTTTTATTTGTTCCTTTGGTTTCTTTCTTGATATTCTCACCACAGATTTGCCTATTTTATTAACAGTTGTAACAGAAAAACTTTGACTTCACTGATCTTCTCTACTACAGGTTTCCTTTCAAACAAATTCGTTTCTGCTCTTAGCTTTCTTACCTTTTTTTCTATGTCTCTGCTTTTATTCTCTTATTATTTACTTATGTTGGGTGCTTAGTTCATTGACTTTCAGTTGCTTTTCTAAACAGAAGCAATCAGCCCTGTAAGTTTCCCTCCAAAATAGCCCTTTAGTGTATCCCTACTGTTTTGACATATATTATGTTCATTATTGCTATTGTTCAATTTCAGGTAATTAAATTTCTATTATAATTTTTCTTTTTTAAAAAGAGAAACCCAAACATTTGGAATTTTTTCTCTTTCCTAAGTGTTTGGTTTTTTAAATTTTATCTTTTCAAGATTGGGTGCTTATGATAGGTGCATTATGGTCAGAAATTTGGTCTGTAAAATACCCAACTTTCAAATTGGTTGAAATTTGTTTCATGGCTAAGTACATGGGCAATTTTTATGACTGTTCAATGTGAATCTGAGAAGAACATGTATTCTCTAACTGCAGAACATTTGCCTGTTTATATTGATCTTGTTGTCTTAGGCTGCTCTGATTATAATTTATGTCTATCTTTAATCAGAAGCTCCTGCCAAGAAGAAACTATAGCTTACTAAAAATGTAAGGCAGTGGCCTAGAAATCTAAGATGGCGTGAATGTCTCTCTCGGGTTTCCTGATGGCATCACTAGTACTATTTATCATTTATAGGCTTGAAACCGGGATGTGCTAAGGCTAGCAAACCAACTGTTTGGCAAAAGTATTTACTTATTAGATACAAGCTATAACATAAAATAAACAAGCTTTTGATAAGTTTGCCACCCAAAGAGTGGAATCAAAATGCAACCAAATAGCATGTACTCCAAAACTGACAAACTCCCAGACAGACCAAAGTTACTGTAACTTCCCTTCACCAGAAGGATCAGCTGAGAAGGCATTAACTTGTCAAGACCTAACACCTACCAGCTAAAGCATCCTCCTCACTTTCTGAGCCATACTGAAGTGCCATGGTAATTGCTGACAAACGACCCCCTTGGACTGTTCTTTTATTTCTACAAAGAAAAACAAGCAATCAGAAGACAGGAAAAAATGTTACAATAATTTGGTTACCTTACAGGAAATAGGAACTATTAACAAAGCATTCACATTAAAAAAAAAAAAAAAAAGAATTTCTATTCAACTGTGTGCTCAATTTATCTTTATACTTTTTATATTCCCCATAAACAATCTAAGCCAAGAAGACCAATTTTTCTCTCTCAGGGTGGTAGAAAGCCTAAAGTAGGCTACTTGCAATTGTGTGTTACTTAAATGTAGCACTACTCTTTATTTTATGAAAAATACAGATTCATTCATAATTACTGGTTAATTCTCTTCTAAGATGCTCATATTCTACAGTGAAAAGAAATCTTACTTTTGATATCAAATCTTTTAGTATTTTACCACACATTTATTTTATTGTAAATATTAAACACTACCAGACAAACAACTTATGCCTATGCATTTTTCAGAGGTGAGATCAGGCCAACTATAGCACTTAACTTTTAAAAAGGCATTTGATAACAATTCTCACAATAACCCAATTATACCCAAAAGAAGTATCTCAAGATAGCCATCAGGCAAACACTAATATGCCTCGCCTCAAAAACATGGTCAGTTCTCAGATTAAACACACTCACTCTCTCACCGGTAATACTTGCTAGTGGGATTTCTCTCTTCACTAAGGCTGCCTTTACTGTGTGAAGGACCTGTCAGCCTGGCTGTGGCCAAATTTGATGGAGTCCTATCACAGATAAGATAAAAAACCTTAGAAAATTGACAGCTGAAATCAGAATGCTGGGTAGACAAAAAGGAAACAAGCATTTTTTGGTTTGTTTCTAAATAGAAATGTTCAAGTATTTCTGAGCCTCCACAGCAGGCTTTGTTCCAAAGCCTGAAGACTGCAGAAGAGAATGGACCAGGGCTGGTCCTAGAGAGCTCAAGGTCCCTGCAGTGACAGAGGATCTGGTAATGAAACAAATGTCAGGGTCAGGAGAAAGCTTTGAAAGCAGCCACTCCAGCTTCCATTTCCAGTAGGAAGAAATGGAATCCAAGAAATAAGACTTGTTCAAAGTCCTGGAAGAGCCAGGATGATACTTTAGATCTCCTGACACCTAGCTATATGCTCTCGCTGCTAATATAAATATATACTATTATGTGTTACATACAAATACCATATTACACATGCACTTATCATATATAATGTGTTATATACATATTGTATATAGTATATATAAAAACAAATATATACATAGCAATAAAAGTAGATAGTGATGTTAAGCCTCAAAAATTGTTTCTTTTTAAATAAAGTCTTTCAGCTGCAACGAAGGGGCTGGGTAAGAGTTAATCTCTCTTCTCTTCAGAATTACATTACTAACTGTAAACATAATCTTCGAATGCAACATACATTTTGTTTTACACTGCACTGATTCCACTAGCTGGAAAATTTGGCAAATAATAAAGGCACAAGGATTTTAAACATTTTAAAAACATACCTCATTCGAAGGCTTGACTTAGCCATTTCATGATGTTCAATTTCTGCCTTTTTCATATAAAATATTTTTTTGATAGAATTTGCATCCTGTCAACATAAAATTATTTGGTTTAGAAAAAAAGGACAGTTTAAAATGCCATCAAAGAGCACTTTCTACGGCACTCTTCCATTTGGAGTAGACTTCCATTTAATGCCCATAAAGCTGCATCCTCTAACCTTTCCATAACTTTCAAAAACACAGTCATAATTCTATGGAAGTTAAAAAGCCTCCTACCTCTTTCACAATTAGTCAAGTAATGCACAAAAATCTAACAGTGAACAAGGAAAAATGAGTGAAAATGAACAACTCTACCTATGTCCACTGACCTAAAAATTGATATACTTCTAAGATTAAAGACTACACACACAAATTTAGGATGAATGTACTTACTGAAATCAATAGCATACAACAGATCAAATCTAGTTTCCCTTTTCTCTAAAATTTATTTAAGGGAAAATAATCAGACCAAAAAGTACAATCTTAACTGCATCAACAAACTATTGGTACTATACTATTCCTATTAAGGACTAAAAATTTAAGAACTTTATTGTTCGTTTCTCTGATTTTTCACTTGAAGTTTCTTAAAAGATGAAAGTTTACTAAAAGATGAAAGATAAATGAACTACCAAAAGCAACTATATATGAATCAGTATTCTGGAAGTCAATGATTTTATTCTCAAAAGGTTTTCTGAGAATCCTTTGCTAAATTCCCAATGACATATGATTAATTCAAGGCATTTCTAAAGCAACTGTGTTATAGGACTACAAAATTTCTAGCAACGACTCACATCACAAAGCAGTGAAGTAGTCATTTTACATTGTGTATTATACTATAGAAGTCGCTTTCTATATTAATGAGGTTTAAAAGGAGACATTAAATCAATGTTTAAAGTGGCTCAGAAATGAACCTTACCTCTGGCATAAAGAGACATATAAATGAATGGAAGAGTACTGAGCTTCCAGAAATAAACCCATGCACTGATAGTCAACCTCTAGCCAACACAACTCAATGGGGAAAGAATAGTCTTTTCAATATAAGGTGGTGGGACAAATGAGTATCTCATGGGGAAGAATCAATGTAGATCCCCTACCTCACACCTACCTCAGGTATACACAAATTAATTCAAAATGGATACATTTAGACCTAAGAGCTGAATCTATAAAGTTCCTAGAAGAGAACAAAGGTGAAATCTTTGTGGCTTTGGATTAAGTAATATATGACACTGAAAATTATGAGCAACCAACAGAAAAACAGACAAACTGCACTAAATAACATTAAAAACTCTGTGTCAAAGGACACTATCACGAAGGTGAAAACAATCCATAGAATGGGAGAAAATATTTGTAAATCAGATATCTACTCTAATGTCCAGACTATGTAAAAAAATCTAACAATTCAACAATAAAAAGACAAGTAACCCAATAAAAAAATGGGCTAAGGATCTGAACAGAAATTTTTTCAAAGAAGATATATGAATGGCTGATATGCACATAAAAAGATGTTCAACATCACTAATCATCAGGGAAATGCTAATTAAAACACAATGAGATACTACTTCACACCCATGAGGATGGCTATCATAAAAACAAAAACAAAAATGACAAGGAAATGTTAGTGAGAAGGTGGAGAAATTTCAACTGCACATTGCTAGTGGGAATGTAAAATGGTGTATCTACTTTGGAAAACAATGTGGTGGCTCCTCAAAAAGTTAAATATATAGTTAACCATGTGAACTGGCAATTCCATTCCTAGGTATGTACCTAAGGAAAATGAAGATATTATGTCTACATAAAAGCTTACACAGCATTATTTATAATAGCCAAAACGTGGAAACAACCAAATGTCTAGCAACTGACAAGTGGGTAAACAATAAGCAGTATATAAATGTAAGAGACGAGAACAAAGTACTGACACCTACTGCAGCATGAGCTCCGTGAGAGCACCATAAAAGCACTGCGCTCAGGGCAAGAGGCCAGACACACAGGACCACATGCTGTATGACTCCACTGATATGAAATGTCCAGAACAGGCAAGCAAATTCACAGAGACAGAGAGTGGACTGAGCTCCTAGGGCTGAGAGACGGGAGGTGGGGGAGGAATGGAGGGACTGCTACCCGATTGTGGTGATGGCTGCACAACTCTGTGAACACACTAAAAGCCATTAAATTAACCTGGAGTGAAATGTATGGTATGTGAATTTTAACTCAATAAAGTCATTATATAAAAACTGTTGGCTAGGGCGCCTGGGTGGCTCAGTCAATTAAGTGTCCGACTTTGGCTCAGGTCATGATCTCATGGTTCATGAGTTCAAGTCCCGCATTGGACTCTGTGCTGACAGCTCAGAGCCTGGAGCCTGCTTCAGATTCTGTGTCTCCCTCTCTGCCCCTCCCCCTCTCACACTCTTTCTCTCTCAAAATAAATAAACATTAAAAAATTAAAAAAAAAAACAAAAAAACTGTTGGCTCTACATTAAGGTATCACTCTTAGCAATGAAAACAACAAAACACTAACCTTGAATACTTGAGAACCAGGCTCATTATAAGTTTTGGCATTTTTTGCTAGGAGATCTATATCTTTGGCCATTGCATGAATGCTCTTGTAGCTTCCATTCTAGAGTAAACAACAAAATACAACAGTTCCTCTTATTGAGAGTTAATCGGTATGACCTTTAAAAAAAAAAAGAACTCCACATATTTTTATTATTATTATTTTTTAATGTTTATTTATTTTTGAGAGCAAGAGAGACAGAGCATGAGTGGAAGAGGGGCAGAGAGAGAGGGAGATATAGAATCCGAAGCAGGCTCCAGGCTCGGAGCTGTCAGCACAGAGCTTGATGCGGGGCTCAAACTCACAGACTGAGAGATCATGACCTGAGCCAAAGTCAGCCACTTAACCGACTGAGCCACCCAGGCGCCCCCTAATTCCATACATTTTTAAATTCTCACCATATTCAAAGAATTCATTGGAAAATACACGTGAACAATATATAAAGTCATTCTCTCTTTTATAAACTATTACAATTGTCCATTTATACACAAGTTTTTGAGATAGGTAACAAAACTAGAGCTATGTTAAGAGTCATAAAAACATAACTTTTAAAAGATCAAATAAGACAAAAGTCATTTAATTTAGCAAACACGTAGTGCTTGCTATGTGTTAAGCACTGTTCTAAGTGCTTTATGAATACTAATCCATTAAGGTGGACTTGAGAGTGTGAAGTAAAACTCCTCTAGTTTTACAGACTACTTCAGATGAAATAGTCTAGCACAGAGGTTAACATTTTGTGAGTACCTACTATGCACTAGGCTCCATGTTAGAGCTGTTACATCTTAAAGCTCACTCAAGTCCAAATAACCCAGGGACACTTAGAACTGCCTTCAATTTACAAAGAAAAGGAAGAAGGGAGACAATCTAGGCTAAAGGTACACATGACTAATGAGAAAGACACAGAAATGAACAAACACATTCTAGAAAGACTGAGAAAACCAAATTAAGTAGAGTGGAAGGTTGGGGAGGGCAGAACCACAGCACAGGCTGCAAAGGTGAGGATAAATAAGGTAGAATCCAGGCAGCCAAAGGAGAGTAGCTGGTTATTTGCCATGTGAGAATACCCAACATCTGAGCATCCTCTTTTTTTTTTTTTTTTAAGATTTTATTTTTGTTATCTCTACACCCAACATGGGGCTCAAACTCACAACCCCAAGATCAAGACTCGCACGCTCTACTGAAGGAGCTGGCCGGGAGCCCCTGAGCACCCTACCCTCTTTATTTGGAGAAAATCCCAGCATAGGCGGTAGGGAGGGACCTGTCCTACACAACAGGGGGTAGAAGTAAGCAGATGGTAGCACTGCCAGCAGCCTGGCACCCAGGCAAGGGGAGACCACTCATGCTTGAGTCTTGAGGGACTAGAGTGAGGGCAAAGGAATAGAGAAAATGAATTCCTAACCCCCATGAAGGGCAAGTAAAGCACAGTGGAGCAGCGAGCAACCAGGGCCCACAGTGGTGAATGACATTAGGAACAGCAATGGCACCACAAAGACACTGTGCGTTGACCTCAGCTGTACCACAATGTCCCTGAGTTCCTCCCACTTCTCTAAGGCTACTTCTCCTGCCTACCTTCCTAACAATTCCATGAGCTACCCAGTATCCTTTCAATGGATACCACTTCTACTGGAGTTATTCAGAGTTGGTTACTATTGCACCAGTACAAGAAACTGGGACTCGCTGCAAAAGGCACTAGAAAACAAGTGACAAGGCTCTGGGCTGTGGAATCAAAAAGAAAAGAAAGAGGAAGGAAACTAGGGTCAGGAAGCAACATGCAGAAAGGACTAGAGAGTCTTTCATCAGAGAGGTAAGAAAGACCATTACAGTAATTTGGACATAAATGGATGAGATCTTGATTAGGGTGATGGCAAAAGGAGGTGCTTCTATGGGGTTTCTAGAAGGAAGAACAGACAAGATAAGAAGTGAGGTCTTGGAGAGAAGACTGGGGCTAGGGCAGGGGTTTCCAAAGATCTGATTTGAACTTCAGGATTATAAAAACATCTTCCCCTCAGATAGACGTTAGGAACCACAGAAATTTATGTTCCAGGAGACTAAGTCATTACCAGCAGCAGCTAGGGAGCTGCCTTAAAAACCAGGTGATACATTAGGGAATCTGTATTTTAACATTCTGTGAAAATGTATTACAGTACCAGTAATTACTACACTGTTATTCTTTACTGCTCTCCTAGAACTTGATTTAAAAAAATTTTTTTTTAATGTTTATTTATTTTTGAGAGCACGCGAGCGAGAGAGCCCAGCAGGGAAGGATCAGAGAAAGAGGGAGACACAGAATCCGAAGCAGGCTCCAGGCTCCGAGCTGTCAGCCCAGAGCCCAACGTGGGGCTTGAACTCCCAAACTGCGAGATCATGACCTAAGCCGAAGTCGGACGCTTAACCAACTGAGCCACCTAGGCACCCCAAACTCTCCTAGAACTTTAAAGCCAATGAAGTTTCTCCCTTCTGGCAAACCACTTGCTTTCAGTCTCCTTTCTCAACGAGACTATGCAACACATTAAAATTTCCTTTTTGTTTTATCTACCAGGAGCCCCAAACCTTCCTTACTCTGGGAGGATCAGTAACTCACACAGTCCAAGGCCACATCCCATAGGTGTTCTGTGAGATGCTTCACACGCATGATCATTGCCCCCTCCAACTCTGCAAAGTGGGAACACTACACTCAGTGCACAACAGAGGAAAGCAGGAAAGTCGCCTGACCGAAGCAACACAGCTAGTAAGGAACAGAGCTAGGAAATTAACCCACGTCAGCACAACTCTAAAGACCAGATTTTTTGTAAAATTTAGCTCTTTCTCCCTATACCTTCCTTAACCTCTGATCATCAAGTTTTAAATTTCAGTCACTGATTCACTCAATAAATATCTATCGAGAGGTAGGAATAGTGCAGGGGTTAAGAGCACAGACTCTGGAGGCAGAATGTCTGGATTCAAATCCTAACCCTTCTCCTTATTAGGTGATGACTTACGCAAGTGACTTATCACCTCTGTGCTTCAGTTTTCTCATCTGTGAAACAGGAATAATGATAGAGTCCACCTCACGGAGTGGCTATAAAAATTAATCAGCTAATGCATATAAAGCACTTAGAACAGAGCAGACACCTACCAATGCCAGGTGAGTGTTCTGCTGCTATTGCTGGAGATACAGGGAGGAAGGCACTAGAAGAGAATGAAGTCTCTGTTTTCACTGACCTTACACTCTAAAATATGTTGCAGGTAACTTATTCTGAGATATCCTAAAACTATTTGGAAGCAGGTAAGAATAAACAACAAAGCTTTAATGCCAATGTATCTTTCACAACCAGAAACGTCTATGCCCAATGCTTTTTAATTACTGTTCTAATTATTGTCTTTTTTAAATTTTGTCCTATTGTTACCATGCCAATGAAAATTCTGCTTTCCTCCCTATACAAAAAATGCTAAAGAGACACCATGCTGCCTTTTCCAAAGCTATAATCAACTAATCCATTTATATTATATGCTAAAAATCCCTTACAGAGACATCTGCTTCTCCATTTTCTAAAAGCCTCTAAAAGAGACCACAAGCCAATCTTCCCTAAACTACATATAGTTACATATGGTAATCTGCATACCTGTATCCTCTGGGCAATGGTCTTGAGATCTATAGGCTCCTTAATTATTGCATAATAATCTGGATATTGCTGGAAGACAAAAACCCAGGTAGGCTAAATAAATGAGAAGTATCCAACTAATAAGAAAACAAAGAAGTGCACTGACAACGTATTGATCAACTGAACAGCTCTGTGAGGTGCAAGGTTACTGACAAAGCTGTACAGCATACTGTTTGTTATGTTTGAAGCAGACAGAATTTGATTTTAACCAGCTTCATGAAATACACAAGAGCATGCTGCAGGAGTTTATAGTTAGCATTTGGTAATTATCATTATCCAACTAACACACCATAATTTAATGTTTTAAAAAATTCTAAATTCACAGAATCACACAGTTTTAAATTTAAGGTTCTAACGTATCTATTCCTGGCAATGAAGTAGAGGAATGTTTCTGAATGTTCTCATAAACTCTTAAAACTGCAATCTAAATCACACAATATTATCCTATTTCATATAAAATTGTTAACGGTCTACAAGACATAAGGGTGCATGCGTGTTAGCTTCAGGTTTAAAGCTTTCACTTATTTTGGCCAAATTAATTTTCTACAAAATAAAACACATTTTAAGTAAAACTACATTAAAGAAACAGAGTAAAATCATAAGCACTTTCTGCTTTCTCAGCAAAGATTACGTCAACACAAGAAGGTAAGCGTGTTAGAGGAATGTCCCTGAAGCATCTCACAAAGCCCACAGTGTGTTCACTGCCTTGAGCCTTTCCTACATCTTTAGTTCCTTAGAGGAAACAACTGAAGTTGACCAAAAGTCAAAAGTTGGTAGGTGAGAGAAGTGTCAGGGAAGGTGAGGCTGTGCTCTTCATGCTCTTCTGACCTGTTCAAATCCTTGCAGCCCGTACAATAACAAAAAGCCAAGAGGTTACAGACTTCACTCAGTTGCTGGGCTGAGGGCATGATCTCAGGGATGCTTCCTCTCATCTGAGTCCTCAGCGTATCCCTTCTTTTTTAACCCCTACTGTGTGTGGGGGGGGGGGGGAGGGGTTGTTTTGGGGTGTTTTTTGGCTTGATCCAACCCCTTTTCTGCCCCCTTCTTAACCAATACTACTTCTGAGAAACAGTTCAGAAGACAAATTATGACAAGGTCACCCAGGCTGGAATAGCATGTAATCCCAGCTGTTGGGCCCACAATAGTCAGAACCTCCTCTCCCACTTAGCTAGTCCAGCCTAGGAAGGACTCATAAAGGAAAGGTAAACACTGCTCCACCCTCCCAGCCTCAGTCCTTGCTGTCTTTGAAACTGTCACTCTCTGAGGGGCCAATGGGAACCTGCTTTTTCCAACCAACTCGTGCTGCATGGTGTCCCTGGAAGCCATCCCGGAATGGGGGAACAGAATATCAATGTTTTAGTGCTCCAAGTCACCTTTGGTGGCTTGACCACTAGTGATGATCTCCTGCTACTCAGGAGTAGATCTTGAGTAAAGGCTACACTCTTTTCTCATAATTTTATTGTGATTAAAGACACAAAAGATTTACCATTTAACCTTCTAAGTGTGTGGTTCGGTGGCATTAAGTACATTTACATTATTGTGCAATCATCGCCATCGTTCACCTCCCAAACTTTTCATCTTCCCAAACTGAAACTCCATACCCACTGAACAGCAGCTCCCCCCTTTCCCTTCCTGTCAGCCCCTAGAAACCACTATTCTACTTTCTCTCTCTATGAATTTGACTACTCCGAATACTTCCTACAAGAGGAGTCATGCAATATTGGTCCTTTTGTGACTCTCTTCTTTCACTTACTATAATGTGTTCCAGGTTCATTCTTACTGTAGTGTGTGTCAGAATTTCATTCTTTCTTAAACGCTGAATAACGCTCCATTGTGTGTATATGCCACATTTCATTTATCTATTCATCTGTCGAAGGACATATGGTTTGCTCCCATGTTTCAGCTACTGTGAATAATGCTATGAACATGGCTGTACAAATACCTCTTTGAGATCTTGCTTTCAGTTCCTTTGGGTATGCACCCAAAGTGGAATTGTGGGATCATGCGGTAATTCTATGTTTAATTATTTGAGAAATCATCATACTGTTTTCCTTTTTTTTTAATTTAAAACATTTGAAAAAAAAATTTAAACATATGACCAATATCATCATTATGTTTTTGTAATCAGATCCACACTTAGGATAGATAGCAGTAGTCATATATGCTTGCTTTCTTTTTTTTTTTTTAACTTTTTTTTTAAAGTCTACACCCAACATGGGGCTTGAACACATAACCCTGAGATCAAGAATCACATGTTCTACCGACTGAGCCACCCAACTGCCTCTAGGCTTTATTTCTATGTGAGAACTGTCTTACAACTAGTCAAGACACACCTTTAAATAACCAGTCTTGTCGGTAACTGATGGGGAAAGCTGCAAGCCACTTATCAGTCAATAAGCACTTCTTACACACCTAGGACATGCTGGGTTCCAGCTACATGGCAGGGACACAAAACAAAATATGATAGAATCTTTGTTTTTCAATTCAAGAACCAGGGAAGAAGGTAGATAAATAGTAAATGATCACAAAGGAGTTATGTGCTACAGTGGAGTACCTCTGAAAGTATATTCTTGTCTAGAAATACAAGAATGCTGAGGCCATGGAAATTTTTGTAGTTCCACAGGTAAAGTGGAATTTTAGCTATGTTCATTGCCTTTTAGGTATGAAGCCACAACAGGCCCTGCCACTTTTAAAGGGTCTCACTAGTCTAGAAAGTTCCTCCTCTTTGGGGTAGAAGAGTATTAGTCAGTCTCTCTCTTCTCCATCACCAGGAGATCCAGAGAAATAAAAGAGGAAGAACTCATTTAGCTTCCTCTCATTCTGTCCCTGAGCAAAGAGAATGTTTCGTCTCTGTTATAAATAAAAGGTTTAGTTTAGGTCCTTACTTTGTTATTTAAGAATTACCAATCTTGGAAACAACCCAAATGTTAATTGACAGATGAACGGATAAACAAAATGTGGTATATGCATACGGTAATATATTATTTAATGTTTATTTTAGAGAGAGAGAGAGAGACAGTGACAGAGAGTAGAGGAAGGACAGAGAGAGGGAGACACAGAACCCAAAGCAGGCTCCAGGCTCTGAGCTGTCAGCACAAAGCCTGACACAGGGCTCGAACCCACGAACTGCGAGATCATGACCTGGGCTGAAGTGGGACACGTAACCGACTGAGCAACCTAGGCACCCCCAGTGGAGTATTATTTAGCCTTAAAAAGGAAGGAAATTCTTCATGGATTCTATGAATGAACACTGGGAAGGAAATTCCATGGATGAACCCTGGAATACATAATGCTAAATGAAATAAGCCAGATATAAAAGGAGAGATATTGTATGAGTCCTCTTATTACCAGGTGCTTAGAGTGGTCAAATTCATAGAGAGAGAACAGAGAATGGTAGTTGCCAGGGCTGGGGGATGGGAGGACATGGGGAGTTACTACTGAATGGATACGGAATTTCAGTTAAGGCAATAGACGTACAATATGAATGTACTTGACATCACTGAACCACACACTTAAAGTGGTTAAATGGTAAATCATGTGTATTTTATGACCATGAAAAACAAAAAACAAACAGTAAGAACTAGCAATCAAAAACAAATATTTAAAAAAAACTACAACCTTTAGGCAAGTAAAATTATAGAACATGTCTTATGTGGTTGCTATTGAGGCCACAAGGAGGATCTCTCAGCAGCCTCCAATGCCTTCCGTTAACTTACCTTATTTGCTAAGAACTAAGTACAAAACCAAAAACAAAACAAAAATAAAAACACTTTAATTGATTCCCCTGTCTTTAATTATATCACTTACCACTTTAGAAGGCAGTTTCTGAAAAAGCTCACTAATGAGACGTCCTGATGGATTTGTGGCTACAACTATGGCTTCAAGAAGCTGCTCCAGGATCTCCTTCAAGTAACTTGGAGAAGACTGGGAGGAGGGGGTTAGCAGGAAGGAGAGAAAGGAGAAAGACTGTGAGAAAAATCCAAAACTAAATGCCAATATTAAACAGCTTCTAAATTTTAAAGCTAATTGAAAAAAACAACTTCTAAACAGTACTTATTTTAAATGTAAGTTTCAAGAATACCACAAAAGTGCTCTGATGTTGGACCCCCAGAATGATGTATGTGAAACTAATGAGGCTCCTTGTATTAGTTCAGTAACTAAATCTCTTAGATCAGGTCCTTTTACCAAACTCTAATGGTGCCATATGTGTGAAATGATGGAAATACATACCTTTTTAGGGTCTGAGCAACTGAGACAGAGAAAACATGCTCGGTGATACCTGACCATCTCTATATCTGCTGTTCATATCTACTGAAGTGTTGATATTCTGGTACAACGACATACGTTTTTTACCCATGGGGTGCATGGCCAGATCTAACAATAGAATTCAAGCTATCTCAAAAGTGAAGGACTGGGGCACCTGGGTGGCTCAGTCAGTTAAGTGTCTGAGTTCGACTCAGGTCATGACCTTGCACTCCGTGAGTTCGAGCCCCGTGCTGGGCTCTGTGCTGACAGCTCAGAGCCTGGAGCCTGCTTCGGATTCTGTGTCTCCTTTCTCTCTGCCCCTCTAGCTCTCATGCTGTTGTTCTCTCTCTCAAAAATAAATAAACATTAAAAAAATTTTAAAAAGTAAGGACTATTATTAAGTCAACTAAAGTATCTCATTTCTGCTCTGCAGACTGGCCAACTTACTCTTCCTGCCTTAGCCATCATTTCAACATGAGGAAGTTTATGCCCCAAAGAGTACGTGGCAGGGAAGGGTCTGAGTCTGACGCTGGTTTTTATTGTGAGCAATGGCTTGTGTCAGTCAAGAGTTATATTAAATGTACTTCATGTCCAAACCACGTTTTGTACATATAAAAGAAAGATTAATGGTATTTCTGGTTTAAATCATAAAAGCACTGTTATTTGTGTCCTCATCCATCCAACATGTCTTTTTTATTTAGTATAGTCTCAATTTTAAGGTCCAACATTAACTCCACAGAGAGCAATAACATCTCTTGGGCTTGTGCATCGTATCTGGAAATAGCAGACACATAACAAACATTTAACACATAAAAAACATGTGATTAGCTGTGAGTCCCTAACCATATAAGCTTAGAGAACCACCAGAACACCAATGATAGCAGACTAAAAATAACCCATGTTTAAGTCATTTTCTTCCTGGCTGAAACACAGCACCACAGAGTTAGCTTCAAAGAGAGGAGAGTTCTATTCTGCAGCCAAGATTCCTCTCCTTCCAACCCAACTAGCTACTTTGGAAACATGCATTGCACGTGACAAAGGGAGTGGGGTATGCAAATGCATTCATAAACCTATTTCCACAACTGGGAAAACTCCAAGGAAATCATTCTGAATTTAAAAATAAAAGCTTAAAAATTCCCTCTCTCCACAAGAGCTTAGAATAAGGAAGAAGCTTGGGAGGTATAAATATGAATGTGCAAGATCCTCCCAATTTCTCACCAAAAGAAACATAGGCAAGTCTAAATGTAGGCAATTTCATTTTTTGACTAGAACCTTGGAGGCCTATAAGACTCAGCCCTCTGTAGGTAATGTTCTACCCGAGAAAGCAGGGGGTAAGTTGCTGTACCTATATTAATATCAGAGAGTAAAATTCCAGGGAATCCCTAGTTAACTGCCTTCTACCTATTTTATTTTATTTTAATTTTTTTTAAACGTTTATTTATTTTTGAGGCAGAGAGAGACAGGCATGAACGGGGGAGGGTCAGAGAGAGAGAGGGAGACACAGAATCGGAAACAGGCTCCAGGCTCTGAGCTCTCAGCACAGAGCCCGACTCGGGGCTTGAACTCACGAACCTCGAGATCATGACCTGAGCCGAAGTCGGGCGCTTAACCGGCTGAGCCACCCAGGTGCCCCGCCTTCTACCTATTTTAATCATTTAACTGCGAGAAAGAAATTGACAAAGTGCCTAGGAAGTACATTTTGAGACTCTAAGTAGTTACATTTTTGAGAAATTCACCCTACCACTTCTTTTTTCTGTGTTGAGAGTTTCAGCAAAAGGCCTATTTAGATTAATTTAGGGAAGAAAGGGGGAAGGCTCTGCTTTAGGTATCTCACTATTTAGCTACAGATGACATGTCCTTCCTTTTACTATCCTTTTTCCTTTTTTAAACATGTGTGTTCACTCATCAAGTATTTAACAGTACCTACATGCCACACACAGTCTAGATGCCAGGAACAGGTGAATAAGGCAGTATCTTTTGTGGAGCTATCATTCTCCTTGGTAGAAGACAGAAAGTAAACATGTAAACAAATAAACAAGCTATTTCACATACATTGATACTAACTAAAGACCACAGAACAGAGTGATGTGATGATGGGAAAGGAGGGATGTGAGGCAAACAATTTAGATAGAGGGTCAAGAAAGTCCTCTCCTAGCTGACGTTGTTTTAATGGATGTTACAATCATGAAAAAAAAGGGAAGCCTGGGTGGCTCAGTCAGTTGAACGTCCGACTCCTGATCTCGGCTCAGGTCATATCTCACAATTTGTGAGTTCGAGCCCCATGTCGGGCTCCTCGCTGACAGTGCAGAGCCTGCTTGGGATTCTCTCTTTCACGCTCTCTCTCTGTCCCTCCCCACCCCCCCCCCAAAAAGAAAAAAGAACCATGAAAAAGAGCAAGTCACAGAAAGAGCCAAAGGAAGCACGTTCTAGGCAGAAGAGCAACTGCAAAATTCCAGAGGCAGGAGCATACCCTGGCATGTTCTAGGAACAGCACCAGTCTAATCTACAAAAATATCCCTAAGGTGATTCTCCTGATTCTGCAACTTTTAATCACAACACTGCCCACCCTTATAAGATACCTCAATCTAGCAATACTGAACAATCCTTGATAATATGAAGGTTCTCCTTAAAACTGGGCAGGAAATATGCATTAATGTAAGAGCAACTCATGAAAATAACCACTCATGGCATACACTGTCCAGGATGTCCTAGTATCCCTTGCAATTGCAGTGGGGCTCTCTGGCTGTATGCCCCTTTGCCCTCCTAGTTACCAACACAACTCCACAGGAAGCCCAGCTGCTCAAGCAGCACAGAAGAAATCACAGGCAGGGCCCTTGTCTACCTCCCAGTGGTCCATCTCACCCACTCCAGCTGCACACTTACTCCTTCAGTCACTGTGCCTTGATTGTCTTGCCCATCGTCATCATCATCTTCATCATCTGCTTCTCCTTTCTGAACAAACTCATTTCTTGTTCGAAGGTACAAATCCCAGAGTTTGCAAGCAGCTTTATATTCAGGAGAATCTGGCTGTACATTAACAAAGAGAAGAGAAAAAAATAGCACTTTAGTTATTTTATTGTAAGTCAATGACTACTTTTAAAGTATCCTAATCCAGAAGAGACTAGTATTCTAAGACATAACTTTGAAACTTAATTATAAATTTAGAAATCCTTGTGATAAAAGATACACAGGCCTTAATTCCTCCTTGGAACTAAGTGTATGTTTTAAAGGCATTCTAGAATCATATTATTTTATTGATTTATAACCTGCTACCTCATTACAGAAAGACTTGAGGGATAATATAGATGATTTGCTAAATTAAGACAAATTATTAGTGATACACTATGAAAAACACTTTTAAATTTTATTAAATTTTTGTTTCATGTTTGTTTATTTTGAGAGAGAGAGCACAAGCAGGGGAGGGGCAGAGAGAGAGAGAGGGAGACAGAGAATCCCAAGCATGGGGCTTGATCTCACAAACCATGAGATCATGACCTGAGCTGAAATCAAGAGCTAGATGC
This sequence comes from Herpailurus yagouaroundi, assembly GCF_014898765.1. Classification (NCBI taxonomy): domain Eukaryota; kingdom Metazoa; phylum Chordata; class Mammalia; order Carnivora; family Felidae; genus Herpailurus; species Herpailurus yagouaroundi. The sequence continues at coordinate 15,492,446 of NW_024412444.1, read as the reverse complement.
TCAACCAACTGAGTCACCCAGGAGCCCCAAGAAAGACAATTTAAAAAATAAGACCCAATTTAAGGGATATAAGTAAAAAGGATAGAAGCTAATGATTTTTCTAATACTACTTCTATTTTTTAAAACTATTTACTATTTTATTTGAAGATTTATTTTCCTGAATAGGGATGAACTCAAACTGAAACTTTCCAGTAAAAGCAATGCTGGATGCAATCTTAAAACCAATCAATCAAATAAACAAAACTTCCAAAATGCATCCATGTGCTGCCAATAAGGAGTAAGCTATGTTCAAAAAAGCAAGAGTAGAGGGGCGCCTGGGTGGCTTAGTCGGTTAAGTGTCAGACTTCAGCTCAGGTCATGATCTCACAATCTGTGGGTTCAAGCCCCGCATCGGGCTCCGTGCTGACAGCTCGGAGCCTGGAGCCTGGAGCCTGCTTCCGATTCTGTGTCTCCCTCTCTCTCTGCCCCTGGCCTGCTCACACTCTGTCTCCCTCTCTCTCAAAAATAAATAAACATAAAAAAAATTTTTTTAAAGCAATAGTAGAATAAAAGCAGGAACTCAGATGAATAAGCAGAACACAGAAGCCAATGTTCACCTGAGGATATTTTTTATTTTGTTTTGTGTTTTTTTTTCTTTTTTTCTTTTTGTATTTTAGAGAGAAAGAGAGAATCTCAAGTAGGCTCCATGCTCAGTGTGGAGCTCAACACAGGGCTTGATTCCATAACTCTGGGATCACGATCTGAGCCGAAATCAAGAGCCAAAATCAAGACTCAACCAACTAAGCCACCCAGGTGCCCCTCACCTGAGGACATCTGTAAGACAAGATAAAGCTAAGCTTTAGTTTTCAAGGCTCCCTGAGGCTACAAGAACAAGAGATATAGGTCAAGGCCCACCAAAAGCTGAGATTCCAAAGGCCACAGTTGCTGTGTAAGTGGGAATTCAAAACAATTCAGCCTCCACCTCAGCCTCCACACAGCTCAACCTGTTCCTATCTCAAACCATGGCACTGCAGGGAGAAGAAGAGGTACGGGAATGCTCTGCTCTGAGAACTCTTCATAAGCTAGCCCTAACAGAGACAGGCCACTGCCTGGGATAAGCAACACGCTTCCCTGAATGAACTCAACTTCAATATAAGCCTCAAAGGATCTCTAGAGATCAAGTTCCAAGAAATATGAGCTCAAGGTTAAAATCCATGAAACACACAAGAGTGATGTCAGCAGAAATGACCACAAAATCAGACATGCAAGTATTTCAGATACTGGAACTATCTGCCACAGAATTAAAAATAAGTAGCTTGAACACGCTTAAAGAACCAAGGGGGTAGAAAATATAAGTACAGAAGACCCTGAAAAAGAAACTATTTCCAAAATATGAAAAATATAAAATTAAAATGTAAGAACTGAATAGATTAGTTTAAGAGCAGATTACAAAGTAAACTGGCAGAACTAAAGAAATTACCTAAAAAGTAATATAGGAGGGGCACCTGGGTGGCTCAGTCAGTTAAGCATCCGACTTCAGCGCAGGTCATGATCTTACAGTTTGTGGGTTCGAGTCCCGTGTCAGGCTTTGTGCTGACAGCTCAGAGCCTGGAGCCTGCTTTGGATTCTGTGTCTCCCTCTCTCTCTCTCTCTCTCTCTCTGCCCCTCCCCTTCAAAAATAAATGTTAAAAAAAAAAAAAAAAAAGCAACACAGGCACTATAAAGAGAACTATGAACTGTTAGGAGAGACAGAGACCTGAGGGAGGTCTAACAACTCCAATCAGAGTTCCATCAAGGGAGAGAGAGAGAGGAGTGGGGCAGGGGCAGTGTATACAACTCCCAAATTATACAAACAAAAAGACATTCATATCTAGACATATCACCATGAAACTATAGAACACAAAAGACACAAGGAAGATACCAAAGACAGCCAGAAAGAAAAGACAGCTAACCTTTAAAGGAACTAAAATTATACTGACAGAGAACTTCCTGATGGCAATAAAAGAATAAAGAATAGGAGCACCTGGCTGGCTGAGTAGGAAAAGCATGTAACTCCTGATCTCGGGGTGATGAGTTCAAGCCCCACGTTGGATGTAGAGATTACATAAGATAAATAAACAGACTTAAGAGGCTCCTGCGTGGCTCAGTCGGTTAAGCATCTGACTTCAGCTTAGGTCATGATCTCACAGCTTGTGAGTTTGGGCCCCGTGTCGGGCTCTGTGCTGACAGTTTGGGGCTCTGTGCTGACAGTTTGGAGCCTAGAGCCTGCTTCAGATTTTGCGTCTCCCTCTCTCTGACCTTCCCCCACTCATGCTCGCTCGTTCTCTCTCTCTCTCAAAAATAAACACTAAAATAACTTTTTTAAAAAGAATAAAGAGTATATTGCAAATAAAAACAAATACCATATATAAAACAACATTACTTTATGGGATTAAAAATCTGTCACAACAGCGGCACCTGGCTGGCTCAGTTGGTGGAGCATGGGACTCCTGATCTCGGAGTTGTGGGTTTTAGCCCCACGTTTGGTACAAAGATTACTTAAAAATAAAATCTTAAAAAAAACCCTGCCACAACAGAACTAAAATACAAAACATCAGTAGCATAAATAGGGAGATCTGAGTTGAGTTATGCTAAAGTCTTTGTGTTGTTTAGAGGGAGGTTTAAGATGCTGATTAACTTTTGACTTTGATAAGTTAATTATGCATATTAAAACTTCTTAAGAATAGATTATCAACAGATCTTAGAATCCCCAAACCACAAGAAAAGAAGAGGGAATAATAACAAAATGAAACCAAAAGGCAGAAAAAAAAACAAAGTAAGAAAAAAAAATTTACAAAATGAAATAGAAAGTAGAAATTTAGATGACAGGAATACATCCAAACATAATGCTAATTACCAAAACTGTAAAGACATGAAATGTTCCAGTTAAAAGGCAAAGATTATCACCTGTATTAATAGAAATTCATGTATATGCTGTTTACAAGTGATATATCAGCATGAAAAGGTTGAAGGAAAAGAAGGCAAAAAAATAAACTAGGTAAACATAAAAATAAAAGCTGACATAACTACACTAATATCATATAAAACAGACTTCAACAGGGGCGCCTGGGTGGCGCAGTCGGTTAAGCGTCCGACTTCAGCCAGGTCACGATCTCTCGGTCCGTGAGTTCGAGCCCCGCGTCGGGCTCTGGGCTGATGGCTCGGAGCCTGGAGCCTGTTTGCGATTCTGTGTCTCCCTCTCTCTCTGCCCCTCCCCCGTTCATGCTCTGTCTCTCTCTGTCCCAAAAATAAATAAACGTTGAAAAAAAAAAAATTAAAACAGACTTCAACAAAAGACACTAGTAATGATACAACAGAACCCCCCCAAAACTTCAATTTGCTAGGACAATATAACAATTTTAAACTTGTATGCTCACATTTGCATATTAAAACTTAAATAATACACAAAAATACATAAAGCAGGAGGGCCAGGGTGGCTCAGTCAGTTAAGCATCTGACTCTTGACTTTGGCTGAGGTCATGATCTCATGGTTCCAGAGTTCGAGCCCCCTCATCAAACTCTGCTGATAGCGCAGAGCCTGCTTGGGATTCTCTGTTTCCCTCTCTCTCTGTCCCTCCCCTGCTTGCTCTCTCTTGAAATAAATAAAAAAGATTCTCTCTCTCTCTCCTGCCCCTCTCCCCTACTTTGCATGAGCGCTCTCTCTTAAAAAAAAAAAAAAAAAAAAACTAAGAAAGCAAGCAAAAAAAAAAAGGTGGTATAGCGATATAATAGCATATTATATAGTCATAAGAAGGAATGAAATACTGGGGCACCTGGGTGGCTTACTCAGTCAGTTGAGCCTCTGACTTTGGCTCAGGTCATATCTCGTGGTTCCTGAGTTCAAGCCCCACATCGAGCTCGCTGCTGTCAGCACAGAGCCTCCTTTGTATCCTCTGTCCCCCGCCTCTATCTGCCCCTCCCCGACTTGTGCTCTCTCTCAAAAATAAATAAAACGCTAAAAAGAAAAGTTGGGAATGCAAGCTGGTGCAGCCACTCTGGAAAACAGTATGGAGGTTCCTCAAAAAACTAAAATTAGAACTACCCTATGACCCAGCAATGGCACTACTAGGCATTTATCCAAGGGATACAGGTGTGCTGTTTCAAAGGGACACATGCACCCCTATGTTTATAGCAGCACTATCAACAATAGCCAAAGTATGGAAAGAGCCCAAATGTCCCTTGATGGATGAATGGATAAAGAAGATGTGGTATGTATACACACGTATACACACACACACACACACACACACACACACACACACACACACAAAATGGAGTATTACTCAGCAGTCAAAAAGAATGAAACCTTGCCATTTGCAACTACGTGGATGGAACTGGAGGGTATTATGTCAGAGAAAGACAAAAATTGTATGACTTCACTCATATGAGGACTTTAAGAGACAAAACAGATGAACATAAGGGAAAGGAAACAAAAATAATATAAAAACAAGGAGGGGGACAAAACAGAAGAGACTCTTAAATATGGAGAACAAACTGAAGGTTACTGGAGGAGTTGTGGGAGGGGGGATGGGCTAAATGGGTAAGGGGCACTAAGGAATCTACTCCTGAAATCATTGTTGCACTATATGCTAACTAATTTGGATGTAAATTAAAAAAAATAAAAAATAAAACAAGTTAAAATAAAAATAAACAAATAAATAAATAATTAAAAAAAGAAAAAGAAATGAAAAGTAAAGAAAGAAGTACTAACATATGTTACAGCATGGATGAACTTTGAAGACACCTCCGTGAAAGCAGCTAGTAACCTAAGACCATACAGTATTCGATTCCATTTACATGCAGTGTGCTGAACAGGAAAATCCATAAGGAAAGAAAGTAGATTAGTGGTTGCCAGAGGCAGGGAGGAAGGGAAATGGAGAACACCTGTTAATGGTATGGTTTTCATCTTGGAGTAGTGAAAATATTCTGGAGGTAGATAATGGTGATCTTTGCACAACTTTGTGAGTATACTAACCCCTCCCAGAATTCTACACTTTTTTAAAAAGTGTAAATTGTATCGGGGCGCCTGGGTGGCGCAGTCGGTTAAGCGTCCGACTTCAGCCAGGTCACGATCTCGCGGTCTGTGAGTTCGAGCCCCGCGTCAGGCTCTGGGCTGATGGCTCAGAGCCTGGAGCCTGTTTCCGATTCTGTGTCTCCCTCTCTCTCTGCCCCTCCCCCGTTCATGCTCTGTCTCTCTCTGTCCCAAAAATAAATAAACGTTGAAAAAAAAAAAAAATTAAAAAAAAAAAAAGTGTGAATTGTATCTCAATTAAAGAAAAAAAACATATATATACACACTACACAATATTAAGAATAAATCTAATAACATCTTGCAGAATCTTTATGAAGCTTTACTAAGATAAATTAAAGAAGACTTAAATAAATGAAGACATACCAAATTCAAAGACTGGAAAAGTCAGTATCACAATTATGTCAATTCCCCAAAATATGATCTAAGGAGTCAATGCAATCCAATAAAACTTCCAACAATTTTTTTGTGCTTGACCTAACACACTAATAATATATACATGTATGAGAAAAGGGCTGAGAAGGGGTGCCTGGGTGGCTCAGTCGGTGAAGCATCTGACTTTGGCTCAGGTCATGATCTCGCGGTCCGTGAGTTCGAGCCCCGCGTTGGGCTCTGTGCTGACAGCTCAGAGCCTGGAGCCTGTTTTGGATTCTGTGTCTCCCTCTCTCTCTGACCCTCCCCCGTTCATGCTCTGTCTCTCCCTGTCTCAAAAATAAACAAAAATGTTAAAAAAAAAAAAAAAAAGGCTGAGAATAATCAAGAACGATCAATAACCAGTGCTTTCCTTACCTAATAAGGAATTATAAAGGCATAATAATTACGGCAAGAATGTAATAGCCCAGTAATAGATAAACTTGCCAGAACAAAAAGAACAAAATAAAAGGCCAGAAGGGGACCCATGAGTACATGGAAATGGTGTCAGCACTGACAGAGCAAACAAATAGGGAGAGGCTGCCACTTCAAGGTGCTGCTTATCCCTGTTAGGAAAAAAAAATAGGTCCTTACCTCACAGAAGACACTAAAAGCCAATGTGAGCTGCCTTAAAGGCTTACATGCGAAAAACAAACAAACTTTTAGGAGAAAATATACAAGAACTTTGTTTGTTTGTTTCAAGGTTTTAGTTGAGTTCTAGTTAGTTAACATATACTGTAATATTTAAGAGAAGAATATCTTTGGGCGCCTGGGTGGCTCAGTCGTTAAGCATCTGACTTTGGCTCAGCTCATTATCCTACAGTTTGTGAATTAGAGTCCCACATTGGGTGAGCTCGTGCCCCACTTCAGGTGAGCTCATGCCCCACTTAGGGTAAAACACGAGCGGCTGGTGAGCTCCGCTTCTCTCGCTCTCTCTGCCCCTTGCTCACTTGTGCCCTCTCTCTTTCAAAAAAAAAAAAAAAAGAGGGAGAGAGAGAGAAGATTATCTCTATAATCTTTGAATAAGAGGGATTTTTGAAATAAGACACAAACAACAAACTACAAAGACTAATAAGTTTGATTATATTAACATAAAAATATTCTGTTCATCAAGACATTACAAAGAATGAAAATAGCTACATAGTGGGAAAAGATACTTGCAACAAATACAACAAAAGAGGATTAGTCTCTACAGTATATAAAAAATTTCTAAAAATATGAAAATGACAACTCCAGAGAAAAATGGGCAAAAGATTTGAACAGACTCAAAAGTAACAAAAATGGTTCATGTTATATGAATCTTCAGTCTATTTTATTTTCTTTAACATGTTTATTTTTGAGAAAGCACGAGTAGGGGAGGAGCAGAGAGAGGTGGGGACAGAAGATCCAAAGTGGGCTCTGCACTGACAGCAGTAAGATCAATGTGGGGCTCGAACTCAGGAATTGTGAGATCATGACCTAAAATGAAGTCAGACGCCCAACCAACTGAGCCATGCAGGTGCCCCCAGTCTCTTTAGTAGCAAGAGAAACACAAACTCAAACCACTCAATGAGTAAACACTACTTACCTACCAGACTGATAAATATTAAAAAAGCCAAATTATTATCAAATAGGATACCTTCCAAATTTGATGGTTTCTTACCTTATAATAGGCCTTTGCATTGTTAAAAAGGAGCTGGAAGTCAGCAGTCAGCAGATTAACATCATCATACTCTTCCATTTTTAACTTTTGTTGGATTTTCATCAAATCAATGGGCTGAGAAACCACTTCATAATAGTCTGGTTGATTTCTGTTATAATTTTTTTAAAAAAGGTATTAGTCCAAAGCCTATGAAAAATTATATTTCAAAACTATTTTTTGTCCAACATTCCAAGTGACAGAACATATTAGACTTATTCCCATTATTAGAACTAAAAGGGAGTAACAAAAGGTGCATATGCAAGGCCTTTTTTAAGTATATGTTAGTGACATAAAAACCTAACTTAACGCTTATGATGATCATTTATATGCTAAATATTTAAGATTTAGGGCACTAACACTAAAACTATATGTATCTTCTGCAAATGAAAATAACTTACCTTTCAAGTTCAATAGTGGCTGAAAACAGATTCAGGTTTCAAAACTCTTTAAAACTTATTTTCTGTATGACCTTCACTATCCTCCCTTCCAAGAGATAATTACCATCCTGGATTTTGTATTTACCATTCCTATGTGTTTTTCTTTTTTTAATAGTTTGGTCATGTTTATTTGTTCTTACGCCCTTTCATCTTTGGTAAGCTCTTTGTGCCAAGGACCACATCTTTCTTCTTTGTAAGTTTAGTAATTGATATTAGAGAAGTTTACATATAACAGGCACTTGATAGTACTTGGCAGAAAAAGCTCTGTGGTCACCAAGCAAAGGTCATACAGGAAATTTCAAAAGTAGTGTTTAAGTTTTTTTTTTTTTTTTAATTTATATTGAGAGAGAGAGAGAAAGAATGTGAGCGCGCACACGTGTGCCGGGGAGGAAATGAGAGAGAGGACAGAGAACCCCAAGCAGGATGTCAATGCGGAGACTGATGTGGGGGCTTGATCTCAGGAACTATGAGATCATGATCTGAACAGAGACCAAAAGTCAGACACTCAATAGACTGAGCTACCCCGACGTTTTCATTTTTTTTTTTTTAATGTTTATTTATTTTGAGAGAAAGAGAGCATGAGTGGGGGAGGGGCAGAGAGTGAGAGGAAGGAAGAGAATCCCAAGCAGGCTCCGTACCGTCAGAGCAGAGCCTGACACAAGGGTCAAACTCATGAACTGTGTGACCAAAACCTGAGCTGAAATTAAGAGTCAGATGCTTAAGTGACTCAGCCACCCAGGTGTCCCTCAAAGGCAGTTCTAATGATAATGTCTTAGGTTGGGTTTTGGGTTCATGGATGTTTATTCTTCTTCTTTCTGGCTTTTTTTCAAACGAAATTTCATGAGACAAGTATATAAGTGACTATTTCTCTCAATTCTCCTTCAGGGGTAGGTAGTTAACTCCATTCTAGATGTGTAAGAAACCTGTTATTACATACAAAGAATGTCATGGTCATTAAGGCTTTACTCTCTCTTGGGACTGTGATTGACATATTATAGCCATATATGTAGGATATATTTAATTTTTAAAATCATTTTATTCTGACATAAAAATTGCAGTAATAGTACAAAGCGTGTTTCCCGGAACCACTAGAAAGCTGCTCAGATGAGGTCTTATCACCCCTAAATAGTTTAGTATTTCCTACAAACAAGGACCACTGCTCAACCAACAAAATCAGAAAACTGACTTTGATAGTATCACTATCTAATCCTCAGACCCCATTCATGTTCTGCAACTGTTCCAAAATTGTCTTTTATAGCAAAAGGATCAAGTCCAGAATCGCATGTTGCATTTAGTTGTATTTCTTTAGTCTCCTTCATTCTGAAACAGTTCCTCAGTCCTTCCTCAACTTTCAGGATCTTCATACTTTTGAAGATTTCGGGCCATTTATTTTATAGGGTGTCCCTCAATTTGAGTTTGTCTGTTTCCCCAATGAATAAACACAGGTTACGCTTCTTTGGCAGGACTATGACAGACATGATATTATGTTTGTCACACCTGATAAAATATTAGGTGGCACACAATTTCAACTTGTCTCAGTACTTAGGCGAGGCTGAATTTGGTCACTTGATTTTAGTGATGTCCACCAAGCTTCTCAATTGCTCCCTGTATTTTATAGAGCAGTACCTCCTGACTATATTAAGTCCATTCCTAATCAATTTACTCACTTATTTATATCCATATGGATTCCTGGATTCCTATTTGGAAGTCATTAAAATCCATTAACTATTCTGATGTTCAATCTGTTCAAGGTTGGGCCAGTTGGAATCCTTTCAAGATGGTTTCTATTCTCTATGTCCTTTTTTTTTTTTTTTTTTTTTTTTTTATTTTTGGGATAGAGAGAGACAGAGCATGAACGGGGGAGGGGCAGAGAGAGAGGGAGACACAGAATGGGAAACAGACTCCAGGCTCTGAGCCATCAACCCAGAGCCTGACGCGGGGCTCGAACTCACGGACCGCGAGATCGTGACCTGGCTGAAGTCGGACGCTTAACCGACTGCGCCACCCAGGCGCCCCTCTCTATGTCCTTTTGACACCCATCACCCTTTGAACATCTGCTTACTTTCTGGCTGCCTAAGATCTTACAGGCTCATCTTGTACTTTCCCTGCCATTAAAATCAGCCATTTCCCCAAAGAACTACTGGTGTGTTGCTGCTCCCAGGCTGTCTCAATGGACAAAGCTGCGGATAGACATAAGCTCACTTATACCTAAATTTCTATTACCAACATATGTTGGAAACCATGAATTCACACCAAGATTTCCAATTCCAATCATACAACAGAGTTCATTCTAGTTTCCTTGCCATATTTGTACTCCCTTTCTCAGATAATGAGAAGCCTGGGTCATATTATTCACAATGTATCTACTACAATGATTCATCTCCTGTATGTAACCAATCTCCTCTTGCTGCTGTCTACCCAGACCCCACAAGGCTTCTCCTCACCTCACTAAGGCTATAGCCCCCTGCCTGGGCTAGGTCACAACCCCAGCAGATGCCCTCCCGGCCCCATCCATGATAGGCCACTACCACCACCACTCTCCCAACATGGACATCGTCCCCTCTCCACTCAGGCCTCCAGACCCTGTGCCAGGAAGTCCTTCCACATGACCCCCCACTTTCCCATGCTCAAGCTGACACTCCGTGACGTGATACTGCTACTGTCCAAATCCTCTCCCCAACACCCCAACACCTGTCTTCCCTGTAGATGTTAAGCTTGCTCAGTCTCACCTAATGGCTTCTGGATTAAGTTCTTCAGGAAGAGAAATGAGGAAGAACAAACTGAATTTTTTAAAACTTTTACCAATTATTTATGATTTTAGTGAACTATAAAATTAAGTATGAGGGAAATAAAATGAGTACTCATTCTGCTATTCAGACAAAGTATAAGAACATAAAGGTCTTAGCGAGTAACAACAAAGGACCACCTAGGCCTAATATCGATGTCATCAGTGGCATCAAGGGACTTTCCTAGGGTGAGCGTTAGGGCTTTGTTAACCTGACGTTCACAATGGCTCTCTCCACCTGGACCTGACGGGCCACAGTCCACTGCTCCTTGCTGAGGCTGGACCTCAGCAGCCTTTCAGGCTTGGGAGATTATCTGTAGACAACTGAGCACCCAATGAGTACATGTGCCTAGAAAGAACACTCTCTCCCAGAAGCTCTGTGAGAGGGCTCCTCACAAACATTTTTAGACTTACCAGACAAAACAGAAATCAGGATCCCCAGATTTCACTCTATGTGATAAGGTTAAAACAAGGTCCTCATCTTTTGAAAACGAAATAGTTCTACTAATTTTTCCCGCTTAAATCAACATACTGAAAAGAATAAAATAATAAAAATTGTCCCTATTCATCTAGAGGTAAAAGCACAATCAGTATTCTTTCAGACTTCCAGGCACACACATACACAAACAGCACTGTGCAATACATACATGTTCTTGCATAGCAGCTTTTCTCTTTCAACAATAGGCGAGGGCACCCTGCTATGATATGGCAGCAGAACAGTCAAACCATAAGTGACATTTTTAACCAGAAAAGTGAAAAATACCAGGCTTGACAGGCAGAGCCTACTGGCTATCCCCAAATTCATTTTCCCTTATCCTCAGGATGGCAGCACTCTGAGCTGCTGTGTGGGTACTAAAGAGCATATTCCCCAGCCTTGCTGCACCCAAGTTCTGACCAATACAAGAGCCAAGGTGTAAGATACCCTTAACAGACTTTCTTTTTCCTATGGGCTGAAAGACAGCTGTGCTGGTGAGCCATCTCAGGCTATACAGCTAAGAGCGATACCCCAACGACAGCAAAAGAAAGACGGTTCCTAGACCCTAAGAAGTTTACAGAACAGAACTTTTATATGAGAAAAAGCAGTTTTTCTTATTTCAGCCATTGTTAATTTGGGTATCTTAGCACAAGTAGCTTAATATACTAATCAAAACAAAGTCTCAAAAAGAGATTCACAATTGTGTAGCTCTGAGCATTACTGCTCCCCACAAACTCTTAAGAAAACATACCCATTCCAAAGAAGGTAGAGCTGTCCTCTGGTACAGCACTGGGGGAAGGCAATCAGTGCTCACAGGGTGCCACATCTTGGGAAGCTAGAAGACAGTGCTCTAGCACCTAAAGTCTGTATCCTCCACCCCTCAGGACTCACTAACCTGCTGGGGGTGGAAGGCAGCAGATGGGCAGTCCTTTTTCAATGAGGGGCTTGTGTGCTCCAGTACGATGCTGTTCCTCTATACAACATACTGGTTAAGAGCACTGGCTCTAGAATCAGAAAGACTGGAGTCTGTACCCTGGTTATCTTTTAGTAGTTCTGAGAACTCGTCAAGTTCTCACCTATAAACCACGATAATAATATTTTACAAGTTTGAACGATATGAAGAAAGTACTTGGCAATATATCTAATATATAGTACGAAATAAATATGGGCTTTTATTATATGCTAACTAAGTAACTTTTAAAAGATGACTATGATAAACCAAATGAAATCTGGAGAGTTACCTCATTTTAAAAAGAACCCTTCTTTTTTAGCCATGACTAATTTACATTCTTTAATTCAGGATGTTGTGCTGTGTTCTTAATGGCTCTGCTCTCTGAGGTGAAAAGTTTGCCTTCAACTTCAGCTTGCTGGTTACGCACTTTGGCATTAACAACCACGAATGAACCTAAATCTTTAGTTAACTCAATGTACTAGTTTCCTAGAGCTGCTGTAAAAAGTTACTACAAACTTAATGGCTGAAAACAACACAAATTTGGGGCGCCTGGGTGGCGCAGTCGGTTGGGCGTCCGACTTCAGCCAGGCCACGATCTCGAGGTCCGTGAGTTCGAGCCCCGCGTCAGGCTCTGGGCTGATGGCTTGGAGCCTGGAGCCTGTTTCCGATTCTGGGTCTCCCTCTCTCTCTGCCCCTCCCCCGTTCATGCTCTGTCTCTCTCTGTCCCAAAAATAAATAAAAACATTGGAAAAGAAAAATTAAAAAAACAAAACAAAACACAAATTTATTATTTTACAGAAGTCCAAAAAGGGTCTTGCAGGGCTAAAAATCAAGATGTTGGTGTTCCTCCTGGAGGTTCTAGGGAAGAATCCATTTCCTCACCTTTTCTAGCTTCTAGAGGTTGCCTGAATTCATTGGCTTGTAGCCCTCTTCCTCCATCTTCAAAAGTCAGGAGTGTAGCATCTTCAAATCTCTCTCTGACTCTGACTCTTCTGTCTCCCTCCTCTCTGTTTAAGGACTCTTGTGATTACACTGAACCCATCTAGATAATCCAGGATAATCTCTCCAAGTCAGAGTCAGTTGGTTAACAATTTAATTTCTTTCTAGCATGTAATCTAACATATTTATAGGTTCTAGGGATTGAAACATGGACATATCTGGGGACCATCATTCTGTCTACCACACTTCTGTATGTTTTCAGAACAAATAACTTCAACTTCCTGAGTTAGAAGGGAATAGTGATGTTATCTTGACAGCAAGAGAAGAAGGAAGTTCTAGTCAGGGAGAACATAGCTTCTAAAGGGAGGTGTGTGCAATGTGCATACTAGGCCAGCAATTTTTTTTTTTTTTGTTTCACTGGACTACAGAAGTCAAGCCCAAGAGTATGGGGACAAAGCAAAAAAGCAAGATGAAAACAATGACCGTGCACTCTCTGTATACTTTGAAAATTTTACTTCTTTTAATGATAACAGCTATAACTTTAATGTTACCTTAAATGCTATAAATAAATTTTAAAAATATGCTTCACTCTCAAGAACTAGAGAAAGAACATAAGCCCCAAACCAGCAGGAGGAAGGAAATGATATATAGAGATAAAAGAAAACAAAAAAGAGGAAAACATAAAAATCAATTAAAGCTAAGAGTCAGTTTTTTGAAAGGATCAATATAATGGACAAACCCTCATTCAGATGAACTAAGAAAAAGAGAAGACTTAAAAAAAATCAGAAATGCCATTAAAACCAATGCCACAGAAATAAAAAGGATTATAAAAGAATACTATGAATAACTGTATGCCAATAAAATGGATAACTTAGAAGAAAGGGATAAATTCCTAGGAACATAAAACCTACCAAGACTGGATATGAAGAAACAGAAAACCTGAATAGACCTGTAACTATTATGAAAATTGAACCAGTAACCAAAAATCTTCCAGCGAAACCACTGGGTATTTACCCAAAAAATACAAAAACGGTAATTCAATGGGATACATACACTTCTACGTTTACTGCAGCATTATTTTATAATAGCCAAATATGGAAGTAACCCAAGTGTCCACTGATAGATGAATGGATAAAGAAGACATGGTATATATGTACAATGGAATATTATTCAGCCATAAGAAAGAAATCTTGCCTGTTGTAACAACGCGGATAGAGCAGGAGACTATAATGCTAAGTCAAATTAAGTTAGAGAAAGACAAATACCATATGATTTCATTCATATGTGGAATTCAAGAGGTAAAACAAGCAAAGGAAAAAAAAGAGGCAAACCAAGAAAGAGACTCTTAACAAACTGAAGAACTGAAGGTTACCAGAATGGAGGTGTGTGGCTGGGGTTGGGAATACTAGGTGATGGGGATTAAAGAGTACACTTATCGTGATGAACACTGAGTAATGTACAGAACTGTTTAACCACTATATCGCACACCTGAAACTAATATTACACTGTATGCTAACTATACTGGAATTTAAAATTTTAATTAAAAAAAAAAACAACAAAAAACTCCCAGAAAAGTCCTGGACCTAATGGCTTTATTGGTGAATTCTACCAAACATTTAAAGAACATTAATCCTTCTCAAACTTTTCCCAAAAAATTGGAGGAAAAATTTACTTATTTTGTGAGGCCAGCAATACCCTCATACCAAAGCCAGCAGACACTATAAGGAAAGTATAGACCAATGTCCCTTATGAACACTGATAAAAATTCCTCAACAAAATACTAGCAAAATGAAGTTAGCAGCATATTAAAAGGATAATACACCATAAACAAGTGGGATTTATTCCTGGAATTCAAGGATGATTCAACCTACGAAAATTGATAAAAGTAACTCATCACAGTAACAAATCAAGGAAAATAACCTCATGATCATCTCAATTGATGCAAAAAAAGAATCTGACAAAATTCATGATAAAAACTCTCAACAAATTAGGTATAGATGGAAAGTACCTCAACATAATTAAGGCCATATATGAAAAGCACACAACTGCCATCATACTCAAAATCATGAAAGACTGAAAGCTTTTCCTCTAAGTTGAAAAAAAACAAGGATGTTTGCTCTCACCACTTCTTTTCAGCACATTACTGGAAGTCCTAACCAAAACAATTAGGCAACAAAAAGAAAAGCCCTCCTAATTGAAGAGGAAGAAGTAAAATTATCTCTGTTCGCAGGTAACATGATGTCACATGCAAAAAACTTAAAGATTAAAAGAAAAAAAAAGAATAAGTGAATTTGCAGTTTCATTATACAAAATTACCACATGCAAAAATCCAATGCATTTCTATACACTAAGACTGAACAATCCAAAAAGGGAAATTAGGAAAACAATTCAACTTTAATACCATCAAAACAAAAAACAAAACAAAAAAACTTATGAATAAACCTAACCAACAAGTTGAAAAACTTGTACACTGAAAACTACACATTTCTGTAAGAAATTAAAGACATAAATAAATGGAAAGATATCCCATGTTCATGGATTAGTAAACTTAAGTACTGTTAAAATACCAATACACCCAAAGCTATCTACAAATTCAACGCAATGCCTATCAAAATCCCCACAGCATTTTTTACAGAAACAGAAAAATCCATCCTGAAATTCACATGGTATCTCAAAGAGCCCCAAACAACCAAAACTATCCTGAAAAGGAAGAACAAAGTTGGAAGACTGTATTAGGGTTTTTCAGAGAAACAAAACCAACAGGAGATACACACACACACACACACACACACACACACACACACACACACGTGTTATAGGAATTGGCTCATGAGATCATAGAGGCCAAGAAGCCCAGGATCTGCCATCTGCCAGTCAGAGAACCAGAAAAGTCAGTGGTATGTATAATTCAGTATGAGTCTGAAGGCCCAAGAACCAGGAGCTCTGAGATCTAAAGGCAGGAGGAGATGGATGTCTCAGCTCAGAGAGCACTAATTCATCCTTCCTTCCCCCTTTTGTTCTATTCAAGGCCTCAGGGCATTGGATGATACCCAACTGCGCAGGTTAAGGCCATCTTCTTTACTCTACCTATTCAGATGCTAACCTCTTCCAGAGACATCCCTATAGACGCACTCAGAAATGCTTCCCCAGCTATGTGGCCATGCCTTAGCCCAGCCAAGCTGACACATAGAATTAACCATCACAATGACTCATACTTTTGATTTCAAAACTTACTACAAAACTACAAGTGTAGCAAGGATATGGAGAAATTGGAACCTTTGTACATCGTTAGTGGGAATGTAAAATGGTACAGTGATGTGGAAAACAGTATGGTAGTTGCTCAAAAAATTAAAAATAGAATTACTATAAGATCCAGAGATGCCACTTCTGGGTATATATCCAAAAGAACTGAAAGCAGCATCAGAGGTATTTACACACCCATGTTCACTGCAGCATTATTCACAATAGCCAAGAGGTGAAAGCAACCCAAGTGTTTATCAATGGATAAATGGACAAACAAAAGACAGTATATCCATACAATGGAGTATTATTCTGCCTTTAAAAAGAAGAAAATCCTATCACATGCTACAACATGGATGACCATTAAAAACATTATACTAAGTTAAAGAAGCCAGTCACAAAAGACAAATATTGTATGATTCCACTTACATAAAATCCCTAACATAGTTAAATTTAGAAAAACAAAGTGTAATGGTGGCTGTCAGGGGCTGGGGGCAGGAGGAGAGGCATTGGGAGTTCTCTAATGGGTACAGAGTTTGAATTTTGCATTATGAAAAAGTTTTGTAGATCTGTTGTACACCCATGTGAATAAAAAACACTCAATGAACTGCTGCTGTCCACTTAAAAATGTAAAATGCATAAATTTTACGCTGTGTATTTTACAATAAATTTCTTTTTAAATATGCTTCACTGCATCTTGACAACTAAAACTAAAATGGGGACTCCAGTTATCATTTAAGCCATTCCTTCTAAAAAAACTCAACTACCAAACACCATAAACATGGACCCAGGACCAAATCCCTCCCATTCACCTTCCAACTCACCTTCGCTTTGGTGCCCTAATGAAGAGCTCACAGAGTAGCCTGCCCTGCTCATCCTTATAGTCTCGAATGGTGTTGTAGAGTTCATGGCACACAGCAATCTACACATATGAAAAGATGAAAAAAATCACCAGAAATGTGAAAACAGAGCTAGTGTAGGTATAAGGACTATCCTTAATAAAAAGAGACCCCTAAAAGGCAAGCAGAGAAAATGGACAAATCCCCAAGTTCCCACATAGGATCCCAGGTCTCAAATGTGCTGACATGACAGTATCTCCTTATTTAAAATAATTTAACTTTGGCACCTGGGTGGTTCAGTCAGTTGAGCATCCAACTTCAGCTCAGGTCATGATCTTACAGTTCGTAAGTTCAAGCCCCACATCAGGCTCACTGCTATCATCCCAGAACCTGCTTCAGATCCTCTATCCCTGTCTCTCTGCCCTTCTCCCCCCTCTCAAAAATTAAAAAAAAACACTTAAAAAATTTTTAATAATTTAACTTCATGGGGTGCCTGGGTGGCTCAGTCGGTTGAGCATCCAACTCTTGATGTCGGCTCAGGTCATGATCCCACAGTGGTGGGACTGAGCCCTGTATTGGGCTCCACACTGAGCATGGAACCTGCTTGGGATTCTCTCTCTCACTCTCTTTCTCTCTGCCTCTCCCCCGCTCTCTCTCTCTCTCAAAATAAATAAACATTTTTAAAAATAAAATAACTTATTAAACATTTTGGTATCTTTCATCAGATTTATGCTATTGGTGATTATTCTTTTAAGCTAAATCAGTTTATATCACTTTCTTGCTTAAAATCATCCAAAAGAGGGGCTTCTTACTAATCAGAGAATAAAATCTAAATTCGTAATAATGACCACAGAGTAGGTAAGGTAACTACATACTGTGGCTGGGCAGACTCTGCCAGTCTCCTTCTCCCTCTTGACTATTGTTCTGTAATCACAACACAACAAACCCATTCCTGACCTAGTTCTTCTGCATTGGGTCCCTCCTCCCTGGAACACCCTTCCCCAGTATTCTGTGGGGCCAGTGCCTTCCAATCGCAAAGAAATGCCTCAAGGTTTGGACCCAAGAAGCCCAAATCAGCCAAACTCTTCTTCTTAACACTTAATATTAGTTGGGGGTACTTTATTATCTATTTGTTCATCTGTTTACATTCTCCTTCTGCTGCACTAGAATCTAAGCTCCATGTGAAAACTGGCTTGTCCTACACATGGCTATATCCCAACCATCAGAATAGTGAGTGCCTAGCACATGACAAGCACAAAGTTATTTGAATGAACGTATAATGCAAATACCAACATTTTAAAATTTTTTGTCAAAAGGTACAAACTTCTGGTTATTATAAATAAGTACTAGGAATATAAAGTACAACACGGTAACTATAGTTAATACTCCTATACTGTACATATTTTTTTTTTTAATTTTTTTTTCAACGTTTATTTTTGGGACAGAGAGAGAGACAGAGCATGAACGGGGGAGGGGCAGAGAGAGAGGGAGACACAGAATCGGAAACAGGCTCCAGGCTCTGAGCCATCAGCCCAGAGCCTGACGCGGGGCTCGAACTCACGGACCGCGAGATCGTGACCTGGCTGAAGTCGGACGCTTAACTGACTGCGCCACCCAGGCGCCCCATCCTATACTGTATATTTTAAAGTTGCCACAAGAGCAGATCCTAAGAGTTCTCATCACAAGGAAAAAAACCATTTTTTTGGTCATCTATATGATACGATAGACGTTAAACTAACTGTGGCAATCATTTCACAAAATATATGTCAAATCATTATACTGTACACCCTGAACGTACATGGTGCTGTCAATTACATCTCAATAAAATTACAAAACAAATTTGTACATATTTCTATTTCATTGTCTGCCATTCTCTGGCCTGTTGAATTGCTAACCCATTTGGTTACTTTTAATTAAATTTTTTTTTCAACGTTTATTTATTTTTGGGACAGAGAGAGACAGAGCATGAACGGGGGAGGGGCAGAGAGAGAGGGAGACACAGAATCGGAAACAGGCTCCAGGCTCCGAGCCATCAGCCCAGAGCCCGACGCGGGGCTCGAACTCACGGACCGCGAGATCGTGACCTGGCTGAAGTCGGACGCTTAACCGACTGCGCCACCCAGGCGCCCCTGGTTACTTTTAATTAGAATTAAGGTAAGTGCTTCAGCAGATTACACTCTTAGAAAAACATGTTTTCATCAAAACAGGAATCACTTTATGCAAATTTCCCATTCTAAATGTATTCAGAGAAATTACTTTTCTTGAGAGCTCCTGAATACTAATTTTTTAAGTGCATTATTGAATTATACCTGACATACAATATCATATGTACAATGATTCAATAAACCTACACATTATTCACTGCTCAATACAGTAAGTGTAGTTACTATCTGTCACCACGTAATGTTATTACAACACTGCTGACTGTATTCTCTGTGCTGTGCTTTTCATCTCTGTGACTTTTTTTATCTGTAACTGGAAGTTTATACCTCTTAATCCCCTTAAATAGGATAACCTATTTTACCCACCCACACCCACCCACCATTATTTCTTAACACTGAATTACACTATTACTGTTAAGATTGTTAGCTACATTAGGAAAGAGATTAGGAATATCTAGCCAGAGGAGAAAGAAGTGGTGAGGCCTGGATCTTAACGGCTTATCCTTAAAGGAAGAGCAGGAAAAGCAGGCAGAAGCTGTGGTGCCAGTTACTCACAGGATCTACAGTCGGAAGATTGGAAAGTCTCCTCCTTTTCCTGCTTGGGCCTGGTGTGGATACAGAATGGTGCCCGTCATCAAAGTCCCCGCTGACACTACTAGAAGGGGAGGTAGCTCGTCTTCTCTTGGAACCCATGGAATCCAACTTCTTCTATAAGAAATAATCAGCCATGTTCGTATACTTAAATTTAGACACTGCCACCAAGCCCTCAGCTAGCCACCTGCTACCAAGATTCGGGTTCACTTAGGAGGATATTTTAACTCTTGTAAAGAAACTTAACTGTCAAGTTTTTTCAGGGGAAATTCTGGACCTTGTTGGCTTTAGCCCCTTCACTTACCAGAATGCTACACTTTCAATTCAGACAGGACAAATTCAACAAAAGTAGATCCATTTATGTATCACCAATTTTGAATGACCCAATCACGTCTGGCTCCAAATTTACTCATCACTGGATTTTAAAAACCTGCATGTAGTGCAGTGCGGAGGTACTGATCCCTCAAGCCCCTGAGGCAGCCAGGCAGGTCATGGGGACAGAAACCCCAAGGCAAACACCTCTGGAGTCAGCAGCTTCATCTGTTTTCCCCAGTGTGTCTTACAATTATGATCATTTTCCAGGTGGGCCATGATATGGAAAAAATAGAAATCAGTGCTTGAGGAAAATGAGCAGTGGCAGTGTAGAGGGCAGAGGACAATGAATCTTCTAGCATTTTAGATGAACTCTAAGAATAATGCACTGAAAATGAATTTTCTCCACTCATTAAAGAAGGCCACAACACATATTCCTGGAAAACACTTAATGTGACTTACCACACCTATGTCAAAGTAAAACTGCTTTGAAACTTTTCTGTCAATCAGACTGATCTCCTTTTCAGTCAGTCATATGAGGTATTCTATGCTCATGAATCTTGAAATCATAGCTTTAAGTTTCAACAGATAATTTGCAACAGTACCTCAGAAGTGAACTTTTAGGTCCTACTTGGCCTTTCAGAAGCACATAAATATTTGCTCTTGGGTTTAGGTAGGCTGTCTAGTAACTAATATTAACACGACTTTACTAATGTACACATTTGATGGTAACACAAAAAATGCAACCGTTAAAATGATCTGCTACAGCTACAGGGAAAAGGTATATGCCTGAGAAGGTTCTATAATGCTTGTACAATTTAACAATAGTATGAGATAGTATACTATGATTTCAAAGATCTTTCTCTAAAGCTAAAAGAAAAACCTGATCCCAGTTTCACTCATCAACATTCAACTTCAGTAAACTAAGACACAATCAGCTGAAAGAATGGGTTGCCAGTAGGTATGGAGAAAAAATTGGGCATCTTCAGGGAACAGAAAGGAGGGGCAAAACCAACCAAAAAAAAAAAAATTCTGATTACCAACTAAGAAGCAAGAGGAGTCCCCTACGTCTTCCTCTGAAATACAGTCCACATGGTATTTAAAAACAGCCTACCATGACGATATTCCCTCCTCTAGGCTTTGGTTTGTTACGAGGTATGTTAGTTTGCAATTGGCTACAAGTGGCTAAAAGGTTCAACGGGCTTATGCCAAGGACAGCCAAGTTTTGTTGATTTTCTTTTATTTATAATAGGCTGATCAACTGGCCTCAATTCATTAAGATGAAGAAACTAAGGACCAAACCTAATTAAACAAGCTATGACAAGGACACAAGTGAATTTGATGAAAACAAGGAGGGACTCTTTATGGAAAGGATAACAAAATTCAAGAAAAGTGGAAGGCAAAAGGCAGGGAAGGACAGAAAAGAGAAAAGGTGTAGATGATCAGTAATTTACCAGCTTTACCAGAGCACAACCAGCGCCTCGAAAAGCCAGTCTCCTCATTATGTCTGAAGGCCAAGTGAAGCCAGTGGGAGAAGGCAGGGCTTTAGAAGTGCTGATTCAGTGTTAATATATTCAAAACTGAAAGAGAAGAACAAAGCAGAGAAAGGGGAAATAAAAAAAAAAAAGGTCAGAAGGAATAAAAATGAGTACGAATAGATAGAAAACATTCAAGTAGAACTGCTAAAGAAAGATAAGAGAACTGGAAAACATAGGTATATCAGTTCTCTTGAGCCAAACTGCTGCAAAGGCTCAGGCACTAACAGTACCTGACATTTCTTTCCATTTTAAAACCAAATGCTTTTCATATACTTAAAGAAGGCTCACTGAGATTCCACTTTACTCACATGGAATGACTGTCAATTCCAGGAATGAAGCATGCCTGCCCAAATGCCCCCTAGTCAATAAGAGCAGAGTTCAATCACAGAGCTGGAATGGAGAGTGAACACATGTGGAAGGCTCACATGTGACCTCAAGTGTTGGCAAGCTGGAACAAACCAAGAATGGCCCATGTGAGCAGAGTCTGGAAAACTCCTCCCCCCCTAAAAAAAAAAAAAAATTCAGAGAAAGACATTTCTTTCCAAAAGTCCTATCAGCATTGGAAAGACACCACACACGTTTAGAAAGATTAAAAACAAAACCTTCAATCATTTTGGCAGGTCAAAATTATCTTCATAAATAATCCAGTGAAAAGCAAATGACCAAAAAAAAGTAAATCATTGGTGTGTATACCAGTTTAGACCACACAATATCCAAAACTCCTTAAACCATTCACTTTTTCTGGTAAAACAAGAAAAAGATGCAACTTAAAGGTAATTTTCAATTATTTTCTTATTCAACGGACACATTTTTAAACGTAGTTTGGAAGCTGGCAAGAGAGGCAATGTGACTTGGCAGGTGGGAGAGGTAACAGGACTCGAACTCAGAAGACTACAATGTGAGTTTCAAGTCCGCCACCTTAAATTATCTGTTTGATGGTGCTTGAGTCACAACCTCTCAGATCTGGTTCTTCACTTCTAAAAATGAGAGCAGTCAGGTGTACATATCTCCCTTAGATTATTGGGACTGTGAAATGTACATGAAATCACTTTGAAACTTCAAAGCACAACAAAGAAGTTTCAACTGTAGGATTACATGCTCCCTGGGAACAGGAAGAACATTTTATTCATCTTTGTAGCACTGGCTTATAAAATAGTATTTGGCATAGCGTGAAAGATCGATTCATCTTTTTAATAAATGTGTTAAAAGTATACATAAGTGGGACATTTAGAAAAGTTTCTGCAATTTAAAAAGATTGTGAGCATCCCTTCAGCAATTCTTTTCCCATAAAGAGGAAAGACATCATGAAGCCCGGTTAGAAATTTTAAAATGGCACTGATTACAGTCACATGTCCAAAAGTCTGACAACCAATAAATTACAGTGGACACTAAAGAATAACTTTATAATGTGCAACTGGGAAAATATTTACTCATTATAACCATATGGTGTATTCCGACAGTTTATAAACTTTTAGTACTCTCCTTTATTTCTCATGATACTCAGTATCGTAATGCATGATTAAAATAAAAATCTTGGAAAACAGGATTCAAAGGGGGGAAAAAACCTTACAATCCTTTCTAGAAAAAACCATCCTTAACACTGGCATTCACAGTTTTCTGTATTTATTCTATGCTTTATTTACCTTTTTTAACAAAAGTGTTAAACCATATGTATTATTTTGCAACTTGTGTTTTAACTTGGGATTCTTCCGAGTCAACATTCTTCCACGTAATGTTTGATGGCTTGATAATAGCCTATCATATACACATATACCACAATTTACTAATCTTGGAGTTTGGGACAGAATATTAGTATTTGAGGTATTTTGTAGACCCCCAAATCAAAGAAAACAATCAAGGCCCTTCCACTTATCCACACACATATTTGTTAGTTTTAATTGGAAGTATTTCTTCAAAAGATACTTTCTAATCTTCCTTTGAATCTTAAAATACTACAATACGTTAGCAAGTAATAAAGCAAAACCATACTACTCTTAATGGGGAAAAAATCACCTCAAAATCATTTTTGAGGAGTCCTAGTTCTTTGGAAAATAAGTTGATAAGAATGTTTTATTCCAACATGTTTCTCTAACTATAGCAATAATTTCTGTATCTGTTTATAATACCATGTATTTGTCATTTTTCAGTATTTCTTCTACATTTTGCCAATCTTTCTTCATTAAATCACCAAACCTGCCCTATCACAACAAAACTACTTTTCTCTTACAGTAAAATATTTTAAGAGGTGGACAATTAAAAACCAGGAAACGTACAGTTTTAAAAGCTTGATTTTTTGTGGTGTTGCATATAAATAAGATACTTAAATATCTAGCCTTTACTATAAATACAAGTCCCATTGATAGAACATTCAGTCTTAACACAGTCATCTGTAAAACGAAAAAAAAAAAAAATCACTAGTTGAGTTTGCGTCCGAACCGACAAGAAACAACAAAAAAAGGAGGCCCTGACCTGCGGAAGAAATGAAAGACTTTCCGGACCTGTCACTGGTACGGGGACTAAGGGAAACGTTGACAGCTTTGAAGCTGCCCGCGACGAGCGCTCGGCCAGCGGCTGGGGCGGGAAAGAAGCGGAGTTTCCGGGCCGCGGCGCGCCTTTGTCCCGGCCGGCAGGTG
>NW_024412444.1:15394805-15468004 GCF_014898765.1 Herpailurus yagouaroundi | reverse complement strand
CCGCTGCTGCTCCCGCCCGCCGGGGCCCACACAAAGGCCCGGCAGCCGGCCGAGTGGGAGCGGCCCCACCCGCCCCGGGCCCGGCCTTACCCAGCCGCTTCGCCGTCTGCAGCCCCGGCCGCGGTCGCCGACCGCCACGCCCCGCCCCGTGGCCGCCACGGCTGCTGCTATTGCTCCTCCGGCTGCGGCCGCTGCCGTCGCTCCAGCACCCGCCGCCCTCACCACCCTCACCCCTCCCGGTGCCGCCGCAAAACCAGTCCCGCGGCCGCCAAGCGAACCCGGCTCCGCACGACACTGCGTGCGCGCGCACGCGGGCGGACGGCGGCGCTGTTTACGGCGGTAGCGTCAGTGCGTGTTGCTCGCGCTTGTCCGCAGTTCACACGTGGCTGTGTCGGAGGCGCGTTGTAGCTTCTGCCGCTGCTGCCTTTCCCACTACCAGGATGAAGCGACCGAGTGAGTGGGGTCGGGAACCGGGTATGGAGGGGCTTCTGTCTCTGTTGGCCGATGCACCACCAGGGCGCTCTTCTGCGGGAATGGGAGAGCCTGCGGGTAGGCCGTCGCGCTGGTCCCTGGTAGTAGAACCAAGAGCGGGAAGGCCCCCACGTTAACCGTGGGCCTGTTCTGTTGTACGAAACGAAGACAAAAGTGGAGACTAGGCAAGGAAACTGAGTCTGAACCATGTTTCGGGCCCGGCGTTTTCCCTTCCATGACCACGTCAGTCTGGCCCTGGTGAGATCCGAGAGCCGCCTCTGAAACCCACTGTTTGCTCCTAACTTGTAATTCATGGTGTTTGACCAGAAGTGGCTGCTGTTTGGGGTCTCATGTGCACCTGTGCGCAACCAGTCTATATGAGAAGAGTGGGAGCAAGGAAGCTGGGCTCTGCTCCGGACCTGTTGAGTCTACTTCTCTGGGATTTTAGAGTGGTGTATGTTTATTATCCGCCACATATGATACTTAAGTTTGAGAGTTAATTAACTACTTAATAGGAAAAGGGATATGATTCTAGACCACAGTCACTAAAAACGAAACAAATTGGTCATTTGTGTCTAATCCTTTTGTCACCGGTTTCTTTGTAGAGTTAAAGAAAGCAAGTAAACGCATGACCTGCCATAAGCGGTATAAAATCCAAAAAAAGGTAAGTCCAGTGCTTAGGAGAACTGTATTAAATATAATCCTAACGTGATTTCTGCTCCACCTCTCCTCCACTAGGAGGTCTGGATTAATAGGATTTCACCTCATGAAACTGAAGTTAAATAGACTGTCCATGGGTACAAGTTCTTAGGCATCAGGAATATGGCTGTGGGAAAGTGCAGTAATTTGGTGATAAGAAAGTCTGTAAACTCTGATCAGTATGTTAACCCTTGCATAGAATCTTCTGGTGACATTTTTTTTTTGCTACAGCTTTTCTAGGTTATTTTACAGGCATAACTAACTTTAGCCAGATTGGCTAGTAAATTTCATAAACTAATAAAAATTTTTATTATGATAGGTTCGAGAGCACCATCGAAAATTGAGGAAGGAGGCCAAAAAACAGGGTCGCAAAAAGCCTAGAAAAGACCCAGGAGTTCCAAACAGTGCTCCCTTTAAAGAGGCTCTTCTTCGGGAAGCTGAGCTAAGGAAACAGCGAGTAAGATATGTTAGCTGAAACTTTGAACAAGTGATGTGTGGGTATGTGTATTTTTTGAAAGTAAAGTGATACCAAGTTGCTTTGGCTCACCCTTTTCTCATGACTTGGATACAGCTTGAAGAACTAAAACAGCAGCAGAAACTCGATAGGCAGAAAGAACAGGAAAAGAAAAGGAAACTTGAAACTAACCCTGGTGTTAAGGCATCTAACTTGGAACCTGTGAACGAGGTATGATCAAGTGTCTTTGTGAATGAGAGTTCTATTGTAGAAGCAAAAGTACAGACTTAGGGCAGGGGCTGTTGTACCTCCTGGGCAGAAAAAGACCATTCTCACTCTGTTTTACCTATAGAAATAACAATTGCAGTGCTCCTAATTAGCCATGGAAAGTGGAGAAGGACGTTACAACTGAACTGCTAATTTTGTGTTTTTCCTTTGTTTTTTTATCTTGTAGGAATTTGGGCAGCGTAAAGCTAAGAACAAAGCCAAGGCAGGCAAACAGAATCCAAAGAAGTTGTATTGTCAGGAACTTAAAAAGGTATTTTAGTCTAGGCTAGTGTGTAAAAATGATAATGAGGTTGGAAAAGACTAGAGTCATTCTTTTTTCCTGTTACCAACCCTGAAAAGGTGGAAGTGGAATTCACTTGAGCTAGAAAAATTTTTCAGAAAGTTGGCTTATCCTATTTGTTTATTGTGGTTTATTCTATTTAGAGCCTTTTCTGTTTAGCTAAAGGAAATATTCTTGTGTTTTAAATTTTTTGCACAGGAACAGTTTCCTATGAGCATGATTTACAAAAGTGGTACTTTGTGTTAAAGTAACATGATGATATAGCACATTTTAAAATCGAGTAAAACATGGGGTGCTTAGGTGACTCATTCAGTTAAGCATCCATGGTTGTTTCGGCTCAGGTCATGATCTCATGGTTCGTGCGATCGAGTCCCACATCCATGCTGTTAGCATGGAGCCTGCTTAGGATTTTCTCTCTCCCTCTCTCTCTGCCCGTCCCCCAACATGTGGGCACTTGCACTCTCAAAAATAAAACTTAATAGAGAAAAATACATTATAGCAAGCAGTGTGGAAAAAGTCTCTAAAATACTCTTGTTGGAAGTATTGTGTGACCTAAGTGAAGGAGGTCAAGGGAGTGTCTTGGCATAGCTGCTCCCCAGAACTCCCATCCCCAATGCCCGTTTTCCTAAGCTCACTCCCCTCTGTGAATAGAACATGACTGCTGCTCAGCAGTCTTGGCAGGGCCACAGGGGCCTATCAAACTACGTAATTCACTATGGGAGGGTAATATGTTCAAGACAGTGGGGTATTTCCACTTTGATGAGAGACCAGAGGCTGCCAAGCAAACTTGTGTTTCACTTTCCTATGAGAAATGATATGTGAACATCCTTCATGCCAAAGTGAAGACAAAAGATCCAACTTTGAGTTGCAAAGTGGAAAACGCCAGTATACTTGTATGGAGGGTGTTGCCAGAGTAAGGGATGCTCCTCTGATAGTTTCTGCCTTGACAGGTGATTGAAGCCTCAGATGTTGTGCTGGAGGTGTTGGATGCCAGAGATCCTCTTGGTTGCAGGTGTCCCCAGGTAGAAGAGGCCATTGTCCAGGGTGGACAGAAAAAGCTGGTACTTGTATTAAATAAATCAGGTGAGCAAAAGGGATGTTTTATGTTCCATATGCACTAGTGAGGTATGAGGAAAACATGTGAGCAGTCTGATTTTTACTGAAGACTGTTAAGATCCAACTCTGATCTCAGTAAAGCCAGTGCATATGGTCTTGTTGCCAAAGACAGTGCTAGGCAATGGGGTGGAGGTATTTTCTATAAGAGATCAATTGGTTTCAACTTTCTTTTTGACATTCATTACTTAGCACTTTGTCTTATTCAAGAGTGTAAGCTTCTGTACATAGGAAGAGATGGCAGTATGACAGTATTTATGTGAAGTGCAGGTACGTACGGGTTTGAGCATCAGGGCCAGGAAAACCCAGAACAGAGACTTGGGAAGCAAAGTAATATTGGGATCCACAGTTACTGCTGGGGCCAGTAAACATGGCTGATATGTGAGAGTAAATTTTGGAAACATAGCCCTAGAGTTGTAGGGTAATGATCTACAGGTTGACTTAATTCTGAAAGGGTGAGTAGTACAGAGGAGAATTGAAGAAATACAGAGGTATAGATACCAAAATCTGTTGAGATAAGGGCAACATAGTGGGGAGCTTACCCTCTCCCCATCTTCCACTTAAATCTTTTTGAAAAAACTGAAGAGACAAACCAGAGTGAAATCCAGTTTATCAGATAGTGCATGTTCCTATCAACAAAATTACCAAATTGGAGTATGTGTCTTATTCCTAAATCCTATTAGATTTGGTACCAAAGGAGAATTTGGAGAACTGGCTAAATTATTTGAAGAAGGAATTACCAACAGTGGTGTTCAGAGCCTCAACAAATCTGAAGGACAAGGGCAAGATAATCAAGGTACTCTTCACTGTTAGTGGTGGGAAGTATGGTTCTTTCAGATTTTGGATGGCTGAAATATGATGAGTGTACAAAATCTTGATTAAAAAATGAGAACTCATAAGATCCAACTCTGATTTCATCCAGGGATAATCTGAAAGATAATAGTGTGATTTTAATAGCTGGGTTCTGGAACCAGATTGCTTGGGTTTTATCTGGTGAGTTATCAGAAGTAAACTTAACTTGGAATTTTATTTAGCATTTGAAGTTAAAGAAGAGAGCTCCATTCAAAAATGAAGTCTGTGTTGGGAAAGAAGGCCTTTGGAAGCTTCTTAGAAGTTTTCAGGAGACTTATGGCAAAGCCATTCGGGTTGGAGTAATTGGTGAGTTTCAGTTCAACACATCTTACGTATTATCTCTTAAGTGCCAAGAATTTTTCCATGTTAACTGTGTGGGGTTGGTGCTTAATAAAGGGCTTGTTCAAACATTAGCTTCTTGCCCATTTCAGATACACACAAAGAAACGTTAATTGCTGCCTATTTCAGTCTTTTGCCAGATGTGCACTGTAGGAAGTTGGCTTCTGAAAGCTCCCTAGTTTATTTGAATTAATCCTCCTACCCTTGATTTCTTGTGCAAGAAATGAAGATGCTAAGATTCGTCTTAGTGTTGAAATGAAGACACTCAGATCCAACTCTGATCTTGCTCTAAACATCAGGCAAACCTAAAATAAGGCAGTGGAAATTTGGTAATTACCAATTACATAATGCCTTTTGTTCTGTGGATTTCCCATTTGTAGGTTTCCCAAATGTGGGGAAAAGCAGCATCATCAACACCTTGAAACAAGAACAGATATGTAATGTTGGTGTATCCATGGGGCTGACAAGGTAAAAGTGAGTTCTTACATAATTATAATATCTTATCATAGATGAGTCAATATTTTGTTTTCAATAGCTTAAGGAAGACCATTCTTTCTTTAGAGGTGTCAGTGAAAGGAACAGGGTTAGGTTAGTGCTAGGTTTAGGGAAGAATGGATTCGAGTGGAATAGCTCACATCTAGTTTGAAAGATAAGCAAATAGATTGAGGGGAGGGGAAATCTTTATGGCAGAGGAAACAGCATGCATTTAGGTCAACATATAGGCTATAACGTAGTGTTTCTTTTAGAAGTAGATGGAGCACCGTTAGGGTTTCAGATAAAACACGAAGCAAATGATGATAAACTGGATCTGACAGACTGTGTGCTGAGTTTGTTCAATCCAACCCTGAGCTTCGTGTTGTCTCTCATCCTTCAGGTAAACCAGTGCTCCCATCAGTTACCATCCCTCTTGTTCTAGGTGCATGCAGGTTGTCACCTTGGACAAACAGATCACAGTCATAGACAGTCCAAGCTGCATCGTGTCTCCGCTTAACTCTGCCAGCACACTTGCTCTGAGGAGTCCAGCGAGTATTGAAATGGTGAAACCAGTAGAGGCCGCTAGTGCCATCTTGTCCCAGGCTGATGCTCGACAGGTATAAGAACCTCTTCCCTTGAGCTCCATTTTCTCTTTCATCGTAAGCATTTAAGTGGGAGATTTTTCAAGGCTTTTTACACTGTATCAGATGAATGACATTTTCAGTTTTCCTTTTTTTTTTTTTTTAAGGTAGTACTGAAATTTACTGTCCCAGACTTTAAGAATCCTCTGGAATTTTTTACATTGCTTGCTCAGAGAAGAGGACTGCACCAAAAAGGTGGAAGCCCAAATGTAGAAGGTGCAGCCAAACTGATGTGGTCTGAGTGGACAGGGTAAGACTCCTTTCTCTTGGCATTTTGAGGACCACATGGAATGAAGACCACTGGTTTTTGACAAATCTTGTTTTTAATACTAGTGCCTCCTTAGGTTACTATTGCCATCCCCCTACATCCTGGACTCCTCCTCCACATTTTAATGAGGGCATCATGACAGACATGAAACAGGGCTTTAATCTGGAAGAATTGGAAAAGAACAATGCACACAGCATACACAGTAAGCAAGGCTTGTGTTTGCTCTCTTCGTTGGCTGACAGGGCAGTAAAAGGTCTCTGTTTACATGGGCTATGTTCCTTCCCTAGGCATCAGGGGCCCTCGTTCAGCCAGGAGCATCCTTTTCCAGTCTTCAGGTCTAACAAATGGAATAATAGAAGAAAAGGACATTCCTGAAGAACTGCCAAGACAGAAAGAGAAACAGCAGGAGGAGGGGGAGGACCACAACGACCTTGACAGTGACCAGGAAAGTGTTGATGAAGAAGCTGATGTAAGTATGTTGCACACAAGTTGCTTAAGCTTGAGTGCATTTTTTATCAATAATGTTTAACAAATGGGAAAGGGATGAAAGTAGAAATTAAACAGTTCATGATAGACTACAAAAAAAAAAAAACAAAAAAAAAACCAACCAAGAAAAAAACCTAAGATTTAGTATTTAAGGTTTGCAGTCATTAGTCTTAATTTTGTGTGTCTCATTACAAGTACCTTCAGAGTCTTTCCAGATGTGCAGTTAGTTAGATTGAGCAGACAAGGATTACTAATCTTGCACTGTTTCTTTGTCCCACAGGAAGAGAGCTTAGCCATGGTCCCGGCAGAAGAGACGTGGGCACTGCCTGAGGAGTCTCAAGCAGGTGGGTTGGTGGAGGGATTTACCAATAACAAAGCAGCATGGTATGGAATTTTAACCTTAACTTTTCTTTTCTCCAATATAGATGAGGCAGCACAATCTTACATCTCAGATAGAGTGACTGAAGAGGAAGATGATGCTTATGACTTCAGTACAGACTATGTGTAACAACCTTGTCTTTTTAGAAGGTGTTTGTTGGGTTTTGTGGGTTTTGTTTGTTTGTTTGTTTGTTTTTGTTTTTTACATTTTGAGCAGACTGCTGAGCTGTTCTATTGTGTGTGATGTATAGTTTGTTGCTGTATGCCATGAGCTGTGTAAATTTTGTAAATATATATATATCATGGTACACTCATTCTTTAAAAATGAGGCAATTATAAAGTGTCTGAATTCTATAGCAGCACCGCTCTCTTAACAACTGGGTAGAAGTATACTTAATCACCTGGAAGCAAACCATCAGACACCTATTGAAAAATGTAGGTTTCACTTTATTAACAGATCAGCCCACAGGTTAATATTACAAAATTAAAACCAAGCAGTAGTGTTGAACTAGCCGTACCATCCCTGTCAGTCCTTCAGTATGGCAGTAAGCAAACATTTGGTAAGGCAGATGGAGACATTTATAGCCTATCTGGGAAGCTGACTGCTAAACAGGGTAGTTCATCCTCTTTACCCAGCTGAAATGTCCCTCTTTCCATGGGTTGCTGCAGATAGGCATTGAAGCCTTGCAACTGTTAATTCCCACACACACTGTCTTCCAGGATTTCCTGAGAAATGCTTATAGCATAAATTATGTTTTATTTTGTATTTGAGATCTCCATATGTCTTCGGATCAGGCTGAATTTGCCTGTGGGGTCTGGAATATACCATTTTTCCCAGACATCAGAATAGGAAGCAGTTCTTCCCCATGGCTTAAAGTGACCATTCCAATGAAGTAACTTGGCAGCCTTTACAAACTGGGGTGAATATCGTTTTCCAGCACTGGAACCTTACATTGGGAAAAAAAGAGCCAAATGATTGTACCTAGTACTAGTCAGAAATAAGAATGCTACATCAAACTCCAGAAAACTTAAAGGGAACTGGATATATCCCATCCCTGAGGAAAGACACTTAAATTCTTTATTAGTTAGGCCTTTGGTTAATTTTTTCAACTTACCGAGGTGGCGGACATTCCACATGGGGTCAATTGTAGAGTGCTGTTGATAAAATACGATCAACAGAGGTGGTGTTGTGGTGCTGCCAGCCAGTGTTCTGCTGTACAGTCCCTCTCTTGGGGGGACAAATGACAAATGTAAACTGTTAGTGGAGAATCCTTAAAAATTCCTCTTAAACAAGACCACCCAGGTTGAAATAAGCATCTTTACAGCATGGTCAGCTATATATACTTACTCTACATTGAGTTTCATCCATTTTTCCAGCTGGTTGGTTATATTCTGTCTTTTCCATTCTGTCAAGTTTGCAACAAAAACTCCAGGATTAAATGAGCAGGTGCTGGCTTTCATGGAAAGTTTACGAATTCTTTCTTTTTTATAGTCAAGATAGCCAATGTAATTATACTAAAACACAAATGGGATATATAGTAGGTTTATTGCTTCAAACAGAATAGATGTAACTGATAGCCAGTTAAAAAAAAAAACCTGCTTATTAAACTACTCAGATTATTAGCAAAGGGGCTCTGTGTAAAGCAATGAAAAGTGACATTTGGGGGATACCTGGGTGGCTTGGTCAGTTAAGCATCCAACTCTTGATCTTGGTTCAGGTCATACGGAGCCTGCTTGGGATGCTCTCTCTCTCTCCCTGCCCTTCCTGCACACATGTGCCCATGCTCTCTCTTCTCCCTCTCCAATAAACATTTTTAACAAAACAGTGACATGTTGGATTCCAAATTAACAATAGGAACCTAGAATAAACATACTAAGCCAGATGTTCAAGGAGAATCAGGTTGTTAAAATCATGAACCAATCCACAGAAAAGTGGCCTTGAATTTGGGGATGAACTGGGGAATGGAAAATGTAGCAAAAGTAAAGGGCCCCTTGATTTTGCTGCCTCTCCCCATTACCCTGCAGTATAGAGAGTGGCGTGTCTATGTAAGATCTTGAATAAGTACTTTACCTGGTTCCCTGCTCCACGGATGACAACTTTGGTAGAGGCTGAGTCACAATCTTCTGAAAATGCAGCTGCGTGCCCTGGCTTCAGTGGTGTATTGTAAAGGGTAAGAATATCCCCTGAAACAGACAAGGTGTAAGATTTAGATTTACTTTTTTTTTCTTTTAAGATTTACACTTTGAGTTGCCTCAAGATGCCCATTCCTCCCACTTAGGATGACCTTTTATAAGATACCATAAATAAAACAATTGCTACCACCCACACTCTGGATAGAGAACAGCACTAATGGTGACAGTCTTTGGTACCTTGCACAATTACATCATCATCCATATATATGGCCTTCTTTGCACTGGGAACCAGAATTGGCAAGTAGAACCTTGCAAAGGTTAACTGGGAAAGGAAAAAGAAAGAGCCATTGGCACGGGATTCATCAGTGACTATGCCTTTATTAGAAACTCCCAGAGTGCTCTCAGTACCCATGCAGGAGAAGACAGCTAAAGGTCTCTCATAACTGCCCAACCTTGATCCCCAGGGAACCATACCCAGTTACCCAAGTATTCCAGTCACTTCCTAACACAGTGGACTCCTGAAGAACTTGGGGTTTAGGGGCACTGGCCCCCTGCACAAAAATCCACATACAACTTTTGACTCTCCCAAAACTTAATAGCCTATTGTTGACCTTACCTATAGCAGTCCATACATCTGGTATACATACTATATGCTGTATTAGAGTAACGTAAGCTAGGGAAAAATGTTGAAATCGTAAGAACAAACATTTATAGTACTGTATCGAAAAAAAATCTGCATATAGGTGGACCCATGCAGTTCAAACCTGTGTTTGAGTCCACCAAACTCCAAGTACAAACAAGGATGTATGGAACTCACTGGTTTTATGGATTCCCCCTGGTCAGGATCCTCCTTGACTTTCCCTTCCAAAAGTTTAGTGTCAAAATCCACAATTTTGTACCTGATGCTTTTCAGGGTACTGCTGCTGAGCCAGGACCTGATGAAAATAAAGCACCAAATGTGTTTTTAAATAACCGTGTCCTTGGGGCGCCTGGGTGGCTCAGTCAGTTAAGCATCCAACTTTGGCTCAGGTCATGATCTTGCGGTTGATGGGTTCAAGCCCCACATTGGGCTCCGTGCTCACAGCTCGGAGCCTGGCGCCTGCTTTGGATTCTGCGTGTGTGTCTCTCTCTCTCAAAAATAGATAAACATTAAAGAAAAATTTTTAAATAACCATGTCCCCAGGAACTCCTGGGTGGCTCAGTTAAGTGTCCAACTTCAGCTCAGGTCACAATCTCACGTCACGGTTCGTTAGGTGTGCTAAGAGCTCAGAGCTTGGAGCCCACTTCAGATTCTGTGTCTCCCTCACTTTCTGCCCCTCCCACACATGTGTGCACGCGTGCTCTTTCAAAAATAAACAAAAAAAAATTTTAAATAAGTAACTATGTCCCCAAACTACAGCCTTCTCTGTCTTCCAATAAGGGCATAATGTAGTTTAAGAGAAACCCTGGGGACCATATAGATGTCTTCAAGCCTCTTCTACGAGCCTTGGTTTCCTCATCTAAGTGAAGGTATGCCCATCAAACTCCCTGCCTGAACCAAGATTCTGTGGTGATGGAGAGTGCTCCCACCAGGCTCACATTCAGGGTCAGTGCTGGAGAGAAACCAGTTGAGAACATCCCATCATCACACGGACCAATCAACTCTTGTTTCTCCAAATACGTGGTGAAGAAAATAAGTCAAAATATGATGGCAGTGAAAGCTAATTGTCGACAAAACTGGTAGCCTGTTCTTTTAGACTCATTAATTCACTGTAATGACCAAGTAATTCCTCCACCAGTGTCTAAGGTACTATCTCTAAGAAAGTCTGTGTTCTGTAAATGACTGCACATTTTTCCTGTAGTCTCTGCTAGTACGGTCTTTCTACATTATTTTAGATGGTTTTGGAGTTTTTATTTACTTTTTTAAAGTTTATTTTTGAGACCGAGAGAGGCAGAGCATGAGCAAGGGAGGGGCAGAGAGAGAGAGGGAGACCCAAAATCTAAAGCAGGCTCCAGGCTCTGAGCTGTTAGCACAGAGCCGGAGGCAGGGCTTGAACCCACGAGCCACGAGATTGTGACCTGAGCCAACAAACTGAGCCACCCAAGCGCCCCTTGGAGTCCTTAAAATATAGGAAAAATAACAACTTTCACAAACTAAACAGGAACCATGGAGAAAGTCACAAGGACAGAAATGTTTTAGAACAGTGACAACTGTTAGCCTATTAAATAAGATGTTTCTTTGAATATCATAAATCTGAATTCAGAGCATTTTCAAGATCTGGATGACTTTATCAGATTAGGATTCTTTGATTAATCACAATTACAGTAAGGAACGTTTACTGACTATTATGTTCTTAATGTTTTTTTTATATATTCTCATTTTCAACACAATAATCCTCTAAGTTGGACATTTTCAGCCCATACTTAGAGATGACGAAATGGGCTCCCAGGGGTTAAGTAATTCTCCCCAATCACTGGGCCAGGATCCGGATTCTCGTCTATATGCTCACTTCACCACACCACCTTGCCATCGTTCCCCCGAACCATCCCACTCTAGAACTAACTACTCAGGGTGTGTCCATGAGATAAGGAACTTGTAACAGAATGTAAATCAACATATTGCTTCCTTCACTGAGAAATTATTACTAAAAAAAACCCTTGATTTAATAATGTGTGTATGACTAAATTAATTTACATCTTGGTACAAATTCCTTATATTCTTTCTCCTACCACAGGGATGTGTTTATGATACAATCACATGGAAAAACCTCTCATGTGCAGTTTTTATGTGGTATGATCTCAATTGTATAGAAGAAGTATACACATATGGAAAAAAACATTCCTGGATTGGCAGCTGGCCTGTTCTAGAGCATCCTCTAGAAGCAGAATCATCAGGCAAGCAGAGCTCACCGGAGATGGTCTGCTGTACCATTGAGTGTAACAATGTAAAACATCACATTGGAGCGAGTGTTGTGCTGAATGCTGTTTATGGCTGCAATGGCCCCCCCGAGCCTATCTTCAGATGCAGCGATGACCACAGGAATCTCCTCTTGTCTCCCGTCTACAGCTTGTCGGGGAACATTTGGGACAAAGTCTATGGGCTGAAACCCCACAATTCCTGAATCTGCAAAGAACACACACAAGGAAAATATTGTGATACAAAACCTCATAAGCTCTTGCTCTAGAGCCCAAGACATGATAAGAGGTAAGGTGAGGATTATACTTACTTCATTCTCCCCCCATTACAACATGAGGCATATAGCTCAGAAGCTCTGTGTTTTCCTATGTGTGACAAGGCTTTTGGAAAAGTAGAAACATTAAAAAAAATATTGGTGGACTGAATTCTGATACATTACTGGTGGGAATACAATAGAATCTTTCCAGAATGTCTTTTTAGTAATTTGTATCAAGAACCTTAAACAGGTACATGATCTCTGACCCAGTAATTCCCCTTGCCTCTCTTAAGTACAAATCTGAGAGGTAATCCAAAGTCACAAGTGTGTTTATAATTGTGAAAACCTAGAAACCGACTAAACCATTTTTTTTCAAACCATGAACTATGTCCCATAAATAGGCATGAAATCAATTTAGTGGGTCACAATCAGAATTTGAGTAGAAAAGCAATTCCTGAATTGGAACAGAGCACCAAATCAGAAAAGTATCAGACCACACACCACACACAGCAATTCTAAGTACTATTTTGTAAACGTTCCTTTTTGCCTTTTA
This sequence comes from Herpailurus yagouaroundi, assembly GCF_014898765.1. Classification (NCBI taxonomy): domain Eukaryota; kingdom Metazoa; phylum Chordata; class Mammalia; order Carnivora; family Felidae; genus Herpailurus; species Herpailurus yagouaroundi. The sequence continues at coordinate 15,455,423 of NW_024412444.1, read as the reverse complement.
CAATATATATTCATTCATTTACATTCATTGGACACTGAGCATCTAATATGTGCTAGGCATTGGGGTCATAGCCATAAGTAAAACACAAATCTCTACCACCATGAAGGATAGATGGACAATAAGCAAATACACATGTATATTTGGGTGCTATCTATAACATGTTTCTTATTGTGGGGATGCCATCAAAAAAAGGCTGAGTCACATTGTTCCAAGACTATTTTTCCTGTGGAAAACAAACTATGTGGCATTAAAATTATATATGAAGAATATCTACCATCACGGTGACTTGCTTCAGATATAATCACATGGAAAAACAGGTCATTGCAGTTTATATATAACATAATCTCATGACAGAAAAAATACATACACAGAAAAAAAAAGGCAGGAAGGTACTAAGCCAAAATTTTAGTAATAGCTGTATCTAGGCAATGAAATAATTTTCAATGAAAATTTATTGAGCACCTCCTATGTACTAGCCATCATCCAACTACATAGGAGATAAGCAGTGAACAAAGTATTCTCGTGGAGCCTGAATGCTGTTTTCCTTTTTCTAAATGTTCCCACCAAGAGCATACATTATGCATACATTATACATATCATACTTACTTGCTTAATGTATGTTGTATGTACATATGTAAATACATACTGTTATTTCAGAGCACTCTGTGAAGGTCAGGCAAAAACTATTCATCTTTTCTTGTTCTGGTCAACTAGGGTGGGTAGCAACCGCAAAATGATTTTTGACAAACATCCTGAAACCTCCCAATATTGCAGTAGAGCAATGGAATTACGCAATAAAGTGATTTTTTACATCAGTTAATAAGGCTTTCTGGTTTTGTTTTACTACTATGGTCCCAGTACTACTGTTCCACACGTTAAAAGAAAGAACAGATGAAGGAAAGGAGCCCAATGATACCAGTAAACAGGGCAGGCATCAAGTAGAAGCTTCACATACCTGTCCCCACCTTCTGAAGCCCTCCCCTGCTGCAAGGAGCAGACAGTTCCCCCAAGGCCTCTGCTTTGGTGAAAAGGGGTCTGCGGTAAAATCAAACCCTTAGCAAATCTCCACAACAGGGAGGTGGGGGTGGGGCTATAAGAACACAAGGAGCACCACTACCTTTTCCTAGCAGCTTTTGTAAGGACAAGAAGAAAACTTTATTTTCCTTTAGCCTAGTGTTATAACTTTTAGGATGTGGGACACAGGGAACCCTGGGTCCTCAACAAATGCCAAAACATTAGTAAGGGTTCCCATACCTGAAACCTCATTCCTTAGCAAACTGCTCAGGCCGAGAAAGTTATGGTGCAAAACCAGTAGGAAGAGAACAACAACCAGGACCAGGACGATGATGTTTACTGAAACAAAGAGGAAAAGCCTGCATTACATCTCTTTACCTTTTAAGCAGCTATAAAAACAAGAAAATTTGTAGAAAGAGCATACCTTTACGGAATGACATCTTTCTCTTCTGTCTTATATAAATATTAGTTTTTAACCCTACAAAACAAAAACAAGCCCCCAAAGTCAGCAGGTACATGAGAATGGCCATCGAAATGCCTCAGCATTTTATTTAGGTAGAAACAAGAAATGCATACAAGTATTTTCTGCCAGAAGCTCATTCTGAATTAATAGTCTCCAAGAACCCAATTTGGGATCTGAATTTTATATAGTTGTCATGATAATAAAATACTTGCAAATAACCTGGGAGAAATAGATAGCCTTGTATGTTAAATGTCACCAGATGAAAAGCAAAATAAATTCTACCAAGAGGACTACTTGAGGTCTAACCACTATGGAAATGTTCTCCAGGTGAAATTTCTAGTTAAATTAGACATGGACTCTGTTGTCTATAGCCTGAGGCCGGCCTCACTGGCACAAAACGTCCCTGTTCTGAGTTGTATCCCATTCAGCTTTAACTGGAATTAAAGAGAAAAAATTTTCCAACTTCATTTAAAACAAAATTTCATTTAAAGAGAAATTCATTTAAAGAAACATAATTACAAAAATGCACAAAACCCAATTTTGCCGTCAAAATTTGAGACTGCTGTTCTCAAAAATTTTAAATCCCCTAAAAGAAAAATGAGCTTCTTTCCAGGGTTTCATTTCTGTTGGTTAACTACTCATCTCTTCCTAAAGTGGTGTCCAATACTGTCACTCTGCCTGTGGCTTGTGCTCCTCAGCTCATCTGATGCCTTCACTTAAAAAAAGATTAATAGCCTGGCTGGCTCTGTCAGAAGAGCATGGGGTTGTGAGTTCAAGCCCTGCAATGAGTGTAAAGATTACTTAAAAAATAAACAAAAAAGAAAACTGTAAAATAATAATAATGATCATTCAATAAAAATGAGATTGTGTGTGGAACAAAATTAAATGATGAGATTTCTACAACAATCTCTGGGTAACGTTTCCTTATAAAAACAGGTTTATGCAACCAGGGTATTATAATCCTACCTTTGAGACATTTACCATTTTCTACTTCATCTTCCCCCTTGGAAGCATCTAACATTTACATAAGGCTACTAACTTCACAACGCACCCTGAATTATAGCATATTTCTACATCAAAGTAGTGGTGCCTGGGTGGCTCAATTGGTTAAGCATCTGACTTCAGCTCAGGTCATGATCTTACAGCTCATGGGGGTTCAAGCCCCATGTCGGGCTCTGTGCTGACAGCTCAGAGCCTGGAGCCTGCTTTGGATTCTGTGTCTCCCTCTCTCTCTGCCCCTCCTCCACTTGCACTCTGTCTCTCAAAAATGAATAAACATTAAAAAAAAAATTTTTTTAATACAAAAAATTTAAATAATTAAATAAAAGTAAGTTTGAATTAATTTCATCTTAAGTGTGTGCCTATCAGGCACTTGATTTCTCAAGACCTTTGAAAAAAAGAGAAAAAAAAGAAATCTATTGAAGGGTTGTTTTAAGAACTGAGAATCACAGATTAGACTACAAACTGGGGAGAAAATAATTCAGACTCCCAAAGAACAATCTAAAATACATACACACACACTCTCTCCCTCTCTCCCATTTCTTTCTAGAGCAGTATATATAAAGTACATTATACCAGTGAACTTCTCTAAAGAATGCATGTCATTATATACACTGTGTGCTTTTCACATGGTGGGCTGAGCCTTACCTACAGAAACTGGTGGACCAGGAGCCCCGCAGACAAAACTCTAACATCTGCCTGCTTGGAGCCAATTTCCACCACAAATAAAGAGAACTATCTCACTCGAATAAATCTCATTTAACTTAATGATACAAGGGACAGTGTTTTAGCTCAACAACGTCCAGTCAGTTACTTACAGAGAGTATGTGGATTGAGAGGTAATTAGCTAGACACAAGAAAATCACAATCCTGACAGGTACTTGATGTACTTAAATAAACTACCATGGCAGAAACCATTTGCTTCTAAAACTTCCACAGTTATCTCTCTGCAAAATGCCAATTATTATGCAGTATGTCTGATCCATATTTTCTTTCCTATTGCTACTCCTTGTAATGAAACTCACTGATGTGGTTAGAAAGAATTCTCAAAACCTCATGTAGACCCTGGATGTGTAATAGTGGCTATGTTTTTGTAACAGTACACAGCTAAGAACAATTTGATCAGCAATATTCAATTTTTCACTAGGGAAGTTAATATTTTGTTTAGAAATTATAAAAACTTCACATTCCCAAATCACTCACAAAACACACACACACAACCAGGACAGGCGTATCCAAAAAATATGGCTGAAGAAACCTTAGGGAGAAAGAATACCATTTTTTTTTAACTTGCTAGTTACCGGCATTAGCACCCATTCTCGGCAGATGTACCCACCTTTTCTGCTCTCCCTCTTGTTAATATGTAGTCCCAAGAAAGGTCATTCCACTTACGCTCTGTAAGCTATCTCTACTTGTTTCCTTGGCGCAACATCAGCAAACTCACTCTCTCCTGGATCACACCCATCAGCATATTATCATGCTCTTGTATCTTTCCAGTTAATTAATTAAAAAAAAAAAAAAAAAAAAAGACACCACTCCCCTCACCCAGTTGATCCACGGACCCATTTTTCTGCTCCCCTCACTCTAAATGCTTGAAAAAATTTTACCTCTAGCTCTACTTCCTCATCCTCTTCTTTTAGCCTCCTCCAGGCCAGACTTCTGTCCCTACTGTTCCATTCAAACTCATCTTGTTGAGGTCACCAAAGCCCAAGGTCATTTTTTAAAATGTTTGTTTATTTTGAGAGAGAGAAAGAGAGAGAGGGAGGGGCAGAAAGAGAGAGAAAATCCCAAGCAAACTCCACATCCAGCGAGGAGCCCAATACGGAACTCAATCTCACAACTGTATCTCAGGCCAAGGTCATCTTTCTATCCTGTTATCCATCCCCTCAGAGGCCATCAGGAAAGTTCACCACATCCCCTCCTCAATTATGAAATCCTCTCATTTATTTTTTTTTTAATGTTTATTTTTGAGAGATAGAGCATGAGCAGGGGAGGGGCAGAGAGGGAGGGAGACACAGAATCTGAAGCAGGGTACAGGCTCTGAGCTGTCAGCACAGAGCCCAATACAGGGGCTCGAACTCAGGAATGGTGAGATCATGACCAGAGCCCAAGTCGCATACTTAACCAACTGAGCTACCCAGGTGCCCTTCATTTCTTTGTTTCTTTATATCTGTCTTCTGGGCCTAGAATGTGAGCCCTAATGAGAACAGAGACCCCAATGAAACAAAGTGTTTACTGATGTATCCTCACCATCAAAAACCTCCACTGGTAGTGGGCAGGTGATATTTGTTGAATGATCTTGTAAATAGGAGCATTGGTGGTTCTCAGCTCAGAAAGGGAACACAATCTTTGATAATGGTCATGAAAACACATTTCAACATAAGGAACGACATGGATTCCAGCAGAGATCTCTCTCAAATGGAACCTCACAAGCAATTTCCTTTTTTCATATCTTCATAGCTCAAATAGCGTAATGCCTTTATAGCAACTGACACGTTGTAAAGTGCATTTAAAAAGGAGTAAAACAGGGGTGCCTGGTTGGCTCAGTTGCAGGAGCAAGCGACTCTTGACACCAGGCTGTCAGTCTGAGCCCCATTTTGGGTGTAGAGATTTCCTAAATAAATAAAATTTTTAAAAAGGAAGGGGGAGGGTGTAACAGAAGGATAGGTCAATTTCTACATACAACAGAAAGTCTATTAAGTCTCTGCCAGGCTGAAAAGTGGAAAAGCACTAACGATATACATCCACTTTCTCCTACCTCTTCATCTGGCTAACTCCTACTTGGCTTTCAGGACTCGAGGGAGCCTCTCCTCCCCTCCCCCTGCCCCCTTCAAGATGCAGCTGCCCTGAGCTCCCACATCTCCTGGCCCTCCCTATCCAAGAATAAAGCTGGCTGTCATTTATTTCTAGGGTTACACCATTGTCTCCCTTGACACACTCTGGGCTCTAGGAAGGTAAGGACCTGAGGTTGGTCACAGCCGTATCCTAGGCCCACTGCGTGGCAGAGAAAAAGGTACGGCGAAATGTGCTGAATGTATGAATGTGGGCGGCAGCCTGCCCGGGGAAAGCTGAGCATCCCACTGTCTGTGACCCTGACACGCAACACAGCATAGAGGCCAGAGAGCCACCTAGGATTCACAGGCCCAGGCTCCCCAGGGAGGTTTCTCTCCCAAGCGTGGGCACCCCATCTCGCTCAGGGGGTAACAAGGGAGGGCCTAAGTTTTTGAGATAGACACCAGGTTTGAAAGAGAGGCAAAGCGAACCCTTGGCCCCTATAGGGAGGGGCCGGTGCAGCCGGCGAGCTTGTTGGACGGCCAACCTGGGAGACTCTCCGAATGGAGGCCATCTCTCCATTTCGGTGCAAGGGACGGCGGAGGGGGGGGGGGGGGGGGAACCCCCTCTTTGAGAGGATGCCCTTTCTATTGGGCGATGTGGCCTGGGGTACTGCCCTCTAAATTCTAGGGGTCAATACGGCCCCCTTACGCTTAGGGGTGCTAAGGACGGTGTGACGCTCCGTAGGACCTCCCCACCCCCCAGGCCCAGAGACCCCCGGTTAGGGCCCGGGCAAGCAGCTCATCTCGGACGCTCCCCGCGGCCGCCCTTACCTGCAGCCAGAGGAGGAGGAGCCACCGTCCGGGCCCCGGCCCGCCCCGCCAGCTCAGCGCCCGCGCGGCAGGCCCGGGGGCCCAGTCCGCCGCCGGGCCGCCCGCCTCCCCTGCACTCCGGACCAAGCCCGCCCGCCTGCTAGCTCCGCGGCCGCGGCGCAGCCCCGACACCTGAAACCCGCCCGCCGCTCCGACCGCGGAATCGTGGCGCCGAACAGGCGCGCCGGGCAGCCCCACCGCCCGGGTCCTCGCAGAGAAAAGCCGGTCGCCATGGAGACGGCGCGCGCTGGCGGCCGTTAGGCCGCCGGGGCGCTGAGGGGGACAGTTTGGAGGGCCGGGGCCGCGGCTCCCGCCATTACACTACTGACGGCTAACCCCTCCCGGACGTGCGATGCTTCTGCTCGACCGCCACCGTCGCCACCTCAGCCCTCGCGGGCAGTGCGCCGGGCTACAGCCGGCTCCGAAAGCGCAGGTCGCCTAGCGATGGTGCAGGGCGGAGCCTCGGGCCGTTCGGGTCTGTGGGAGACATCCGCTTCCGGGGCCGCGGCCGTCTTATTGCCCGGCTCTGCGGGCCCGCGGTTCTGCACTTGGAACCCGACCCCGGCGCCTACGATCCCTGAGTCGCACCTGCCTTCGCTCTGCCGCCAGCTTTCTCAGCTAGTCATGCTGGAGCATCTGAGCTCGCTGCCCACGCAAATGGTGAGGGCTCGACCCCAAGACGCCCCCCCCCCCCCACCCCGCACGCTTCTCTGGAGCTGGCAGCTCTCGCGGCCCTTGTCTCTTCCCTGAATTGTGCTTCCCGGGTCCCCATCTCTCTTCGCCCGCGAGGAGCCCCCTGCCCATGCGCCGTTAGGATGCTTCAGGTCTCCGGAAAACCTAGAATTTCATTTCTTGTCCGGTCCTTGGGGAGGCCCCTGATGCCGAGGTTGCCCGGTGCCAAAGCTGTGAGGCCAGGGCAGGAACCACCTCTTCGGTGGTGGAACCAATTCCTGCTTTGCTCTCCTTCGCTTCTAGGATTACAAGGGGCAGAAGCTAGCTGAACAGATGTTTCAGGGAATTATTCTTTTTTCTGCAGTAAGTATTGTTTTTGCATAGTATTCTTTTTCTTCTCCCCCTCCCCCCCCCCCCCCCCCCCCCCCCCCCCCCCAACCAGCTTGATTGTATTTAATGTACTTCGTTTGTCTCCAGATAGTTGGATTTATCTACGGGTACGTGGCTGAACAGTTCGGGTGGACTGTGTACATAGTTATGGCCGGATTTGCTTTTTCGTGTTTGGTAAGAAGATTGTGGGTATTTGGATGTTAGTGGCAAGTTAAGTTTTCTAAATTGGGTTGGTTTGGTTGGAGCTGGTAGTGAGAACCAGCACCAGCTTTTCAAAACCTCCTCTTTTTGCCATCAGTGTTTCACCTTGCTATCTATCATTGGAAAAGTAGAATACCAAATAAGTGGCAGATAAAGTAAGCTGCATGAAAGGATACAGTTCATTTCTTAACAGCAGCTGCTCCAAGCAGTAATCTTAAGGTCAAAACTAGCAGGAATTTCTTAGGGTCTTCACAATGCGCTCTCCTCACTTTTTAGCTCCTAAAGCCTTATGTGTAAATGGTGAGGCTTGTTTGCAATTCTTAAATATCTTATCTGGGTGGATGAGTTTTCACTGGAATGTCAGTTTTGCTGTTGTTTTTTACCTCTAGAAGCATAGAGGACTTATTTGGGAATATTACACGTAATGCTCTTTTAAACTTTTGATGTTTAATATTGACGGATTTCCTCTGTTCTGGCTCAGTTGACACTCCCTCCATGGCCTATTTATCGCCGGCATCCCCTCAAGTGGTTACCTGTTCAAGATTCAGGCTCCGAAGACAAGAAACCAGGGGAAAGAAAAGTTAAGAGGCATGCTAAAAATAATTAGGGTTTTCATGATTCAGCTTTACTGTTGCACCTGCTTTCGTTTTGTATGAGATGAGCTAAATTGTTTTCGTATCCAAAACGTGAGTTGAAACCCATCGCTGCTCCTCCAGCACAGCTGTGTATACATTTTGTTGTCTTTATATTTCATTTCTAACTCCGTTGGCTTTTGACTTATAATTATTTTAGACCTTCTCTTCATAATCTTTATCTGAAATGAGAGCAGAAAACACAAGTATGCAAAGTTTCTTTCAGGTCTACAAAAATAATGAATAAATGCCTCATAAAAGTACAATTTGACTGTCAGAGTTTTATAATTCATTATGAGTGGTTAAATCGTTTTAAGGTTTTCAGTTAAAACTCAACACCAGTCTATGTCTAAAGAGTCTTTTGTCCATTGTTGTGCAAGCGAACCTACCAGTAAATGCCAGAGTTAGAAGTTTGTGGTTCTGAAAACATCACTGAGCACCATTTCTATTTTCTGTAGCTGTAAGTTCCTAATACATGTCTTTCTTGACAACAGTAAGTGCCTATGAAAAAATTGAGTGTAAATTTGTGGGATGGTCATAGTTTGGTACCACTAAAATAAGGGTGTTGTTAAGCAGAAAAATTTCAATCCATCCTTTACTTGAGGTGGAGCAAAGTGGAAACCTATAAAAACTAAATTCTTTTTAAATTTAACAGAGGACTGAACAGAAAAATATTCTAAAGGTTTTGTGTACAGAATGGAAGTGGGAGAGTTATTGTAGGTAATATTCTATTTCTCAGTACCAGGATACAGGACTTGATAAAATACATGTTTAAAAAATGAGAACAATGACCTTAATAAACAAAAGTCAGGAAAGCTTAAAGAAAAAAAAAAGAGAAAATTAAGATCACATAAATAAGACTAAGCATATAAATAAGAGTAATTAATGTGATTTAAAAGTTAGGAGCTCCCAAATAGTGTTAAAAATCAAGTTACCTTGGGGTGCCTGGGTGAACGACTCTTGGTTTCAGCTCAGCTCATGATCTCACAGTTCATGGGTTTGAGCCCCAAGTTGGGCTGGCTCCGTGCTGACAGCATGGAGCCTGCTTGGGATTCTCTGCCCCTCCTGCATGCATAGGCTCTCTCCATCTCAAAATAAATAAACTTAAAAAAAATGAAGTTACCTCCTATTTTCCAGATGACACCCAAAGGTTGAAAACCGGGAAAAGGATATCTTAGGTGGATGCAAGCAGAAAGGAGAGGTAATTAGAAAGTCATAGTTAACATCAGAAATGCGGCAAGGGGGGACATCTGGAGCTGCCAAAATGTGCTGTTCTGAATCATTATACATTAAATAAGACATGAAATGTATAAAGAAAGACTTTTACACACGTAAGAGTTTGGCAACGCTACCACTGGGTAGGAGACCAATACTACCTTTCAGATTTTGGTCGATAAGTGGGCATATATTGAAAGGGAAGACTTTTGCACTTGTTCTCTATACTTGGAACATTTCCCCTCAGATACACAGGACTTGTTCTTCATTTTCATTCAAGTCTCTACTCGGATGGGACTATAAAGAAACATCTCCTACTGCCCTGTCAAAATAAAGTGGTATGCCCCATCCTCTATGCACTGATATATCTCACATTACATATTTTTCATTGTTGCCACCCCTCCTCCACAGAATGTAAGCTCCATGGGAGGGAACAGGGATCTTGTTTGCTCACTGCTGTTTGCCCAGTACTTCTAAGAGTTGGGGAGACATTGTAGGTGCTCAGTAAATAGTTAATGAATGATTCAGAGGTGCATTGCCATTAGTCACCTGGTCTACTTAAGTTTAATTAAAACTAAAATTAAACATGGAGTCCTTCAAACTAGCTACATTTCAAGAGCTCAAAAGCCATATATGACCAGTGGCTCCCTTATCACAGAATACAGATACAGAACATTTCCATCATCACAAAACTACTGATCAGGTCTTCTACAGGTTTGAATAATAGAGAAAGGCAAGTGATTGTGTTTGTGCATAACAATCTTTACTAAATGCCCATTGGACTGTTTCCTCTACTGGCTCATCTACTGAGCCACAAGGAAGAACAATCCCAAGAAGTAAAAGTTAACGCAGGTCATATTCAGTAACCACGCTGCAATGACTCCCGCCCCCCCAGACAGAGAGCACGTGAGTGAGCACCAGCAGGGAAGGGGCAGCAGGAGAGGGAAGGAGAGAATCGTAAGCAGGCTCCACGCTCCGTGCAGAGCCCGATGTGGGGTTCGGTCTCACTACTGACTGAGATCATGAGTTGGACACTTAACCGACTGAGACACCCAGGTGCCCTGAATTTTTTTGGCTTTCTAAATACATGTATCCCCTACTTTCCAAAAGCTCGTTTCACGCCACTTCACTTTTCTGAAAGTCTTACGTTACTGCAGCAATGGCTTTTTTCATAAAAGCAAAAATCCTCTTCAGATTTCTTTCAGCAAAAACAGGTACTACTGTAGGTCTTAAGTGTGAAGAACTTTCAGAGAGTGGGAGATACTCTGTTTTTCACCATTTCAGCTTACCAAAGTTTTCATAGGACTGCTTTTTGGGGGTAATGAGAAAATATGTATATGGAAATTAAGGAATATTTCTTAAGGAGAAAACAATTACTGGCTATTTACAAACTGTCAAAAGTATATCAAAGTCTGAAATATGGTCAAAGGTATAATGAGAAGAAAATTCATACTGTTAAAGGTGTTTTATATTTAAGAAAGATAAAAAATGATTAAGCACTCAAAAGCCAGAGAGTAACCAGAAGATACTGGGATGAAAACCAAAATGAATGTTTAGACAAAACTATACAGAATGGGAATAATAACATATGGGGGAGAATTTTTTAATTCTAAGAAAATATGTACATTATACAAATTAGAAAACTTAACTAAAACTGATGTCTCTCAAGAAAGATGTATTCATAAAGCATGCAAGAAACAGTGAATAGTTCAGAAAGACCCACCCACAGTTTGCCAAGGATTTGCCTCAGACTGGGACTGGGATGAGATGGTTTTACTGTTGAGTTCTAACAAACCCTTCAAAGTGAAAATAAGAGATCTCAGAAACCAGGCTATGAGCACCTTAAGGACAGGGAGTAAGTGTTTTCCTCACCACCATATCCCCAGCTCCTGCCAGAGCACCTGACACAGAGTAAAAACTAAAAATCTGTTAAGTGGCTAGAAAGGGAACATTTCATTAGAGTATTTTATGTGTGTGTAATTTTCAAAGAAGGTAAAATAACACTTTATATTATAAAAAGTGAAAACGTTTCCGGAACAGCATTCATTTTTAAAGTCCCTTGAATACAAAAGTGAAAATTTACTAATCAAGATTTTTATTTTATAAAAACAACTTATTTCCCACATGGGAATTACTCCTCATTAAACAACTAATAAAATATGTGATATACAGTCATACATTTACAACATGGGAAGACAACCAATAATTTGACAGACAAAAAGACAAACTTCAGGAGGTAAGTATGTCCAACATAACTAAAAGGAGCTGGACTTCACTTACAAATTGCTTAACTGGAAAAGGAATTCGTGTTTTAGAAATGTTTTCACTGATGAAAAGTTACTCTAAAAAAAGCCAGCAGAAACATGGATTTACAAAGCCAAATTATTTTTTAGTTTCAATTCTTGCATATCCTAAATGAAGTTCATATTAAATGAAAATAAAAGGTTTATTAAACATCCATCAATATATAAAAAAGGAACTGCTCAATTACTAGATACTACATATTCTTTATATCTACTCCCAGAATCAGGAATTGATTTTCTTAAAAAAATAATTTTTCAACTACTACCTAAGGTTATTAACAATGACAACTTGCATCACTAGACATATTATGTCACTTATTTATCCTATTACTTTTATCACTATAGTGCAATATAAAATTTCCAATCCAATATTTTATGGCCCTTACGTATCAAACTAATTAGTACCTTAGAAAAATAAAATTCTAAATATAAAGTTGGTGGTTTAAGGCTCAGTAAACAGTAACCAAACAAAAGTCTTATAACAGATTTTCCTCATCAAGAGTAAGATTAGCCACAGATTTTTTTCCTTTGTTTTGTGACATTGCTTCATTTTACTCTTCCATCCCATTTTTTCCCCAGTTAAAAAAAAAGATATAAGGATGTTGAATGGCCTACAGCCATTATTATGGGTTTGTTTCTGTTTAAGCCAAAAACCTTTGAAAATAGGTCTTTAGTTCTGGCAGATTAGAATAAATTATCAAAAATTCACATTTTCTTCAAAAAATTTCAACTGGCGAGCTTTCACACTGTAAGCTGTGTATTTTTCACCCATGTGCTCCTGCAAACGTACCTAGTGGAGAAACAAAAAGAAAATCAGTATGTAGTAGAAAAATATTTTTTGCAATTTTAGAAGAAAGGCTTTTCAAGAAAAAAGAGAAGGGCTTTTCTTTAAAAAATAAAATTTTTTTTTAATGTTTATTTTTGAGAGAGAGAGCGTGAGTGGTGGAGGGGGAGAGAGAGGGAGACACAGAATCAGAAGCTGGCTCCAGGCTCCAAGCTGTCAGCACAGAGCCCAACACAGGCCTTGAACTCACAAACTGAGATCGTGACCTGAGCTGAAGTCAGCGGCCCAACCGACCAAACCACCCAGGTGTCCCAAGAAGGACTTTTCTAAGCATGATACCAGAGGTGGAAACCACATGGGAAAATGCTATCATTTAAAAAACATTTGAAACTTCAAGATGTCAAAAAATTGTCATGAGATGTTAAAGAACAAACAATACACTGGGGAAAATTTGCAAATACATGCCAAAGAATTAATACCATTAATATAATATAGAGCCTTGGGGGTGCCTAGGTGGCTCAGTCCGTTAAGCATCTGACTCTTGGTTTCACCTTAGCTCATGATCTCATAGTTTGTGGGATTGAGCTCTGTGTTGAGCTCTGCATTGACAGTGTGGAGCCTGCTTGGAATTCTCTCTCTGTCCCTCTCCCCCACTCTCTCTCAAGAAATCAAACTTTAAACAGCATAGAGTTTCCCTATTTAAAAAAAAAAAATAGAGCTCTTAGAACCAGTAAAACACATAATATTAGAACATTAGAATTAGTAAAACAACAAAACCAATCCCATAGATAATTCAGCAAAGGCATTTACAAATTAATACAAATAGCCAATTAAAACAGAAATTTAAATCTAATAATAAAAAAATACATACAATGTGACACTCAATATATGCCTGGAATTAAAATAACACCTAACAATATGTTAAACAGATGTCACACACCTCCTATCCAGTGCACAGAGAAGGACACAATATCACTTTTGTGGTATTCCTGCCAAAAATACAGAATCTGAATCTATTTAACAGGAAACACATCAAATCCAAACGGAGGGTCATTTTATAAAACATGGCCGATACTCTTCAAAAATGTCCTAACTGTCCCAGATTAGATGAGACATAACAAATACAATCCCAATTGGTTCCACATCTGGCATGATGGCTTGAGGAGCTCTGAAGACCCCCTCCTCACTGAAACTGGTGAAAATTATTTTCTAAACTAACCATTTAAAGTCTCTGGAAGCGGTCCTGAGGGCATACAGCAAATAAAGACACTTTTTTTTTTTTCTCAAGAAAATCTACTAAAACCCATTAAGAACAGTGAGAGCAGGTGGTATCTAAGCTAAGATCAAAGGCCTCCCTCCCCAGTCCCAGCTGAGTGAGACAAAAACTCTACACCAAACTGTAGCCAACAACACAGGGTTCCCTTTCCATCAGCTCCTAGTACAAAGGCAATCTTCCTGGGAGGGGCAGGACATCATATCTCATCCTGCCCCTCCACATCTGTGGTTAAGGATACATTTTGAGAGAGTGCAGCCAAGATGTGGGAATTTCCTTTTTATACCAGGTTAGACTTGTAGGATGGAGGCTGTACCTTGGGAGCGAGGCCAATGAAAATACTGGGGCCCCAATCACCTTTGCCCCAGACCATAAAGTGAAAATCCCATGCTCAGGTGAAGCATGCCAAGAAGACCAGCCCACCCCGCCACTGAGCTTCTAAAGTAGGGGTATCACTCACAGACAAGTATGCTATTGTCTTTGCTCCCAGCTGTGTTCAGAGATTTTTCCTGGGGTGAGAAGCAAGACCTAAAACAGCACCAAAACTTTTCCTTAATGGACTGACCTCATTTGAACAGAGTGGAAAAACTCAAGCCTACAAGTGCTCTCAAAAACTGGAAGTAGTGGTGAATGGCAACTAGGAGGAGACTGGTAGAGTCACTGGGTGTACAGGCTAAACTGTGGGCAGCCTACTTTGATGGAGACAACTATGAAGCTGGGAGGAACCCTCCCCCACCCCCACCCCGCCCCCCACCCTGGGGTCAAAACAAATTTCAAACACTGACCCTGGGAACTATCCCTTCAAAGAATCCCAAATTTTACTGGATCAGTTTGTGGAGCAATGTGTGCCCCAGGACATTGTTGGAAACAGGAGAGCCATCAATTAGCAACTAAAAAACCTTAACACCTAAGGGAAGGACAAGGGAGAGTCAAAAGAGTTCTGCAAAACCCACAATCGTCCCAAGGTGGCTGTGGATACAACCAAGGCCTTGCCAGCTGAGAGGCAACATCAGATTTACATTGTGGAGACATGAAGAAGGGATAAAATAGACTTTACTAAAAAATTCAGCCAATCACTAAAGAAGCAAATAATAATAGCAACTCTCCTCCCTGGGGAGGCCAGTGCCCAGACTTGTACAATATACTTTCTGAAATGTCCAGTTTTCAATAGACAGTTATAAGACACATACACTGGGGGAAAAAAGAAGGCAAGAGAGGCACTACCTGGGAGAGTAACCAGATACTAGAGTTAACAAGCAAAGATATCATCAGAAACATGTTCACAGAACTAAAGAAAACTATGATTAAAGTAGTTGTAAGAAGAACTAAGTGGAAATTCTGGAATGGAAAAGTATAATGACAAATGAAAAACTCAAGAGGGGCTCAACAGTTTATTTGAACTGGCAGAAAGAAAAGTAAGCAGGCTGGAGATAGATCAATATATAATTGATAATCAATATATAATATCAATATATAATTCACATTATAGATTGATAGATCAATATATAATTCTTTGATTATATAATCAAAGAACAGGGAGAAAAGAAAATGAAGTGAATATCACTTCAGAGAAAAGTGGGGCTTCACTCAACACACCAACACATGTATAATGGGACCATCAGAAGGAGAAGGGCGAGAAAGGAGCAGAAAAATTACTTAAAGAAATAATGGCTGAGCAATCCCTATCAAAATAACACCAGCAATCTTCACAGAGCTAGAACAAACAATCCTAAAACTTGTATGGAACCAGAAAAGACCCCAAATAGCCAAAGCCAAATCTTGAAAAAGAAAACCAAAGCTGCAGGCATGACAATCCTGGACTTCAAGCTGTATTACAAAGCTGTAATCATCAAAACACAGTATGGTACTGGCACAAAAACAGACACTCAGATCAATGGGACAGAATAGAGTGTGGTAGGGTCCCTTCCCTCAGGAAAGAAAAAAACCTCAAGGTAACCTGGCTATATGCGTATATGACAACATCCCTCACAGTCTTGTAACATGAGACCACTTAATCAGACTACATGTTTGTGTGTTACCATATATGGGAGACAAGGAAGCAAAAAATATATAAAAACCCATGTTTTTATTTATTTATAAATAAATAAATATTTATTTATTTATATAAAATATATTTATATATTACATATATATATTACATATTTATATTACATATATTTATGTATATATATGTATATATGTATATATATATGTATATATATGTATGTATATGTGTATATATATGTATGTGTATATATATGTATATATACATATATATGTATATATATATGTACATATATATGTACATACATACATACATATATATATTACATATATATTACATATAATATATATATATTACATATTTATATAAAATATACAAAAAAACCAAATGTGGCATTCGGGGCTCAGTTCTTTGGAAACCCAACTGAGTGGTGCTGGCAGGAATAAAGTTGCTTCCTGGAAAGAAAAGGCTTGGTGTCACGACTCTGTGCGAGAATCCTGCTACATTACTTGGGGGCTTGTCCAGGATTCAGAGACAGTTCATTTCCTCCTCCTTTGCCACCAGGGATATGAACCTCGGAATGCCAGGAGAGGCAGCCTTGCCTGGTGCCAGAGACCGCTTGATCTGCAGGAGACTAGCCCTCTCAGCATGCTGGGGCGAGGACCCCGTGTGCCCCAATGGAACTTGTGAGGCCCAGACACCAGCTCAGGGAGTGCCACCCGGCAGACTGGTAAGAACCTGGGTTCGTTTTGGCACACCTGCCCCCAAGAGGCAGAAGGGGAGCCTGATCACCTCCCAGAGTTGCCCTAGTAGTTCCACAAGGGGTGAGGAACGAAGCTGCAACTCTAAGGCACTGGGTAGCAGATTGTGGAGTCGCCATGTGACTGTGTGTGGGGACTTGTCTCTCATTCATTTCCTGGATTAATGACTATGGTAATTAGAGCCAACCGTCTCTGGTTATTCTACCTCAGAACAGGGACTTTAAGGAATATTCCCAAGCAGCTGCCAAAACTCCTTTTGTTTCAGGGAAATTCCCTGTCTTCCCCAGACTGACACGGACTGCCCAATTCCACTGGTGGAAAACAAAACAAAACAAAACAAAACAAACCCGGAGTCTGCTCCGGGCAGACTCTGTCTGAGCTGACAAGAGTTAAAACTGGGAATTCTCTTTCTCTGCCTTTTGCTGGCACCTCTCCTCTTCTGCCTTCCCTCCCCCGCCTTCTTTTCTGTACCACTTTGGGGGTGGCCGGCATAACTGGCTCCTCAATGCCTCAGGCACCATCAGCTCCTCCTCCCACCCTAGAGGTTGTGGAGTGAAGACCACCCACTTCAGATTTCCCCACTGGTGCCCCAGATACAAATAGACAAGGGGGAACAAATTGATTAACTTTTAAATGGACACAGATGGAACACATTTGGTATTTAAATGGATTTAAGTTTTTTGGTTTAAAATAGACATGTCTTTAGAGTTATCAGCATTAAACATATAAAACTGTTTTCTAAAGGTCAAATAAGCTCTTTTATCTCTGTTGCAATTTGTCAGCAAAAAGGTGACTTAAAATGATGGTTAATTTTGTCTGTCTCAAAGCTTTCACGGGTAATTGTTAAGATAGCTTTCAAAGTCTTTGGTAACCTAAAACGTTAAAGTTTGGCTTGCATGATAAATTGAGATTGAATTCATTGGATATCTAAAGAGATAAGAGGCTAAAGCACTAATTACTAGATGTAGGTTTGTGCTTCTGACTTGTTGCAAAGAAACTCCGGACATTTGGATCTATGGGAAAACATGCTTTATCCTTAATGGATTCATAATTTTGCCATCTAAAAACATTCAGATATAACATAAAGTTCACAATTGGTTACTACTTAGTTTTCACTGGAGACTAAGGTTTCTAAGAGGTAAAATTCTACTAAATGTAGTTAAAACTAATAAAAATAAGACAAGCAACTCTGTATGTAGAAAAGTAGGAGATATGAAAGAAAGATATAAGAAATGGAAATATATTTTTGTTGAAGGTAAAAGAAAGTAATTTTGTTCTAAATGGGATTGGTTATTTGGAGGAAAATGGCTTGGACAAAATCTAAATGTAAAGAAAAGTTGCAGAAAGTTCATGAAGGAAAATCTTTAAAAAGAAATTTTATGTGTGGTCAGGATGGACTAAGGTTAAAATAAATGGATTTTAAAAGTACATTGGGTTAAGATTAAATTCCTCCTCTTTTGACCCAAAGGCCGAGAAAATGATAGCAATACCCTTGGTGCCAGCCTCCAAATCCTCCACATTTCTGTTGTTCCTGTTCAGCAGAGGACTGGATGCCTCTGCCGTATGAGGGATGGGTGATGAAGGGCTTTTACTAAGGTACGTGGGAGCCATTTTACTACACTTAGCCCACTGTATGCCAAAAATGGATATCCACATGGCTGAAACATATTTATGTGAGCATTGTTGAAAAAGGGGAATAGACCTTGACTTTGGCCCTTTAACCCCCTCCCTCAATGGCCAATGATCAATATGGAAGTTACTGTTGGGCCAAAATAAAATGAGTGCATCCTACAACAACCAGGAAAGTCTTGCTTGGTCACAGTCCATACCCCAAGGTCCTGCAGGCAGGAAATGGAGGGGTAAGAAAAAAACAGGAAAGACCAGGTCAGCTCTTGGAGGTGGGGTCAAGCCTGGGTAAGAATGACTATTAGCACCTCGTGAGACTGGCAGGGCTTTTGGCTGCCAGCCGCAGAGCCAGCCAAAATGCAGGGACAGGAGATGAGGTTTCTCCTGGCCAGCTATAGGAAATTGAGATAAGGGACAACTTTCTTCCTTCTTCCTATAGATGGTTAATTCCCCAACCAAGGCCATTACTCCTTTGGAATGCATTATGATTCATTTTCTTTTGCACAAAGGTTTGGCCCCAATACAAATTGGAAGAGGGAACCTGGCCCCCAAAGGGAAATATCAATGACAATACTATCCTACAATTGGACTTGTTTTGCAAATGTGAAGGGAAATGGGGAGAATTCCCCTATGTTCATTGTTTTTGGGCCTTAAGAAAAAAAAATCAAGATATGTGTAAGCAATGTAAGGTGGATCCTAATTTAATGGCAACCCTTTCTGAAGTCCAGCAATCAGTGGGGGGAAGTAATTAAGGGCTCCTTACCTGTATCTAAAACAGACCTAGAGAAGGAGGAAGGGAGTTCTTTCACCTCAACCTCCTTCTCCTTGGGTCCTCATACACACACACACACACACACACACACACACACACACACACTTCTGCTCGCTGCTACTCACCTTATTCAGGCCCTCCTCACAGGCATGTTTGCCTTATAAGAAGCTAGAATGCCAGAAGAAAAAACCTTTATATTACAAGATTTAAGACAGATAAAAGGAGATCTAGGTAAATTTTCTGATCAGATAAGTATATAAGGGCTTTTCAGAACATTATATATGTTTTTGAGTTGAACTGGAAAGATGTAATGCTTTTGTTAAATCAGACTCTTAGTGACAGATTTTTTGAAAAAAAACTAAGGAAATCTAAGATTTAGCCCTTAAATTATGCTAAATTAGCCACTATTTTACAAACACAAAATGAGAGCCCGATGGCATTCCTGGAGAGGTTGAGGAAGGCTCTCACTAAATATATGGCTATCTCCCCTGACACCCCTAAGGCTGAGATGGTTTGAAAGGACAAATTTGTCACTCAATCAGCCCTAGATATTCAGAGAAAATGCAAAAATTGGCTGTTGGCCTTGAAGGGACCCTGGAGGAACTCTTACAAGTTGCCAATTGAGTATATTACAACCAAAATTAACAAAACAAAACACAAAACAAAAAAAAAACAGAAAAGGAGGCTTAAAAAAAAAAATCTGAGGCCTTAGTTGTGGCCTTCCGTACTACGTCAGACCAGACTTCCCGAGGTCCTGGCACCAAGTGCCATTTATATGGCCATTCAGAGCACTAAAATGATGAGAATGTCCTCAGAGGGGACAATCAAAATGAAAACCCATAAGCCATGCCCCTTCTGTGGAGACAATCACTGGAGATCTGAAGGCCCTCGGGGACCTCTATCTGTGAGGGCTCAGATAACCAATGTCCCTGGAAGGGACTAACTGGAGTCTGGGGCTCTTCATGGTGGCTCCCCTAAACAAACTGTCTATCAGAAACCCAGAGCCTCGGGTAACTCAGGTAAATACAGAAAGAAAACTGGTTGATTTCCTTCTTAACACCAGAGCTACCTTTTCTGACCTCCTTTCCACTCCAGGCCAACTATCCAAACGCAGCATGACGATTAGAGGTATCTCCGGAAAACTGCTAACTAAATTTTTCTCTCAGCCCCTGGGATGTATGTGAGGAAACCTAATTTTTTTTCTCATTCTTTCCTGATAATGCCAGAGAGTCTTACTCCCTTGCTAGAAAGGGACATTATAACTAAAATAGAGACTATGGTGCTACCAACTCCAGGACGGGTAAACAATTATGTGAGTTGTTGGAAATTACTGGATATGGTAGACTGTAGATACCAGGGTTCAGAAAAATAGTTTGCCTACTATATCAATTATTAAAGGAGACTCCCAAAAAAATAAATAAATAAACTGGGGTCTGACTCCTAGATACCATCTCCAGCCCTTGGTTACAACAGAGCAAAGCAATTACTATTACCAAGCTCACAGAAATAAAAGATCATTAAAACACAGGATCAGGCCTTTCATTTAGGGAGGGGCAAAACTTATCAAATGACCCAAAGGATGTTTACTGGGAAAAAAATTTGTCAAAGAGAGTTCTGAAAGTAGTATCAGCCTGTGAAGTATGTCTTAAAAACAATCCTTTCAACCACAAACTTGCTCTCCCAGGCAATCAAGGAACTGGAGGCTATCCAGGAAAGACTAACAATTAGGGTTCACTCATATGCCAAGGTCAAAGGAATTCCAACATCTGTGGGTATGGATTGATACTTTCACTAATTGAGTAAAGGCCTTCTTCTGCAAGACAAAAAAGGCACAAAAAGCAATAAAAGTTTTGCTTTATAAAATAATACCCACTTTTGGCTTACCTAAAATTTTGCAAATTAATAATGGTAAATGGCTGCTTTGACTCTTTCTCTAGTAGAACTCCTGGCTCTTAAAAAAGTTTTATACCTCAGGGCGCCTGGGTGGCTCAGTCTGTTGAGCGTCTGGCTTCGGCTCAGGTCGTGATCTCACAGTCTGTGAGTTTGAGCCCCGCGTCGGGCTCTGTGCTGACAGCTCAGAACCTGGAGCCTGCTTCGGATTCTGTGTCTCCCTCCCTCTGCCCCTCCCCCACTCATGCTCTGTCTCTCTCTGTCTCAGAAATAAATATACATTAAAAAAAAAAGTTTTATACCTCAAAATAAATCAGACCGTCTGCTTATACTCAGCAAAACTCTAAATAACACCTCACAAGTAGTAGATGATTTAAAAAAATTTTTTAAATTAAATTAGGGCCAAACTCTTGGAAATAGAGCCACCATTGATTACTTATTACTCCTGCTCTTCCATCACCTGGGTCATGAGAGATTCCCTGACATATGTTGTTTACAAAGTCAGAGTCTCTCCTAGGTTGTTTGACAGGTTTGGAAACTGTAGACATTATCTTAAGACGCCACCTTGTTGGTCAGTATAATCTTTACTTTGCGTTCTTCTCTTTGTGTCTGCTAATAATTATGCCACCTCATGCCTGCCAGCCTTCCTGTAGAACCATACTGTGGGCTACTTGACCGACCCTGGGGTAGACTCTAACTGCTGTACCCCCACACTGTCTCTTATCAGCTTAAAAAAGCTAGAATGGTCATCGTCCCTGTTTCCTAACAGCAGGTACAGGCCCTATTCTGGGGGAGAAATAAATAGGGAAAGGGTTAACATTAGGCAGGGAGAGATAGGGAAACTTCAGAAAGCAGACTACAGCTGCAAGTGGGAGGCTCAAGAAGTAGATGGGGTTCTCCCTTTATAAAATCCTTTTTGGGTGCCTTCCCCCCATTATCAAGGGCATAAGGGGGGATCTAAATGAGATAGGCAATCTAACTCTAAGACAACAGATGCAGGCCCTTGGCTTTACCCTAACCACCTTACACCACTGGGTCAGGGAGCGATTCCCTGTGAATCTGACCACAGATGCTCACCCCTTTAAACCAGGAGATGCAATATAGATAAAGGAGTGGAATGTCCAGCCCCTAAAACCCCTCTGCAGGGGCTCGTTCACTGTCATTTTGTCCACCCCTACTGCAGTAAAGGTAGCTGAAGTGGGCCCTTGGATTCACCACAAGCAGAATGAAGCCAGCATCTCAAAACTGGGAGTGCATTCCTAATCCACCAATGCTATGCAAGCTGACCATATGAAAAAAGCAATCCGCAATTCCTGAGGCTCCAAGAGACTACAACCCTGCTTTAGTCACTCCAGAAGCTGACTAATGTAGGCACGGCAGAAGCTTGAGGAATCAATGGTCCGATGAAACAAAAGACCGTCCTTATTTTCTATGTTTCCGTACTGTGATGCACTGTCATGCCTTGTTTCTCACTATTATTGTGATTCTTGCTCTACTCTTTGCCATAGGATTGTCCAAGGCCACCCCAGCCAGCTGGACATGTGAGAGGTTTCTGTTAATACTCACCTTCCTTTTGTGGATAGGATACTTCATTGGTACCAACATGGGGAAACAATGGCCATAAGAGACTAAAAAATTAGATTCCCACAAACTTTATAGTAAAACAACATACCCCAGTCCTACTACCAGGGTTTGGCTCTCAAAAGCTCAATTACTGGGAAAAACTATCTTGCCTAGTGGGGAAAAAGTTCATCATCATCTCTGTTAAAAACTTAACATGCCTAGGCCAAAGATTTTATAACTCAACTGCCCAGAAAACCCAATGGTGGGGGACCCCAGATCACCTTGAGCCAGATCAGATCCCCACCCCTTGTTTAACTTCTCTCACCTCTGATAGGTCTGAGACAATATCAACGCAGCCATCAAATGGCAGGCCCCAGGTGGACTATACTAGATATGTGGAAAGACAGCCTATATAGTACTTCCCTCAGTTTGGTCAGGGTCATATGTGCTGAAAACTATTCATCCATCTTTCTTCCTGTTTCCACTTGACAGAGAGAAACATTTGAGAGTTCAAATGTATAGGGACAGGAGACTCAAAGGAAGAAGCGTGCCTTACAAACTGGCAATTAAAAAGATGATAAATGGCCTCCCAAGTGTATAATCCATTATTATAGCCCTGCCACCTGGCCAGAAGATGGGTCTTAGGGCTACCGCACTCCCATTTACATGCAAATAAACCACATAATGAGACTATAAGCAGTTATAAAAATTATAACCAATAAAACTGCCAGAGCTCTTAACCTACTAGCCAAGGAACAAACCAAAATGTGCCATGCTGTCTATCAAAATCGCTTGGCCTTAGATTACCTACTTATTTCTGAGGGAAAAGTTTGTAAAAAGTTTAACCTAAGCAACTGCTGCCTACAGATAGATAATGAGAAAAAAAGTCATAGAAGAGATCACAAGTCAAATAAAAAGGACTGCTCATGTCCCTGTCCAGACCTGTAACAGTTAAAACCCCGGGGAGTTATTTGGAGGATGGTTTTCAACTTTCAGGGGATTCAAAAGTCTCATAAAAATTATCCTCCTAGTTCTGGGAGGTTGCTTAATCCTCCTACCTTGCTTGGGTCCCCTGGTCTGCCTCCAGTCTCACTGAGGCCATAATTTAAAAAAAAAAAAAAAAAAGGATGGCCACTCATATAATGATGTTATAAAAATATAAACCTCTAAATCAAGATGATGTTCTTTGACCCAAAATAGAGGGGTCTGAGCATCAAAGTGGGGAAGGTGGTAGGGTCCCCTCCCTAAGAAAAAAAATCTCAAGGCAACCTGGCTATACGGCCTATATGACAACATCCCTCATGACCTTGTAACATGAGACCACTTAATCAGACTACATGTTTGTGTGTTACCATATATGGGAGGCAAAGAAGTAAAAAAATATATAAAAAAGTATGCCAGGTGGCATTCAGGGCTCAGTTCTTTGGGTACGAACCCAACTGAGCAGTACCAACAGGAATAAAGTTGCTTCCTGGAAAGAAAAGCCTCAGTGTCATGACTCTCTGCGTGAGAACCCTGCTACAAGAGAACCCAGAAATGGACCCACAAACATATGGCCAACTAAATCTTTGACAAAGCAAAAAGAATATCCAATGGAATAAAGACAGTCTCTTCAGCAAATGGTGCTGGGAAAACTGGACAGCGACATGCAGAAAAATGAACTTGGACCACTTTCTTACACCACGAGAAAAATAAACTCCAAATGGATGAAAGACCTAAATGTAAGACAGGAAGACATCAAAATCCTCAAGGAGAAAGCAGGCAAAAACCTCCTTGACCTCAACTACAGCAACTTCTTACTCAACACGTCTCTGGAGGCAAGTGAAACAAAAGCAAAAATGACCTATTGGGACCTCATCAAGATAAAAAGCTTCTGCACAGTGAAGGAAACAATCGGCAAAATTAAAAGGCAACTGACGGAATGGGAGAAGATATTTGCAAAGGACATATCAGATAAAGGGTTAGTATCCAAAATCTATAAAGAACTTATCAAACTCAACACCCAACTAACAAATAATCCAGTGAAGAAATGGGCAAAAGACATGAATAGACA
Source organism: Herpailurus yagouaroundi (assembly GCF_014898765.1). Lineage (NCBI taxonomy): Eukaryota > Metazoa > Chordata > Mammalia > Carnivora > Felidae > Herpailurus > Herpailurus yagouaroundi. Next base: position 15,431,163 of record NW_024412444.1, on the reverse strand, counting down.
CTTCTCCAAAGAAGACATCCAGACGGCCAACTGACACATGAAAAAATGCTCAACATCACTCATCATCAGGGAAACACAAATCAAAATCACAATGAGATACCACCTCACACCTGTCAGAATGGTTAACATTAACAACTCAGGCAACAACAGATGTTGGCGAGGATGCGGAGAAAGAGGATCTCTTTTGCACTGCTGGTGGGAATGCAAACTGGTGCAACCACTCTGGAAAACAGTATGGAGGTTCCTCAAAAAATTAAAACTAGAACTACCCTATGACCCAGCAATTGCATTACTACGTATTCATCCAGGGGGACACATGCAACCAATGTTTATAGCGGCACTATCAACAATAGCCAAAGTATGAAAAGAGCCCAAATGTCCATCAATGGATGAATGGATAAAGAAGATGTGGTATATACATACACAATGGAGTATTACTCGGCAATCAAAAAGAATGAAATCTTGCCATTTGCAACTACATGGATGGAACTGGAGGGTATTATGCTAAGTGAAATTAGAGAAAGACAAAAGTCATATGACGTCACTCATATGAGGACTTTAAGAGACAAAACAGATGAACATAAGGGAAGGGAAACAAAACTAATATAAAAACAGGGAGGGGGACAAAGCATAAGAGACTCACAAATATGGAGAACAAACAGAGGGTTACTGGAGGGTGTGTGGGAGGGGGGATGGGCTAAATGGGTAAGGGGCACTAAGGAATCTACTCCTGAAATCATTGTTGCACTATATGCTAACTAATTTGGATGTAAATTAAAAATACATATATAAAAAAATAAAAAAAGAATGAAATCTTGCCATTTGCAACTACGTGGATGGAACCAGAGGGTATTATGTTAAGTGAAATCAGTCAGTCAGAGAAAGACAAGTATCATATAACTTCACTCATATGAGGAATTTAAGGTACGAACAGATGAAAACAAGGGAAGAGAAGCAAAAATAATATAAAAACAGGGAGGGGGACAAAACATAAGAGACTCTTAAATATAGAGAACAGAGGGTTGCTGGAGCGGTTGTGGGAGGGGGGATGGGCTAAATGGGTAAGGGGCATTAAGGAATCTACTCCTGAAATCATGGTTGCACTATATGCTAACTTGGATATAAATTTAAACAAACAAATAAATAATAAAATACGTCTAAAAAAAAAAGGAAATAATGGCTGAAAACTTCCAAATGTATTGAAAAACACTGATCTACACATCCAGAAATTTCCATGAACTCCAAGCAGGATCAACTCGAGATCTACACACAGACACATTAAAGCAAAAGTGCTAAAAGCCAAAGACAAGGAAACAATCATGAAAGTGGCAAGAGGAAAACTGTATCACTTATAAAGGAACTGAAATAACATTAACAGCTAACATAAACAACAGAGACCAAGGGGCAGTGGAATACTATATTCAAAGTGTTCAAAGAAAAAAAATTGTCAAGCAAGAAGAATCCCATAGCCAGTAAAGCTGTCTTTCAAAAATAAAAGGTGAAGTAAAGACATTCCTTGGTGAAGAATTTGTGGCTAGCAGACCACTTTACAAGAACTACTAAAGGCAGGGTTGCCTGGGTGGCTCACTTGGTTAGGCATCCAACTTCAGCTCAGTCATGATCTCATGGTTCATGGGTTCAAGCCCTGCGTCAGGCTCTGCCTGACAGCTCGGAGCCTGGAGCCTGCTTCAGATTCTGTGTCTCCCTCTCTCTCTGCCCCGCCCCCTCTTGCTCTGTGTCTGTCTTTCAAAAATGAATAAACATTAAAAAACTTAAAAAAAAAAAAAAAAGAAAGAACTACTACTAAAGGTAGTTTATCAAGCTGAAATCAAAAAGACCCTAGACAACAATTTTAATTCACATGGAAACATAAAAGCACTACTTTGAGGGGAGGTTATGGAGAGGATGTGACCTCTGGTTCACTTGTGAACCTAATCCTGGCAACTAGAGGTTCCCATCCTCTCCTGTCCTTGGAATGTACATTCCATTTGCCTTCCCTACTCCCAAAGGCTGCCCAAGGGCTTAGCCTTGAGATAGTGATGTGGTGTTGAGACCATCTGGACAGTATATGTGATTGAACTCAGTTAATATAACATATATATATATATATATATATACATATATATATATATATGTATATATATATATACATATATATATGAACTTCTGAGATTTGGCAGGTAGGTGTGGAGATCTACTCATCCTGTGGCTGCCCAAGACAAGCCTCATATGTAAGTTCCCTTCCTTATCAAAACTGCCACCTACCAACGTGGAGTGTTTGCCTCTTCCTTCCCCCTCTCTCTGCCCTCCTCCTACCAGGGGCCAATTTCAGATGACACCTCAGAGTAATTACGAAAATAAAACCTAATATATTGCATATTGTTTTTCCTTTCTTCTCGGAACTGATTTTAAAATAATTATACAATACAGGGTGCCTGGTTGGCTCAGTCGGTTAAGCGTCAGACTTTGGCTCCGGTCATGATCTTGCAGTTTGGGAGTTCCAGCCCAGCATCAGGCTCTATGCTGACAACTCAGAGCCTGAAACGTGCTTTGGATTGTGTCTCCCTCTCTCTGCCCCTCCTCCACTCACACTCTGTGTTTCTCTCAAAAATAAAAAAAAACTAAAAATTTTTTAAAAAGTAATTACACAATATGTATGAAAGCGGGCAGAGGAGAAAGCACCAGGACTTCTCCTCACATGGACAAAAACTTCCCTGACAAAATGCCTGATGTAACTATATTGGACCTCTGCAGTCTATTAAAGACTTGTAACTTCTAGGGGAAGGCTGGTAAATTGTGGTTAATTTCAGTCAATTTCAGTTCCTAGCACCCCCAAGCCTGGTAGCAGGCAGCTGGGTGGGCAGATGATCCTGGAGCAGTCTGCACACAGCTTGTGGAGCCAGGGTAGGCAATAAGAACTTGTCCTCCAAGTCCTGGGGGTCTGTGTACTGACGGATGATTGCTTCTTCTGCTCACAGAGTTGCAAACACAGAAGCAGGCAACCATTGTTGCAGCCCTCAGTGACAGTTACAAACCTCTCCCCCTCCAGCTGATGCAACTTTCAGGGGATTTGAAGAGACAGATATATATATGTATAGTGAGAGTCCCAGAAGGGGAAGAAAGAGAAAGAGAGATTTGAAGACATAATAGCCAAGATGTATGAAGTTTTAACAAAGACATGAATATAAACATCCGAAAGTTCAATGAACTCTAGGATGAAACAAACAGTTCTTACCCAGACACATTATAATCAAACTGTTGAAAGCTGAAGAGAAAGGGAGAATCTTGAAAGCAGCAATAAAGGAGCAACTTATCACATACAAGGGATCTCCAATATGATATCAGATTTCTCATCAGAAGCTTTGGAGGGCGGAAGACAGTAGTGCAGTATTTTCAAAGTGAAACAACAACACAACACAAAAACCCAACTGTCAACCAAGAATCTTTTATCTGGCAAAAATGTCCTTTAAAAGTGAGGGAGAAAAAAACAGTGCCATTTGCAACAACATCAATGAAACTTGAAGGCATTATTCTAAGTGAAATAAGTCAAACAGAGAAATACAAAAACTGTATGATCTCACTTATATGCAGAATCTTAGAAAAATGAACTCTCTAGGGGCTCCTGGGTGGCTCCATTGAGTGTCCGACTTCAGCTCAGGTCATGATCTCATAGTTTCTGAGTTCAAGCCCCGCACCAGGCTCTGTGTTGACAGCTCCGAGACTGGAGCCTGCTTCAGATTCTGTGTCTCCCCTTCTCTCTGCCCCTCTCCCGCTCGCACTCTGTTTCTCTGTCTCTCTCAAAAAGAAACGTTAAAAAAAAAATTTTTTTTTAATGAACTCTCTCTCAAATAAACAACAAAAAAATAAGAATACCAATTACTCACTAAGTCTTTCAAAAAACAGAAGGTGAGGGAACATTCCCCAACTCATTCTATGAAGCCATTATTACCCTGATAACACAACCAAAGACATCACAGAAAACTAAAGACCAATATCTGGTAAGAATATGACAAAAGAATCTTCAACAAAATACTAGAAACATGACTCCAGTAACATAGAAGTAGTAGTATGACCAAATGAGGTTTATCTCAGGAATGCAAGGATGGTTTAACATCCCCAAATCAATAATGTTACACACCCTATCAACAGAATTAAAAACAAAAACCATATGATCATTGAAATAAAAAGCATCTGACAAACCTAATACCTTTTCATGATTAAAAAAACAAAACAAAACAAAAAAAACAAACACTCAACAAACCAGGAAGAGAAAGGACCTTCTTCAAGCTGATAAGTGGTATCTATAAAAACACACAGTCAACTAATGGTGAAAGACTGGATGCTTTCTTTCCTAGATCAGAAACAAGTCAAGGACCTCCACTTGTACCACTTCTACTCAATGCTGTACTGGAGGTTTTAGCCAGGGCAATGAGGCAAGAAAAAGAAGTAAAAGACATCCAGACTATAAAGTAAAACTAACTCTATTCACAGATGATGTGATATTATATAGAGAAGATTCCAAGGAGTGCACAAAAAAAAAAAAAAAAAGTATTAAACCCAATAAACAAGTTAAGCAAGGTTGCAGGACACAAGGTCAAGATTTCCAAAATCAAATTTATTTCTGTGCATTTGCAGTAAACAATCCCAAATAAATATAAGAAAATTCCATTAAGATCAAAAAGAATAAAATACTCAGGAATAAATTTAACGAGAGGTATAAAACTTATGCTCTGAAAACTATAAAACATTGTTTAAAGAAATTTAGATCTAAAATTTAATAAACATAAAATCACCTCATGTTTATGAACTGGAAGTCTTAACTCTGTTAAGATGGTAATACTCTATATAAACTAATCTGCAGGTTCAATGCAATGCCTATAAGAATCCCAGCTGGCCTCTTTGAAGAAATTGACAAGCAAATTCTAGCATTCATAGAATTATAAGGGACCCAGAATAGCCAGAACAATTTTGGTTTTTGTTTTTTTCAATATATGAAATTTATTGTCAAATTGGTTTCCATACAACACCCAGTGCTCATCCCAAAAGGTGCCCTCCTCAATACCCATCACCCACCTCCCCTCCCTCCCACCCCCCATCAACCCTCAGTTTGTTCTCAGTTTCTAAGAGTCTCTTATGCTTTGGCTCTCTCCCACTCTAACCTCTTTTTTTTTTCCTTCCCCTCCCCCATGGGTTTCTGTTAAGTTTCTCAGGATCCACATAAGAGTGAACACATATGGTGTCTGTCTTTCTCTGTATGGCTTATTTCACTGAGCATAACACTCTCCAGTTCCATCCACGTTGCTACAAAGGGCCATATTTCATTCTTTCTCACTGCCACGTAGTACGCCATTTTGTATATAAACCACAATTTCTTTATCCATTCATCAGTTGATGGACATTTAGGCTCTTTCCATAATTTGGCTATTGTTGAGAGTGCTGCTATAAACATTGGGGTACAAGTGCCCCTATGCATCAGCACTCCTGTATCCCTTGGGTAAATTCCTAGCAGTGCTATTGCTGGGTCATAGGGTAGGTCTATTTTTAATTTTTTGAGGAACCTCTACACTGTTTTCCAGAGTGGCTGTACCAGTTTGCATTCCCACCAACAGTGCAGGAGGGTTCCCGTTTCTCCACATCCTCTCTAGCATCTATACTCTCCTGATTTGTTCATTTTGGCCACTCTGACTTAGCCAGAACAATTTTGAAAAATAACCAAGTTGGAGGATTCATCTATCTTGATTTCAAAACTTACTACAAATCAACAGTTAACAAGACTGTATGGTACTGGCATAAGGGCAGACACAGATTAAAGGAGCAGAATTGAGAGTCTAAAAATAAGCCCAAGTGTATATGGTCAACTTGTTTCTTTTTTGACCAGGGGGCGGAACAGTCTTTCCAAGAAATGGAGGTCAGACAACAAGATAGCCACATACATAAGAATGAAGATGGACCTTTACTGCATACAATATACAAAAATTAACTCAAAATACATCAAAGACCTAAATACACAGATTAAAACTATAAACCTTTTAGAAGAAAACATAGAGGTAAACCTACATGATCTTGGATTTGGCAAAGGATTCTTTGATGACACCAAAAACACAAGTAGCAAAAGAAAAATAGGGGTGCCTGGGTGGCTCAGTCGGTTGAGTATCCAGCTTCAGCTCAGGTCATGATCTCGCGGTTTGTGAGTTTGAGCCCCACGTTGGGCTCTGTGCTGACAGCTCAGAGCCTGGAGCCTGTTTCAGATTCCATGTCTCCCTCTCTCTCTGCCCCTTCCCTGTTCACGTACTGTCTCTCTCCATCTCTCAAAAATAAATAAACATTAAGAAATAAAAATAAAAATAAATTGGACTTCATCAAAAATGAACATTTTTGTGCTTCAAAGAACACTATCAAGAAAGTAAAAAGACATTCTCCCATTCCCACAGAATGGGAAAAATATACACAGATCATGTATTTGATAATATGACTTGTATCTAGAATATATAGAGAATTCCTATAACTCATTAATTAAAATACAAATAACTCAATTTAAAAATAGGCAAAGAACCTAAGTAGACATACCTCCAAAGAAAATATACAAATGCAAAGTAATATATGAAAAGATGCTCAACATCAGTTGCAATCTGGGAAATGCAAAACCAAACCACAATAAATACTACTTCACACCTGCTAGGATGGCTATAAACCAAAGGTCAGATAATAACAAGTGTTGACTAAGATGGGGAGAAATCAGAACCCTCTTACACTGGTGGTAGAAATATAAAATGATGCAGTTGCTTTAGAAAGCAGTCTGGAATTGGGGCACGTGGGTGACTCAGTTAAGCATTCGACTTCAGCTCAGGTCATGATCTCACGGTCCATGTGTTCGAGCCCCGCATCAGGCTTTGTGCTGACAGCTCAGAGCCTGGAGCCTGCTTCGAATTCTGTGTCTCTGTCTTTCTCCGCCCCTCCCCTGCTCATGCTCTCTCTCTCTCAAAAATAGATAAGCATTAAAAACAAACAAAAAACACAGTCTGGAAGTTCCTCAAACATTTAAATGAAGAGTTACCATGTGACCCAGCAATTCCACTCCTAATTATACATCCAAGGGAACTGAATCCACACTGAAGCCTGCACACCAGTGTTTATATCAGATTTAGTCACAATAGGCAAAAGGTGGAAACAATCCAAATGTCCAACAACTCATAAAAAAAATTAAACAAAATGTGGCATATCCACACAACAGAACACTATTCAGTTGGAATGAGGTACTGATAAATGTTCCTGTACACATGAACCTTGAAGACATTATGCTAAGTGAAAAAAGTCACAAAAAACTATATATTTTATATGATTCTATTAAATGAAATGTCCAGAAAGGCAAATCTATACAGAGAGAAGGCAGATTTAGGGGTTCCTTAGGATTGGAAGGAAGAGAAGATAGAGGGTCAATAGCTAAAAGTACAAGGTTTCTTTTTAAGGAGACAAAAATATTTAAAATTGACTGTAGTGATATATGTATTTGTGAATATATTAAAAACCACTGAAGTGCACATTGAAAAAAATTTTTAACATTTACTTATTTTTGACAGAGAGAGAGAGAGAGAGAGAGAGAATGAAAGCAGGGAAGGGGCAGGGAGAGAGGGGGACAGAGGATCTGAAGCAGGCTCTGCACTGACAGCAGAGAGCCCAGTGTGGGGCTCAAACTCATGAACTGTGCGATCATAACCTGAGCCAAAGTCTGACGCTTAACCAACTGAGCTACCCAGGTGCCCCTGAAGTATATACTTTAGTGGGTGAATTGCATGGTATGTGAATTATATCTTAATAAAGCTATTAAAAAAAGTAATCCTTTATTTAATCACAATTGAGTTGGGCGCCTGGGTGGCGCAGTCGGTTAAGTGTCCAACTTCAGCCAGGTCACGATCTCGCGGTCTGTGAGTTCGAGCCCCGCGTCAGGCTCTGGGCTGATGGCTCAGAGCCTGGAGCCTGTTTCCGATTCTGTGTCTCCCTCTCTCTCTGCCCCTCCCCCGTTCATGCTCTGTCTCTCTCTGTCCCAAAAATAAATAAACGTTGAAAAAAACAAAAACAAAAAAACCAAACAAACAAAAAAAACCAATTGAGTTGAATCAACTGAATCCTAGAACAGAATGATTTTTTTTCTTTTGCTATAAAGGATATCAGTGTGACAACTCATGACATTTAAATAACATCTGTAGATTAGATAATGGTATTATATCAGTGTTAATTTTCTGAATCTGATCACTGTGCTATGGTTATATAAGGACATATTCTTGTTCCTAGGAAATAAAATGAAGAATTCAGGGGTGGAGGGACATCATGTCCACAACATTCTCACAAATGGACAGAAAAATAATTATACATATGGAAAAAAAGAATAATGAAGCAAAAGTGGTAGAATAGTAATATTAGGGAATATATATGAGTATTCAGGAATTCTTTATACTATTTTTGCAACTGTTAGTCTAAAATTATTTTAAAATAAAAATTTATAACAACACAACAAAGTCATCTAGTATTAAATTGCTGGAGAAGTGACATTCAGTGGCTGTCCAGAGCAATGGCCCAGTTTGTTCATAACCCTGCAGACAAGGCTCCAGTGCTGCTGTGACTTACTCGAAGCACTGATTGGCCACATTTTGGCACTATGCTGAGGTTGAGCTAGTTCCTCCCACCAGTCTTTGCTGAGATCCCTACTGCTATTCAGAGCTTGAAAAAAAGTCAAGAGTGCTAAACTGACAGCTTCCAACAGCTCACAGTCAAGGAAGCTCTGCTGAATAGACTAGAGTGGTAGACACTGAGGTGTGGACGTGTTGTGTTGTTTTTAATTTATTTAAATCCAGTTAGTTAACATATAGGGTAATAATGATTTCAGGAATAGAATTTAGTGATTCATCACATATAACACCCAGTGCTCATCCCAACAAGTGCCCTCTTAATGCCCATCACCCATTTAGCCCATCCCCCGCAATACCCCACCAGCAACCCTTACTTTGTTCTCTATATTTGAGTCTTTTATGGTATGCCTCCCTCTCTGTTTTTATATTATTTATGCTTCCCTTCCCCTATGTTCATCTGTTTTGTTTCTTAAATTCCACATGAGTGACATGATATATTCCTTTCTCTGACTTACTTTGTTTAGCATAATACACTTTAGTTCCATCCACATTGTTGCAAATGGCAAGATTTCATTCTTTTTCATCACCAAGTAATATTCCATTGTATATACCACATCTTCTTTATCCATTCATCAGTCGGCGGACATTTGGGCTCTTTCCATACTTTGGCTATTGTCGATAGCACTGCTATAAATATTGGGGTGCGTGTGCCCCTCTGAATCAGCATTTTGTATCCTTTGGGTAAATACCTAGCAGTGCAATTGCTGAGTTTAGGGTTGTTCTATTTTTAAGTTTTTGAGGAATGTCCATACTGTTTTCCAGAGTGGTTGTACCACTCTGCATTCGCACCAGCAGTGCCAAAGGGTTCCTCTTTCTCCACATCCTCACCAGTATCTTCACCAATATCTTGTTGTCTGAGTTGTTAATGTTAGCCACTCTGACCAGTGTGAGGTGGTATCTCATTGTGGTTTTGATTTGTATCTCCCTGATGATGAATGATATTGAGCATCTTTTCATGTGTCTGTTAGCCATCTGGATGTCTTCTTTGGAAAAAAGTCTATTTGTGTCTTTTGTTCATTTCTTCACTGGATTATCTTGTTCTTGGATGTTGAGTTTAAGATTTTGGATACTAACCCTTTATTTGATATGTCATTTGCAAATATCTTCTCCCATTCTGGTGGGTGCCTTTTAGTTTTGCCGATTGTTTCCTTTGCTGTGCAGCTTTTTATCTTGATAAGGTCCCAATAGTTCATTTTTGCTTGTGTTTCCCTTGCCTCCAGGGACATGTCAAGTAAGAAGCTGCTACAGCCAAGGTCAAAGAAGTTGTTGCCTGTTTTCTCCTCTAGGATTTTGATAGCTTCCTGTCTTACGTTTAGGTCTTTCATCCATTTTCAGTTTATTTTTGTGTATGGTCTAAGAACGTGGTCCAGGTTCATTCTTCTGCTAAGTCATTGTCCAGTCTTCCCAACACCATTTGTTAAAGAGACTGTCTTTTTCCCACTGGATATTCTTTACTGCTTTGTCCAAGATTAGTTGGCCATACAATTGTGGGTCCATTTCTGGGTTCTCTATTCTGTTCCCATTGACCTGTGTGTCTGTTTTTGTGCCAGTACCATACTGTCTTGATGATTACAGCTTTGCAATACAGCTTGAAGTCCGGAATTGTGATGCCTCCAGCTTTGGTTTTCCTTTTCAACATTACATTGGCTATTCAGAGTCTTTCCTGGTTCCATGCAAATTTTAGAATTGTTTGTTCTAGCTCTGTGAAGAATGCTGGTGTTATTTTGATAGGGATTGTGGTGTGGATGTGGTTTTATGTCAATGAGATCATAGGTAAGCATGGCATCGTTGGCTATAATGTTTGAAGACCAATCTTTAAAAAAAATTTTTTTTGACGTTTATTTATTTTTGAGACAGAGAGAGACAGAGCATGAACGGGGGGAGGGTCAGAGGGAGAGAGACACAGAATCCGAAACAGGCTCTAGGCTCTGAGCTGTCAGCACAGAGCCCAACGCGGGGCTCGAACTCACGGACCACGAGATCATGACCTGAGCCGAAGTCGGCTGCCCAACTGACTGAGCCACCCAGGCGCCCCATGAAGACCAATCTTTAACATCTGTTTATATTTGGTTTATTATTTGAGTGTTCTTGGACCATGTGTGTTCAGAGTAGTGTCTGGATAAAATAAGATAATGCATCAAAAACAACATAAATAAATTGGTGGAGAAGCAACTGTATTTCTAGGAATTTAAGGCTTTATTGTCATTGCTATTATTATCACCAAACAACTAGAAATACAAATATTTAAAAATAAAGCTAGTCAAAAGAATGTTTGTTCAGGCACTTCTACTACTCTGAAAATTTTCTGTTTTTTAATTTTTTTAACATTTATTTATTTCTGAAAGACAGAGCATGTGTAGGGGAGGGGCAGAGAGGGAGACACAGAATCTGAAGCAGGCTCCAGGCTCCAAGCTGTCAGCACAGAGCCCAACACGGGGCTTGAACTCATGGACAGCGAGATCATGACCCGAGCCGAAGTCGGATGCTTAACCAACTAAGCCACCCAGACACCCCTACTCTGAAAGTTTTCTTATGCAGGTGTGATGTAATGCAGTTGACTCACTGGAGAATAACCTACATGACCCAAAGTGAGTGTCATCTCAATCAGGAAATAGCCCTGCGACAGTAGGAAAAGAGCAAAGGCCTCAAAAGCACAGGATCGATCAAGTGATTGTTACCACAAGAAGCTGACTATGCTTCTAAGCTCAGTTGTACCATTATGTAAAAATTACATGTTACAAAACTGTGTACAGTCTAATTCTATTTGGGCTTTAAAACAAAACAAAAAAAGCCTATGATACATATATGGATGTGATGGATGTGTATATACACAGAAAACTACAGACAAATGCATAGAGGATAAAAGGCAGTATAGAAACAGTGGGGGTAGAGAACCTAAGGAGGCTTCATGCTGTTAGCGCAGACCAGAGCCCGATGTGGAGCTCAATCACATAAACCGCGAAATTACCTGAGCCGAAATCAAGTTTCAGATGCTTAACTGACTGAGCCACCCAGATGCCCCAAAACTAGAATTTATTTAGAGCAAGATCCTATATCATTCTAATAAAAATCCCAGCTAGGGATTCCTACCCGCTAGGATGGCTGTAATCAAAATGATGACACTAACAAGAGTTGACAAGAATGTGGAGAAATTAGAACCCTCATACATTGCTGGTAGGAACGTAAAATAGTGCAGCTGCTTTGGAAAAGAGTCTGGCAGTTCTTCAAAACGTTAAACGCAGACTTTCCATATGATTTAGCAATTTCCACTCCTAGATGCATACCCAAGAAAAATGAAAACCTATGTCCACACAAAAACTTGTACACAAATGTTCACAGCAGCATTACTCATAATAGCCAAAAAGTGGAAACCTAAGTGTCCATCAGCTGATGAACAGATAATCAAAATGTGGGATAGCTACAGAATGGAATAAATAGCATTTGACCATATAAAACAATGAAGTATCTGATATATGCTACAACATGGATGAATCTTGAAAACATTATGCTGAGAGAAGCCAATCACAAAAGACCACATGTTTTGTATGATTCCATTTAAATGAAATGTCCAGAAAAGGCAAATCTACAGACACAGAAATATCAGTGGCTGCTTAGGGGTGGAGGGCTTGGGGACAATGGAGTGTGACGATACAGGCTCTCTTTTGGAGGTATTAAATGTTCTAACATCAGCTGTGGTAATGGCTGTACAATTCTGTGAACATACTAAAAACCACTGAATTGTATGCTTTAAATGTGTGAAATGGATAATTTCAAAAGTCTGTTAAAAAGAATTCCATCGCACAAGCAGTTGACACATTAGGCTGATGGGACACTCACCTCTCTCTCCACTTCATCCTCCTCTTCCAAAAGATCATACACCTGCTCCAAAAGTTGAATTCCCAGGCCCTGGATTACATCAGCTCTCAAGACTTCAACTATTCTTCTGATCTTTTCAGAACCTGGCATGATAGCTAAAAAGAAATAACAAAGATAGGGAAAAATAAACACTTCACTGCAACAAGAACATGTTTTTGTAAAAATCTTGTCATGTTAAGATTTTTTTCACTTTGACAAGAGCTTGGTTTAAGCACTTCATGTATTTTTAATGATTACAAATGTATACATGAACTTACACTTCATGTATCGTTACCAACCTCTTAAACCTAAATCCACAGCTATCTAATTTGAAGAAAAGCCACATGAAAAATCCAAACATGCATTTTATTTATATTTATTTTTTAAAAACAATTTGCATGCAACTTTTCAGGAACACAACTATTGCATAAAACAAGATATGCCTTTTATGGAGTTATTGAAAGAAAATAATTAAAAAAAGCAAAAACATTTTGGGAGCATTAGCTTCTTGGTGTGACACATTTCTCCAATAAACATGCTTTCCAGTTTGCTGTAAAAGAATAAACTGATCACCAGAGGGTAGCTCTTTAAAATGGAGTTCCTCAGCCTCTTCTGCAACTTTCCCATGAAGTATCAGCGTATCTCGATACTTCCGATGAAGTTTAAATTCTGACACTGGATCTGGAACGAGGAGATCTTCACAGCTCTCCTTAGGGTCTAATTTTAGGGTCTGAGTCATCAGTTGGACCAAGTCACTCATTTCATTTGTATGACCTTTCCTGGGGGGAAGTGGGGGGAGAAAATAAGTCCCCTTGTGATTTCATTGGCTTTATGAGAATTTTTCATCAAAAAATTAGATGCAAAACAACCTTCAGGAAGTTCTTCTAAATAGGCAAGTAAGCTCTTACAGACAGACCCTTCTGTAAATAATAAGTATAAACCCAACAAAATTAAAACTCAAGTATGTGAAGACAATGGAGCATATACAAAACCTGTATGCAGGTTCTGTAGGGGTGTCAACACCTTTTAGCCTAAGGGCCATAGGCAGCTAAAGTACAAAAGAAAACCCACAGTCTTTCTGGCCTGCAGAGACAAAGGACAAAGTTCAATCATAGCCACTAGAGAGTGAAATTTTAGAAAGGAAAGAGCCAGAAAGAAGCTCCAGGTTCTATGTATAAATTCTGCCCAACTATTTGCAAGTAACTTAATTACAGCCATGTACAAAGTTCAAGAATATCAAGCAATACAAAAATACCAGCTCCCAATGAGATAAAATTGACAATGTCTGACATCCAGCCAAAAGTATCAAACATGCAAAGAAGCAGGAAAATAGCACACCTTTATTAAGAGAAAAAAATCAGTTAATAGAAACAGACCCAAAAGTGACACAAGTGATAGAATTAGTTGATAAGGACACTTAAGTAGTTATTATAAATATATTCCGTATGTCCAAGGTAGAGGAAAGCATTAACATCTTAAGGAGAGGCATGGAAGATATAAAAAGACCCAAATAGAACTCCTAGAAATTAAAAGTACACTATGTTAAATACATGAGATAAGATTAGCAAACTAGACACTGTAGAAGAAAACACTAGTGAACTCAAAGATATGGCAGTAGAATCTATGAAAAATGAAACAGAAAAAAGTCTAAAACACATGAACACCATCAGTGAGCTGTGGGACAACTTTAAACAATCTAATATATAGGTAATTAAAATCCTCAAGAAGGCAAAAAGGGATCCAAAAAAATTTTGAAGAAGTAACAGCCAAAATTTTTATGGATCTGATGAAAATTATAAACCCATAGATCTTGAAAGACATTCTAAAAGAATTCTGAATGAAATCAGATGTGTTCATTAGAAGAGATTATTTTTAGCTCTAACATGTACCAAAACCCATTTATAATGTTATCGATGACAGCACTGCAGGTCTGAACACTATGACAAACATATATTTAGGATTAATTCAAACAGAAAGTGCTTATGAAAGAAGACAGAAAAATAAGAACATACCGTTCTTTGGAATCCCCATCTGATTTATCAGTTGAACTTGTAGAAGAACTTAATTCATCCTCAGAGAGACAGGGGATGACCTTCCTTTCCTATTAATGTTTGGAAAAACACAATTCCACATGACAACACAACCAGAATGTAATGCATGCAACACTCTCAGATGCAATGTCTACATACAACACACACCTACATCCAATTTAACCGGACAATCTAATGATATAAAAATTGAAGTTACTTTCCCCAAATGATGTCCCAGTTCACCTATAAAGTACACAAGTGAACCGTGAAGAATCTTAAGGGGAAATTTTACAAGGCCCTGGAAAGTCTCAGCTATGAATAAATTTTCTTTCCAGAGGCGAGTGGACAAACAGTTCTGGTACTCCAACTCCCACGCAGAGGGCTGGTGCTCTAAAGAACTTTAAACTAGAAAAAATGCCACATAAATAAAAGCAACCTCAGTTTATATAGGAGACTCTTTGTTAAAATACTTTAAAGGAGTACTTGACTTAATTACACACAAACCTTAAAACTTTAGACAATGGAGAAGACTGTCTTAATTAGTGAAACAATTTATTCATAGAATATTGTTAAAGAAACAAATCTTCCTTACTTTCAAGGACAAGAAGTTTCTGTTTTTAAAAATAATTATATGCTCCTAGAAATAATGTCAGAAAGTGCAGTACAGAAAAATGGATCATTTTTCCTGAGGTATCAATATACAAAAAAGTGAAAATGGGTTGGAAACCTGCAATTACCCATTTAGCCACTAGGTGCTGCCCCTACATCATTCCCTAGGCGAGAAGGTAATGAACTCTGACACAAACAGGAAACTGAGCAAAGATAATAAGCAAGTGAGACTAAAATTTG
The DNA here is from genome assembly GCF_014898765.1 of Herpailurus yagouaroundi. Lineage (NCBI taxonomy): Eukaryota > Metazoa > Chordata > Mammalia > Carnivora > Felidae > Herpailurus > Herpailurus yagouaroundi. The sequence continues at coordinate 15,415,745 of NW_024412444.1, read as the reverse complement.
GCCAGGTAGGTGGGTATATTGGTTACACAGCAGAATAAGCAAAAGGTTGCCTAATGGAAGCCGTTTAAAGTCTTGTTTTAAATACTACCTAAAGAAAGATAGCAACTAACCTACCAACTGCTTATAAGAGCACCTGTAAAACTCATTCCCTTAATGGTGCAAAAATAACCTTCTTAATTATTATTCACCAGTTCTTTTCCTTATCAAGAGTGAAAAGGTGGGGTGCTTGGGTGGCTCAGTCAGTTAAGCATTAGACTCTTGATTTCAGCTCAGGTCACGATCTCACAGTTGGGAGATCAAGCCCTGTGTTGGGCTCCATGTCCATGCTTAAAATTCTCTCTTCCTCTGCCTCTCCCTTGTGAGCACTTTCTCTCTCTCTCTCTCTCTCTCAAAAAAAAAAAAAAAAAAAAAAAGTGAAAAGGCAGAACTTAAGCCAGTTCTGTCCCAGAAATAAATGGAGCTGGCAGTTATGAGGCTTACTGTATTAGGCTTGCCAGATGATATAGACACGTCCCCCCTTTCCATAGGACTATGTAATATACCTGAGCCGCACAGCAGTCAGAAGACAACCATCGGCCAGGGGTGGGCTGGCCTTCCTCTGGTGGTTTCCCTGGTCCTGATGCACTCAGAGAAGCTCTCCTCACTGAAGGGCCTGAAAAAGTGACCACCCCAGCAGTTGTTTGTAGTGGGCTGGCCCCAAAAGAAGTGGGCTTTACACAGGATATGAAAGATACCCCAGCAAGTGCCAGCCCAGAAGTACCTCAGACAGCATATTCATCATCACTCTGGTACCTGACATCTCAGCTCAAACCTCAGCTCTAGGTCTACCGGTGCTGTGACCCTGGGCAAGCTATTTAAGCCCTCCAAGCCTCAGTTTCCTCAGCTGCAAAATGGAGATAATGCTGCTTGCCTTTGACAGCTACTGTAAACATGAGATGAGACAATGCTCTTAAAACGCTTACCATAATGCTTGAGACATAGTCAGCATTCAATAAATGGAAACTGCTAGTACTGTTTTTAGATGATAGCGATAAGAATGATCACAGCCCTCAGCCCAGGGAAGCACCATTCTCCCAGCTTCCTCTCTCTGTTCCTGAGAAGACACCACTCTTTGACCAGCAGAATCTGAACACGGAAACAAACTGAACACTCACTCCATTTCCTGTCTCAAATCTCCCAGGAGTTAATGCCACTCAAACCCCTCTTGCTCTCTTTTTAATATCCTTTTCCTCTGATAATACAAGTTCCAGACCCAACAGCCGCATATGCTGATTTCTTTAAAGATTTACCAAGAAATTTTAAAAATTCTCCCAAATCTGTTTCCCAGATGGATCACTGATGCTGAAAATACTTCACATCTCACAATCAGAACCAATGCTACATCCATAAGCCATACCAACAACCTCCAATAGATGAAGGAAAGAGAAAACTTTACCTGAGGGGAATACCTCTTCCTGTGACTGCTTTAGTCGCCTCCTCTCTCTTGCTGATAATGGTCGATCCTTTTAAAGAAAGTCCGTTACTTTCATTCCTTCTCACTATTTTTAGAACACCTGGAATGCGTGACATTATCATCCAGCACTATAGGACAGGCCTTCCACAGGCCTTTAAAGGAACGTGTTTGAAACCAGTCATATCCTGGTTACAACTACTAGCTAGAATGATCAGAACACTCATTTCTGGGAAGTACTCATTTTTGGAAAGGTAAATGGAAAATTTTGCATTTCCTACATTCAGAATCTACTTTGGTCTCCTTAATTAAGTGGAAGCAACCATCCCTGGAACTATAGAATCTGTCCATTTCAATGAAAGCTTCTGCTGAGAATCACAAATTTGTCCCCTCCATTGTTTGGCAAAAGGCAGGGCTAAGATGTTTTAACAGAAAACTTCACAATATATATAGGATTTTTACAACCAAAAAGTTTTATAAGAAGGTTGAAACAAATCCAATATACACTCCAACAAACCTTGGATGATGGCACCTCCCTGCTGCTCGAACAGCTCACAGTAGACCCAATGACCACTTTACTTTGATTTTCAGCATCTTTTTGTGATAATGTGATATCCGTTTTTCCAATAGTGGGAAGAGAAGGCAAAAGTCGAGGAGGAGCCTCTTGGAACTTAAATAATTAAAAAGGGGAGGTGGGAATTATCAGTTTCATATACAACCATTTCCAAAGTTCCCCTACCAGTAAGTCTCCTATGTATTTGGCAGTGATTTGCTCTCAAGAACTTCAAAACATTGCATTTTATTGGAAAGAAACTCTGCCAAAAGTGAATTACCATCTGAGAAGCTTATAGACAGGGTGCTTGTGAAAGAAATGAGGTGTAGACATGATTCTATGCAGAAGATAAGGGAGAAACTATTCATCAGTATAACACAGGAGGGATCAGAGAAATACTCTTGTTAGCCTGTTCCTTTAACTCTCAAGAGGATTTGTCCATTTTTGATGGAAAAGATAAGATCTTTACTCTGTTTCCAACTCACTGACATTTGAAAACTAATATTTAGCATCTTGCCATTGCTACCCCTCTCCATATGTTCCCTGCATTTCTTATGTGTCTTTTTGGCAACTGTTAGTCATTCTAAATAAAGTCTATTTCCCAAGCAACAGCACAGTGACTTACTTCAAAGAGATCTCCGCTGACCTGTGTCCTTTCCCCACTGTGTTCAGGGTGTTCTCTTTTCTTCTGTCGTCGTTGTCGAGAGAGGGAAGGCTCAGACCCAGAGCTGTGTGGCTGTAAACCTGGGTTGGTCCTGTCTGGTTTTTCTAGAACACATTCACCAGCAACTTGATCCTTAAGAATAATGAAATTAAACAAACAAAAAAGAAAACAGAATAATGAGATAGTCTTGAACTTCCAAGTGACCAAACTATTTTAAAATTATAAATGGAAATGAGGAGTGTCTTTATCAAAATGAATGCTCATTTGCAGTGTGGACAGGCAAAGACAAAATGCTGACATTGGTTATCCATATTTTGTGGCTTTTTTTCCTCTTTTCCCAAATAAAAGTAAGTAATTATTTTAATTACATTGCTCAGATTGTTATTAACCCAAACTACTGACGTTCGATTCATGTTTTAAAAAAATACTTCTTTTCATAACTTTTAATAGGATTTGTATTCGGAAAACTAGGAAACGTTTTAAATGAAATCCAATTTACGGGGTGCCTGGGTGGCGCAGTCGGTTAAGCGTCCGACTTCAGCCAGGTCACGATCTCACGGTCTGTGAGTTCGAGCCCTGCGTCAGGCTCTGGGCTGATGGCTCGGAGCCTGGAGCCTGTTTCCGATTCTGTGTCTCCCTCTCTCTCTGCCCCTTGCCCGTTCATGCTCTGTCTCTCTCTGTCCCAAAAATAAATAAACGTTGAAAAAAAAATTTTTTTTAAATGAAATCCAATTTAATATATACATACTTCCCAAGTAAATATCAGTTATTTGGATACACCCTAAAAAGCACCAAGAAAACAGCACTGGGTTTGGAGTCAAATGGAATCCTATCTGAGAAACTTAATACTCCTGAACCTCAGTTTCCTCCTCGATAAAGCGGTATAATGCCTCACACACACTGCCTGACTGAAGCAGGCTGGAGGAGATGGTGCATTCAAGTACTTAGGACTCTGTCTAGCACATACTAGATGCTCAAAAAACAGGAGCTATTCCTAGCAGTAGTGATGATAAGGTAAATTACCTTGTAAGTTATAAAGATCACAAAGGACTTAGTATTTTATTTGGATAGCTGGTTTTAGAAACAAATGCATACAAATTATTAAAACAAAATAGATTTTTACATTTCTTTTTTCTCCATTTTTTTTTTTAAGAGAGAGACAGGGAGAGTATGCACAAGCAGGGAAGAGAAGCAGAGAGAGAGAGAGAGAGAGAGAGAGAGAGAGAGAGAAGAGAGAATGAATCCTCAAATCCCCAGCAGGCTCCATGCTGAGTGTGGAGCCCAAAGCAGGGCTCAATCCCACAACCTTCGGATCATGACCCCAACCGAAATCAAGAATCAGATGCTCAACCAACTGAACCACCCAGGTGCCCTTTATGTTTACTTCTTAAACAATTTTTAACTATCAGAACATCTGACAGATGGACACTGGTAATTGAATCTCATTCAAGCAGCACATTTTTATCAAGAGCCCCTGTGTGGTACATTTTAGAAAGAAAAACAAAAAATGCAATGTTAATACAAGGTGAGATTGCTTTTTTAAAAAATTTTTTTATGTTTATGTATTTATTTTTTGAGAGACAGAGAGAGTATGTAAGCAGGGGAAGGCAGAGAGAGAGAGAGAGAGAGAGAGAGAATCCCAAGCAGGCTCCATGCTGTCAGCACAGAGCCCAACATGGGGCTTGAACTCACAAACCGTGAGATCATGACCTGAGCCAAAATCAAGAGGCAGACACTTAACCAAGTCCTGCCACCCAGGAGTCCCGCCCTGAGGTTGCTTTCTAAGAGTCATTATCATCTACCATTTAGGTTCTTTGCCAAACACAAACTAACAACTCCTGTAAGAAAATAATTTGTAAATTTATTATTTCGAGTCCATGTAACATTACACAAAAAATATAGCAAATGATGACATGTTTACAATATTATACAATAAGCTGGCTGAACAAGGAGACCCTGATAATAAATAGTGATAAAATTCTGGACAGTGAAATAAACTTTTCTCTGCTGATAAGCACAGGATGTTCAAATAAAGTTTATACAGATACAAGAATGACAGAACAAATGACTTAAGCAATTCATTTCTCAATGAAATCCAATTGGTCCTAAAAAACTTCTACCTTTATCAATAAAAACAGTAACAACAACAACAACAAAAAAGAGGAAATGCTAGACATGAAGTTCTATCAGAGAAACAAAAAACCCGTGTGATATATGTAAAAAAAAGATAGTGATCAGGAACAAGACAAAGATGTCCACCTTCACTGCTTCTACTCAATACCACACTGGAGGTTCTAGCCAGGGCAATTAGGCAAGAAAAAGAAACAAAGGCAACCACATCTGAAAAGAAGAAATAAAACCATCTCCATTTGCAGATAATATGATATTGTATTCAGAAAATCCTGCAGTTCATTATAAAAAAATTATTAAAGGGGGTCTGGGTGGCTCAGTCCGTTAAGCATCCAACTCTTGATTTTGGCTCAGGTCATAATCTCACGGTTTGTGAGATCAAGCCCAGTATCGGGCTCTGTGCTGGCGGCACAGAGCCTGCTTAGGATTCTCTCTCTCCCTCTCTCTCTGCCCCTCACCTGCTTGCACTCTCTCTCAAAATAAACATTAAAAAAATTATTAGAACCAATAGAGAATAGATGAGTTCAAGGTTGTAGGACATAGGGCCGATATGCAAAAATCAACTTGTATTTCTATACACAAGCAAAGAACACTATGAAGATAAAATTAAGACAACTCCATTTATAGTAGTATCAAAAGGAATAAAATATTTAAAAATGAATTTAATAAAAGAAGTGCAAGGCTTGAACACTAAACAGCAAAAAGTCTGTTAAAGACCTAAATAAATAGAAAGACATCTCATGTTAATGGACTGTAAGACTTAAATATTAAGATAGCAATACTCTGGAAATGATCTACAGATTCAATGCCTATTGAAATCTCAGCCCATTTTGCAGAAATTAACAAGCTGGTCTTAAAATGGAAATGCAAAGGACCCCAAATAGCCAAAACAATACTAAGAAATAATAAAGTTGGGGGTGACTGGGTGGCCCAGTCAGTTAAGTGACTGACTTCAGCTCAGGTCACGGTCTCATGGTTCATGAGTTTGAGCCCTGTATTGGGTTATCTGCTCTCAGCACATAGCCTGCTTTGGATCCTCTGTCTCCCTCTGTCTCTGTCCCTCCCCTGCATATGTGCACACGTGTGTGCATACTCTCTTTCCCGAAAATAAACATTTAAAAAAGAAAGTTGAAAGACTTCAACTTCTCTACAATAATTAAGACTGTGTTACTGACAGGGGGCAGACATACAGATCAACAGAACAGAACTAAGAGTCTAGAAATAATCCATTACATTTATAGTCTGTTGATTTTCAACAAGAATGCCCAGACAATTCAATGGAGAAAGAATAATCTTTTAATGAATGGTGCTAAGACAAGCTGATATTCATACGAAAGTATGAAGCTGGACCCCTTCTTCACACCATACACAAAAATTTAACTCAAATGGGTCACAGACTTAAATGTAAGAGCTAAAACTATACACTCTTAGAAGAAAACATAGGGATAGGTATCCATAACACCAAAAGCACAAGTGACAAAAGAAAAAATAGACAAAACCGGACTGCATCAAAATTACAAACTCTTGTGCTTCAAAGGATACCATTGAGAAAATGAAGAGAACTCACAGAAAGGGAAATAATATCTTCAAATCTTATAGCTGGTAAGGGACTGACATCTAGAATAAAGAACTCTTACAATTCAACAATAAAAAGATAAATAAACCAATTAAAAAGTGGGCAAAGGATCTGAAACAGTACTTCTCCAAAGTAGGTATACAGAAGGCCAATAAGCACATGAAAAGATGCTGAACACAGTCATTAGGGAGATGCAAATCAAAACCACTGTAAGATACCACTTCACACTCACTAAGATAAGCTAGGAAAAAAATAAAACAAAACAGAAAATAGCAAGTATTGGTGAGAATGTGGAGAAACTGCAACTCTTGTATATTGTCGGGAAGTAAAATGATGCAGTTGCTTTGGAAAACAGTTTTAGAGTTCCTCAAAAAGTTAAACATAGAATTAGCATACGTAAGACCCTGCAATTCCACTCTTAGATACATACCCAAGAGAACTGAAAACGTACGTCCACACAAAAACTTATGTGTAAGAATGTTCATAACAGAATCACCCATAGTAACCAAAAACTGAAAACAACCCAAATGTTCATCAACTGATGAATGAACAAATAAAACATGGTATATACATACAGTGAATTTATTTGGCAATTTAAAAAGGAATGAAATACTGGTATATGCTACAACATGAAGAAATCTTGAAAACATTATGCTAAGTAAAAGAAGCCAGACACAAAAGTCCCTAAATTTATGATCCTATTTCTAGGCCTACCTCATTTCATTATACTCCACTTAATTGCGCTTCACAGATACTGTATTTTTTACAAACGGAAAGTCTGCGGTAGCTCTGCAATGACCAAGTCTATCGGCACCATTCTTTCCAACAGCATTTTCTTGCTTTATGACTCTGTCACGTTTTGGTAATTCTCACAATATTTCAAATGTTAAATAGTATAATAGTTGTTATGGTGATCTGTGATCTGTGGTGTTACTATTGTAGTTGTTTTGGTGCACCACAAATTGTGCCCATAAAAGATGGAGAACTTAACTGATAAATGCGTGTGTTATGATTGCTCCACCTACTGGCCATTCCCCCACCTCTCTCCATCTTCTTGGGACTTCTAACTCCCTGAGACACAACAATATGAAAATTAGGCCAATTACTAACACTACGATGGCTTCTAAGTGTTCAAGGAAAAGGAAGGGTCAACCAATGTATCAAAAACTTCACTGCTGTCTTATTTAAAGAAATTGCCACAGTCACCCTAACCCTTCAGCACCTACGGCATTGGTCAGCACTCATCAACATTGAGGTAGGACCCTCCACCAGCAAAAAGATTACGATTTCCTGAAAGCTCAGATGATGGTTAGACTATAATGTAAACATAACTCTTACATGCACCAGGAAACCAAAAATTTCATGTGACACCAGTACTGCAATGTTCGCTTTATTGCAATGATCTGTAATTGAACCCGCAATATCTCTGAAGTATGCCTGTACATGAAATGCTCAGAATAAGCAAATCCATACAAATAATGGTTGCACGGGCTAGAGAGTGACTATTAGTGGGTATAGGGTTTATTTTTGAGGCTATAAAAATGTTCTGGGGCAGCTGGGTGGCTCAGTCCATTAAGCCTCTGACTCTTGATTTCAGCTCAGGTCACAATCTCATGGTGGTGGGATTAAGCCCCTAGTTGGGCTCCATGCTGAGTGTGGGGCCTGCTTGGGACTCTCTCTCTCCCTCTGCCCCTCCTCCCCTGCTCCTGCTTGCATGCATGCTCTCGGTCTCTCAAAAAAGAAAATAAACATTACAAAAAATGTTTGGGAATAAGACAGTATGATTGTATAACTCTATAAACAGACTAAAAATCATTGAATTAGTACTGTGAAATTAGAAAAAAATGAAAGAAGTATACCTGAATATAATTTGAGAGCCAAGCAGAACACATAATTTTATCTACAAAGTACTAAGAATCCCAGTGTCCAAACAAAGAAAGCTTAAGACTTCTGTCTAATGACTTTAAGTGACAAAAGCATTACACGTGGGCTTTTCCACAAAAATAAAATTTTATTAGAAACATTTGAATATAAATGTATAAAATAGTTTTATATATCTATATAAAAATGATATCAAATATATTTAGCATATTATAAAAACAGTTAATATACAACTTAAATATATTTTTAGAATATTTTACATATAAAAACGTAAAGTTCACCAAATGTTCTGGCTTTCTCTCTAATCCTCAGCTATTGCCATGCTTCATTTAACTCGGGCTTCTTTCCAAATTCAAGTAAAAGTTAACCTTTAAATTTACTCAGAACAGTCTCTTAGTATCAAAATCCTTTTGCTCATTTGCTTTTCTCCTTCTTTTCTTTCCCCTTTGGTTCCAATACATGTATATATTTTTTTATTCTTAAGAAATGAGATCAATCACTAACTTTTCAAGAGCAAGAAGAAATGTGATGTTACCTACTTGTTGGAACTACCCATCCATGTGGAGGCCTACGGAAGAGTGACAAAAAAATGGGACAAAACATACAAGTACCCTGCTTCCACCAAATACCCTATGCCAGGGCACAGAAGGGATCTAAGAAGCCCTGGGTCCTATCCTTTAGTTTGTGTAATGTTTATTTAAAAAGAAATTTTTTTTAATGTTTATTTATTTTTGAAGGAGAGAGAGACAGAGAGTGAGCAGGGGAGGGGCAGAGAGAGAGGGAGACACAGAATCCAGAGCAGGCTCCAGGCTCTGAGCTGTCAGCATAGAGCCCAAAATGGGGCTCAAACTCACGAGCCACAAGATCATGACCTGAGCCAAAGTCAGATCTTAACCGACTGAGCCACCCAAGCACCCCAGTTTGTGGAATGTTTACTGGTACACAGAGTAACTAACTTTCCCAAAACACCAACTGGAACAGGACAAACAACACGAGCCACACCTTCATAACTGCACTTTCCAGTCATCTCTCTGAAACCAACACTTCATGCATATCACTCACCTGGTCTTTTGGCTTTTGGTCTGTGTTTAGGGGTTGCAGAGGATTCAGTCGGTCATTCCTTCCCCCAGCGACATCACCAGAGGACCATGTGGGAATCAGGTTTCTGGGGTGAGTGCTGGGCTTCGTGCCATCCTGCAGCTTCTCCTTCACTTGAGAAATACCACATTTACCTTCTAGCTCATTCTCCCGAACTAAGCCATCTTTCAGTGAGTCCCTCCTTTCTGAAGGTAGGATGTCAATATTCACTCTACTGATCGTGGCTAGTGATTCTGCAGTATTGCTCACGTCCAGCTTGGAGGTGTGGACTTTCAGACTTGCTGGTGACTTCAAGGGGCCAGTGACCATGGGTTTCTCCTGGGACAAATATTTGTCTTCACCCTGAGTGAAAATAGGCTTCTCATTTATTACAGCACTCCTCACACCCCATAAAATTAACTCAAAAGGAATGGCAGGTTCCTCAGAAGTTAAACATAGAATCATCACACAACCTGGGAATCTCACTCCTAGGTAAATATCTCGAAGAACTGAAAAGTAAGACTCAAACAGGTTATTTGCTCACCAGTGTTTAGAGCAGCGTTATTCACACTGGCCTAAAAGTGGAAACAACCTCAATGTCCATTAGCAGATGAATAAACAAAATATAATATACACATACAATGGAATATTATAAAGCTTTCATTAAAAGGAGTGAAGTACTGACACATGCTATGACATGGGTGAACCTTGAAAACATGCTGAATGAAATAAGCAAGACACAAAAGGACAAATATTGTATGATTAACTTATCTAGAACAGGTAAACTCCTAGAGACGGAAAGTAGATTAGAGGTTACCAGGGCTTGGGAACGGGAGGAATGGGAGACTATTGCTTAATGAGCACAGAGTTTGCTTGGAGCAATGAAAGGGTTTTGGAAGATAGTGGTGATGGTTGCACAACATTGTGAGTGTAGTTAAGGCCACTAAATTGTATGCTTAAAAATGGTTCAAAATGGGGCGCCTGGGTGGCGCAGTCGGTTAAGCGTCTGACTTCAGCCAGGTCACGATCTCGCGGTCCGTGAGTTCGAGCCCCACATCAGGCTCTGGGCTGATGGCTCAGAGCCTGGAGCCTGTTTCCGATTCTGTGTCTCCCTCTCTCTCTGCTCCTCCCCCGTTCATGCTCTGCCTCTCTCTGTCCCAAAAATAAATAAACGTTGAAAAAAAAAATTTTATAAAAAAAAAAAAAAAGGTTCAAAATGTCAAATTCTATGTCATAGATATTTCACAATAAAAGAAAATTTTAAAATTTAAAAATGAATCAGCAACCTAGATACAAGAGCTAAAATTATAAAACTCCTAGAAAAAAACATAGCCATATGTCATCATGAACTTGGATTTGGCACAGGATTCTTAGGACACCAAAAGTACAAGCAACATAAGAAAAAAAAAAAAAGATAAATTAGCTTTCATCAACATTAAAAACTTTTGTGTATAACTGGACATTATCAAGAAAGTAAAAAGCCAGGGCACCTGGGTGGCTCAGTCTGTTAAGCATCTGACTCTGGATTTTGGCTCAGGTCATGATCTCACAGTTTGTGAGTTCGAGCTCCATGTCTGGCTCTACACTGCCAGTGTGGAGCCTGCTTGGAATTCTCCCCTCCCCTCCCCTCCCCTCCCCTCCCCTCCCTTCTCTCTCTCCCCCCTCTCTGCCCCTCCCCTGCTCATGTTCACTCTATCTCTCTTTCAAAACAAATAAATAAACTTAAAAAAAAAAAAAAAGTAAAAAAGCCAAACTATATAGCATGGGAAGAAATATTTGTAAATCATATCTCTGATAAGGAGCTAGTGTCCAGAAAATAGAAAGAACTCTTAGACCTCAACAACAAAACTACAAAAAACTCAATTAAAAAACGGGCAAAGGGCTTAACAGACATTTCTTGAGGGAAGAAATACAAATGGTCAAGAAGCTTATGGGAAGGGACTCTATGTCATTGGTCATCAGGGAAATGCAAACCCAGACTACACTCAGCATTTCACATCCACTAGGATGGCTAGGATGAGAAAAGTAGAAAGTCACAGGAGCTGCTGAGGTTGTGGAGAAACCAGAACTCTTGTGGACTGCTGGTAGGAAAGTAAAATGGTGCAACCACTTTGGAGAACGGCATTGTGGTACCTCAGAAAGTAAACACAGAATTACCACATGACCCAGCAATTTCATTCCTACGTATATACGCAAAAGAACTGAGAACAGAGACTCAAAGACTTGTACCCAAATGTTCATACCAATAGCCAAAAGGTGGAAACAATTCAATACCCACCAGTGAATGACTGGATAAGCAAACTGTGGTGCACACATATAACGAAGTATCACTCAGACATAAAAACTGATGAAGTGCTGACACATGCTACCTCAAAAACATCATGCTGAGTGAAAGAAGCCAGACGCGAAAAGTCACTTATTATATGGTTCCATTTATATGAAATACTTGGAGTAGGCAAATCCATAGAGACAGAAAACACATTGGTGGTTTCCAGGGACTGGATGGAACAGGGAATGAGGATGATTACTTAATGGTCTGGGGTTTCCTTCTGGGGTGATATGAAATGTTTTGGAACTAGATAGATATGGGGGTTGCACAACATTGTGAATGTACTAAATGCAATTAATGGCTTACTTTAAAATGGTTAACTTGATGTTATGTAACTTGCTTTGAATACCTACTATTTTAATAGTTGCTAAAATACATACCCTTTAAAACGAAACATACCATTACATATGTCTTGGAGCCCTCAGAAGAGTGAGGCTGGAGGGGAAAGACTTTATGATTTGATTCAGCCTTTCCAGAAACCACTGCAGCAACAGGTTTCGATTTAGAGTCACCATTTTTAATATTATTTTTGGAGGTCTTTCTTTACGAGGAAGAAAAGAAAAAAATTATCATCAGTATAGTGAAAATTAAAGGTTTTTACATATATGGAGAAATGTGTGTATGTATTATAAGAACCATAGAACTACTCCATTTAGAGAGAATAGTCTTCCAAAAACCAGGCAGCAGCATTCTGCAAAACACCTGACCGGTACTTTTGTTTTTAGTGTTTATTTATTTATTTTGAGAGACAGAGAGAGAGAGAGAGAGAGAGAGAGAAAGAGAGAGAGACTGTGAGCAGGGGAGGGGCAGAGAGAGAGAGAGAGAGAGAGAGAGAGAGAGAGAATCCTAAGCAAGCTCCATGCTGCCAGCATACAGCCTGATGCAGGGGCTCAATCTCATGAAACATGAGGTCATGACCTGAGCCAAAATCCAGAGTTGGATGCTTAACCAGACTGAGCCACCCAGGCACCCCTGACCAGTACTCTTCAAAAACAATCAAGGTCATGAAAAACAAAGAAAGTGAGAAACTGTCACAGACACAAGGTGACTAAGGAGACAGGAGGACTAAATGTAGTATGATATCCTGGATTGGATCCTGGCAGAAAAAGGACATTAGTAGAAAAACTAGCGAAAGCCAAATAAAGTCTGGAGTTCAGTCAACAGTAAGGCACTGATGCCATTTATGGTATGTCAATGTTTACAACAGGAGAAACTGGGTGACGGGTATACATACACTCTCTGTGCTCTCTCTGCAACTTGTCTGTAAATACAAGACTATTCCAAAATAAAAAATCTATGAGAAATTACCTTATGTACAGAAGAACCGGCATAATTTTCAAGTTTCATATGTTTGTGATTAAATCACAACTGCTTTGCCAAGTTTCAGAGTATGCTCAGCCTGGACTTGCAGAATAAAAGTGTAGAGGATTAATATCCCCAACTCTTTTAGTGTGACATTTCTACAACTGAGCTAACTAATAACCCTTTGGAGAATTCAATGGGAGGGTGAGACCAGTGCTGTGGAAGGCCAAAGGTCTGTTTGATGCCAAATTATAGACAATGTAAATAAAAAGATGGTCTTTCTTTATCCCCTGGGGCCTCTCTAGTATTGCTCTCAAATCTAACATGTCACAAGACACAGATCACGAAGCTCTTGTCCAGCCCTCTTAGATCCTGAAACAGCTGTTTAGTGAAGGTAACACCTGCCAAAGAAATTTTTCTCTTGAGACATTTATATGAGTGAAGAGGGAAACTTACAAAAGCTCTCAAATTTGAGCGCTCATTCTTAAACATGACTATTATCTTACATGGCACATAACGTAAGAGGCTTCTTAGACAATCTCACTTTCATATGGTTTCTAAAATATATATTCTTTTGAAAGAATTGTAATTGATAGGTCTTGGAATCCTCTGAGGAATTTAAAGTCATTCTCTAAATGGTTCCTTATATTTCTGATTTTAGCAATTAAGTAAACCTCAACACATGCCATAATCACACAATTTTCCTTCATGTTTAAAAACAAAAAATCACCGGGGCACCTGGGTGGCTCAGCCCATGAAGCATCTGACTCTTGATTTCGGCTCAGGTCATGATCTCGAGGTTCGTGAGTTCAAGCCCCTTGTCGGGCTCTCTGCTGACAGTACAGATTCTCTCTCCCCCTCTCTCTCTGCCCTCACCGGCTCGTTCACATGCACTCTCTCACTCTCACTCTCTCAAAATAAATAAATAAACTTAAGAAAATAATAAACAAAAATTTAAAAATCACCATAAATTCTAACATACGAAAATTATACAAGCTACCTTCTTTTACTCCGTCTATCTAGCCACCTATTTGCAAGGGAAGTATCTTACGCCTTTGTGGCCTCCAAAAACAAAGAGATTTGGCGCTTTATGTAAGGCTGCCTCAGGATGCTCCTCACAGAGGGTCTTTCTTCAGGCCTTTTGCTCAGCATTGTTCTTATTAGTTCTGCTAGTTCTGGACTATAGTCTTTCGGCATCGGCGGCAGCTACAAAGAGAAATGATATCACAATTACTACTACGATCTTGTGAAGCAAAGTCTGAAAGAAAAGGTAGAGGTTTCCCAATATTATTGGAAATAATTACCCACAGGAGCATCCGACTTCAGCTCAAGTCACGAACTCACGGTTTGTGAGTTCGAGTGCCACATACAGCTCTCTGCTGTCAGCGCAGAGCCACTTTGGATTCTCTGTCCCCACTTTCTCTCTGCCCCTCCCCTACTCATTCATTTTTTTTCTCTCTCTCTCTCTCTCAAAACTAAACATTAAAAATAAATAAATAAAAATAAAAGTACCTGTGTGTATATGTGCACGCCTAATAAAGACATGTATGTTTTCATATAGACAGGAAAATGCTAGAAAGGCTGCACACAAAAGTGTTAGTAATGGTTATCTCCGGAGGATAGATGAGAATCGAAGGAGAGGGGAATTTACTCCTCCTCTCTTGTCTGATTCTTTTTTTTTTTTTTTTTTCCTTGTCTGATTCTTTAAGTAGTGGAATTATGGGCAAATTTTACTTTGTGTGTTTTCAATATTTAAAATTATTTATTATTATTAATAACATATTATTATTCAATAAGTATTCAATATTTAAAATTAATTATTAATTAAAATTAATTATTCAATATTTAAAATATTTAAAATTGAGTCTTGGCATAATATTAACATCAGTGAGTGGGTTATAGCTTTAAAACTTAAGGGTGTGTGGGGCGCCTGGGTGGCGCAGTCGGTTAAGCGTCCGACTTCAGCCAGGTCACGATCTCGCGGTCCGTGAGTTCGAGCCCCGCGTCAGGCTCTGGGCTGATGGCTCGGAGCCTGGAGCCTGTTTCCGATTCTGTGTCTCCCTCTCTCTCTGCCCCTCCCCCGTTCATGCTCTGTCTCTCTCTGTCCCAAAAATAAATAAAAGTTGGAAAAAAAACAAAACAAAACAAAAAAAACCTTAAGGGTGTGTACAGATGCCTCACACTAGAGAGGACAACCAGACTTACGGAACTAACATAGAAAGTTGGCCACTCTGGTGTCTATGTTACACACATTGCTTTCTGCAGTTCTTAACTGCTTACTTGTGATTGCGATAATCATCAAAGGAGCAACATGTTCAATGAGTAGACTCACTTTATTTTTATTTATTATTATTTTACATTGTTGCAAAGTGTCCTCCAATCACCAGCTACTGAGCAAGCTGGGAATAGAATGGGTACTTCTTGCCCAGAGTAGACTCATTTTAGGTGGGACTCATTTAACCCAAACTACTTATAAGATGCTACCAATATTCCCTCAGGGCACCTGCACATTCTGTGGTTACAAGGTAGAGGTTTTCAAAAAGCCAACTCTTCAGAATGATTAAGCCACCTTCACAAATTAATATTAAAAAATATTAATCCCCTCTGTTTCTTTTTTTTAAATATATATATTTTAGAGAGAGAGAGAGAGACAAAGTGTGAGTGGGGAAGGGGCAGAGAGAGAGGGCAACACAGAAGCCAAAGCAGGCTCCAGGCCCTGATCTGTCAGCACAGAGCCCAATGTGGGGCTTGAACCCATGAGCCATACGATCATGACCTGAGTCGAAGTCGGACACTCAACTGACTGAGCCACCCAGGCGCCCCTAATCCTGTCTGTTTCTAGTTCAACCTTCCCCATAGAAGGGACCTACCATTCTTACCTATCCAACTGATATCAATGATTACTCATTTTTGCCAATAGCTACTTACAAAGGTGCATTAAAGTAACTTTGCTCCAAATATTAAAACAATTAGTTCCAGAATATTCTTTACCTTTCCTTCAATAATCCGATAAACTAAAGAATTCATGTCTTTTGCATTGAAAGCATGCTTCAGGGTGGCCATTTCATAAACACAGCATCCCAGAGCCCAAACATCAGACTAGAAAAGAAAAACAGTAAACAGTTAAATGTCGGAATGCCTTACTTATATTTTACCTCTTAAAAAACCAAAAACAAAACCAGACATTTTCCTTGAGCCAATTCACAGATAATTCTTCTATCTGATGGGTTCTGAAGTTACGAATACTGTCCTAGAGACAAGGTGAACTGGCATATGCAGCCCAATCCTACCTTATAGTTGTAGGGTTTGTTCGAAAACAGTTCAGGGCTCATGTAATAAGGTGTGCCGATAAGAGTGCTGGCCATGTCACAGTGGTTCTCTAACACCCGGGCAATTCCCAAATCACCCACTTTGATGATGTTTGTTCTTGTCAGGAAGACATTTTGAGTTTTCAGATCTCGGTGAAGGATGTGTTTTTCATGTAAATACTGAGGACAGAAATAAAACTTCATTAATTAATATACTGACCTACTTACTTATTCCTGTCTTCTTACATACCAGCAACAATTGCATGAGTTAAATAATCTCAGTTATCTACATAACAAAACACTATTGTTTTACAAAATCTCTAAACAAAAAGTCTGATTCACAACTTTCCAAAGCAAGGAATTAAGTTCCATGCATAGTGTGCCCAATAATCTTCAAAATTGTTCCCGGTGCCTTGACAATGTTACCATTTAGCATTAAATGGTTCCAGTTAAAATACACTTACAAATTCCCACTGAACATAGAAAGACAACTTGTACAGAGTCAGATACACATTCCCTCACACTCATGAAATCTTCAGCTTAATAACATTTTCAAATATAACAAGATAACTCTTATTTAGAGAGAGTACCTTAGAATTTAAACAAGGTCAATCATTTCTGGACAAGTCTGCTCAGCTCCAGAGTAGTATTTCATAAACAGTCTCACTTTTGACTATGCGTATATTCAAACACAAACATATCTTGCATTTCTACTCACTCTGCCACAGCAGGGTTAAAGCCCAAATCCCCACAGTTTCGGCATATAAATTAACCCAACCACCTTGCGGTATGACATAGCTGACCAGCTGGTAACAGAAACGGTCATTCTTTGCTCTTTGTCAACTCGGGGCCCTTAAAATTGATTTTGCTATAAATATTAAGTGAATAGAGAACTGGCATCCCCCGCAAACCGAAATCCATGTCTACCTCAACATAGACATCATTTATTCAGAAACACTCGAATGCTATGGCGAGAGGGACTGGGTCCACCTCATAAATGGATTTTTTTTTTTAATACATTTTTTTTTTTCATGAAGCATTTTCCTAAAATCCACCTGCCCTCCGCCTGTCACCTTGGAGCAAATGGAATGCTGGGAGTCTGGATAGTACCTGCAGAGCCATGGCGATCTGAACAAACCACTCCACCACCTGACTCTCAGGCAGAAGCCGCCCCTTCTGTTCTTTGAGCTTTCGGTACAGATCACCTCCTTCGCAGAAGCCCATGACGATGTACAGCAGACCGTCCCCTCCCTCCCATGACTCCTTGTAGGTGACGATGTTAGGGTGCTTCAACTGAGACAGGAGCTGAGCTTCCTGTTCAGCAGCGCGCCGCTCTCGGCTAGAGGCGTTTCGGAGGTTCAGCTTTTTGATGACATACTACAGAGAAAACATATGATTTTACAGTGTGCATATAAGCATACAGTTTTATAGGTTTAAGAGTATTTAAGGGTTCTCCTGAATGTCCTCAAAACGAACCTCCCGGAGCCTATCAGATAACCTATTCATTTTGTTATTCACAAAGCGCACAATTGGGAAAAAGATTTGCTATCACTTACTAATACTTTCAACAGGTTGGACTTATAGCAGACTGGAGGGTCACAAAAAATTTATACTTCCCATCTGCATTTTATAATTTCATTAATGGATAAAAGAGGAATCCATGTGAACATACAACTGGATCAATCGTAAAATCCGTGATAGAGATTCCTTAACCTCTAAGTTTCCCCTACAAAAGTATATGATATATGGCTTGAAAATACAGCTGCAGACAGAATGGGTCCACAGATTGCATTAGATAATCAAAGGGATCCATGGCCTAATAAGGTTAAAAATCACTGATTCTCAACATTAAAAATTATTCCCATCAAAAAAAAAAAATCAGGATCCTCTGACACCTAATACATTGCCCTTGACCAATTCATTATTCAACAAACACATATATAAATGTGCTTTGTAAAACATAAACTGCTGCTCACATGTGAGGGGCTGTTATTACAACCAATACCCCATTCTCCACTCAAAAAAAAAATCCAATGACCTCCCCCACCTCCCCGATTTCTGAACAAATCTCTTATGCCTGAACTTGTGTTCCAGGCAGAGCTACCAGCACCTGACACCAGGCAGAATAGTCTAGAGGGCCTTATACTTGAAGGGACATCTCCTTTCAGCTTGCCTGGGGCACTGTCCCTATCCTGGTGTCATTATTAATAGCACCTCCCTTTAGTTTCAGAACTGTCCCAGTTCGTATGATACATTATATGGTCACCCTACTTATAAACCACTTTAAAGAACTGGCTCATTATCCTGAGGGTCAGGGGATAAAGTGCTTTAAAGAAAGGAGTGGCAACATTAGTGTTAAGTTTTAGAAGGATCACGGAGATGGCAATGAAAATGATGGGTTCAAGAGTAAGCCATGTGTCAGGGAGGACCAGTGGAGGCCATGGCCACAACTCAGCTAAAGATAATGATGTCCTGGAATGGGGGAGGTGGGGGGTACCACTGGATAGAGAACAGGCCTGCTGGCTTAGTGGGCAGGTGAATGGTGGCGGTGGTGTGTGTCAAGAATGACTTCCGGGTATGGCCAGCTTGGGCAACTGGATGGCAAGTGGTACTACTCACTAAAATGGGGACCGTGAAAGGTTTGGCGGGAAGGTGATGAACTGAGTTTTAAGCGAGTCCAGTAGTCTCCAGGTCAGATGTATGGGGCCCTTCGTCCAAAGAGTAATCCTTGCCAGGCGCTGTATGAGATTCTAGGAATGAATGATCTCACGGAATTGTCAGAGTGGAGAGGGTGTGTAGATCAAGCACAACAATTAACACTATAAAGAACTACAAGCAGTTTGGGGCGCATATGACAGTACGGCCTGGCCTACTCTTGGTGGTATGGGGAGGTTTCGCTGAAGAAGGGACATCAGAAGTGAGTCTCCTTTAGACCTCTCCGCGCCTAGCCTTTGAACAGCGGCCTCGGCATACCGCTGCCTGCCCTCCACCCCTGCCGGGCCCCAACCCCGCCGACCTGCCTGCCGTCCCGCCGGTGCCTCACGAGCGTCACCTCCCCGTAGCTGCCCCTGCCCACGACCCGCAGGTAGCAGTAGGCGGCCAGGGGCATGTTCCCGGCGCCGGCCCAAAGCTGGGATGCGGCGGCAGCGGCGGCCAGGGTAGCGGGCCGCGGCGGGAGACCCCGCTCATGCCCGAGAAGCCGCGGTACTGGAGGCTGCGGAGACGGCCGGGCCCCGATGCGAGTACGGAGGCCGGGCCCACAGCGACGCCGCTGCCATAGCGATCCCAGCCAACGCAGCAGCGCGCACGCTCCGGCGGCCCGGAAACATCCACCACAGAGCCGAAGCGCCAGGCAGCCAGAGCGGTTCCGCTATCCGGGAGGACCGCCATAGAGCCCAGGCTCAGGACGGCCAGAGCGACTCCTCTGGTCCTTGCGCGCGGACCTTGTGCTTCGGTTCCACCGCCGGGAACTTCCGGGTGCGAGCAACAATAAAAGCGGGGAAGTTTCCACCTACGTGATCTAAGTGCTTTGAAAGTATTGGTCCTTCTTTCTACAAATAATTTATCGACCGCCTACCGTGTGCCAGGCCGACAAAGTCTCTGTCCTCCTGAGATTCCCATTCTAATCGAGGATGACAGACTAGATTCTACAACTAACATTTGTTACGTTTGCTTTATCACACAATGGTTCAGGTATGCATCTAGCAATACATCTTATTTTTGTGCATTTCAAAAGAAATTGAGGAGACCAGTACATTTCCCCCTAAACACTTAAGCTTGTGCATTAAGAAATGCAAAGAACTCTCATAACCATCCAAGCCACTGCACTGTGATTTGGTCAAATTCTGGCATGGTTTTTAACAGCTTGAGGTAGTGTCTGTAGGAGGACCCTCCTTAAAAGGCCCGTGTGTGAAAGTTCAAAGCTGCCAAAAGAATTTGTCGTTTGACACAGCGGACACCTCCCTTCCCTTTCCTAGAGCATTTACCTAAAAAAGTTTACAATTGTGAATCTTTCCTATGTCCCTGTTAGATAGATACATGGGTATCTCCTGCAACCAAGAGCACCTTTCTCAAGGACCTATACTCCACCCCTTTGAAGTGTAAGGTTTGCCTACATCCAAGAACCAGTTTTTGCCCAGTTGGAGGCAATATCGCCCCTGTTGAGAATGGGTAATGTTAACAGAAATTCAACCCAGCAAATTTGAAGATCGAATTGACTCTATTAAGCAATTCGTGAATCAGGCAGCATCCTAATATGGCAAGTAGAGAGATGCTCTAAGGAGTTGCTCAAAAGGGAAGGTTTTTACTCGAACTAAGGCAGGGCAAGGAAGTTATCTGAAAGAAAGGATTGTTTCAGGTCAGGACATAATTTTTTGTGAGGAAGGGAGTGGTGGGGTTTTTAATTATACAGATTATCTCACTTAGTGCTGATCAGGAAATTTCAGATTGACTGATAGAAGGTCACAATCTTGGGTTTGGTTGAAACTGTAATTAATTCTTGGTTTGCTCTTGGGGGCAGTGGAGGGAGCAAATGACTCCATCTGGGGCTTGTTGTCTCTTTTTTAATAATACTATTACCCCCAGAAAGTTAATTTATTATTTTCCCCAGTTAATCCCCCACTTCCCCATTAGAGCCAAGTACATTAGCTCCTTTAATCCTTATATCAACA
>NW_024412444.1:15320466-15394795 GCF_014898765.1 Herpailurus yagouaroundi | reverse complement strand
GGAAGAGCATGCAGCTGTTGATCTTGGGGTCATAGGTTGGTGCCCCACACTGGGTGTAGATATTACTTAAATAAATTTTTAAAAATAACTTAAACATTTTTTAAATAAATAAATAAATAAATAAATAAAGGAACCAGGAGGAAATAAAAAAGGAACCAGGAATTAAAAAAATGGAACCAGGAGGATGTTGAGGATGTGGAGCCTATACATGTCTTCTGTCTCAAATTCTTGGAATTTTTGCTGAATTCAGCTAAAAGCCAAGGCAGCTGCTACATGTGAAAATGGACATAAATGGACTTTCTGCCTAACACTAGCCCTAGCAAGCAATCACATATATGTTACTGTAACTATAGCTATACGCGCACAAGTTACATTTTGTTAAAAACAACTATGTATGTAAATCCTCTCTTCCTTCTTTAAAAACTCTTAATTCCTTTGTCTCTCCAGAGCATGCTTTCAATTTCAATCGAATCTCTGTCTCCTGGATTGCAATCCGTAAAACCCCAAATAAACACACATATTTTATTTTGTAGCTTGCAACTTTCTCTTTCATTGGTCTATACTCAAAACAACAGGCTGATGGCTTGCTCGCTCCTAAAACGCCTGTAGTTACTTGGTCACACCTGCCCTTGAGAAAGCTTCCTGGAAAATGACTCGGATTCCCTAAATGCCTTTCTTAGTCTTCTTCCATCCATCTTCCCCTTTGCCCCTCTGGTGAATCCTCTCCTTTCTTGGTTTCTAGAACTTTCCTGGTTCTCCTGTCTACTCTTGTTCTCTTTTGACTTCCCATGATCCCCTCAGGTTTGAGGCTCCCCCAGGGTTCTCTACTCTTCTCTCTGCCTTTTACCTTCTCCAACTTGCTCTTCATCAAATCTATCATTCACTCTACAGACATTTAGTATGAGCCTTCATGGTGCAAGACTAGTGCCCTGCCCTGGAGGCACGAAGGGAACAAGACAGACAAAGCCCTGCCCCTGTGGGACTTAGGGTTGAAGAGAGAGATACTTGCCAACTGAGGTCAGTGCCATACTGAAAGGTCACCAGGCCCAGGCTGCCCATCCAGGGGAGGTTGTCCCAAGCAATCATTGCTTGAACTGAAGTTTGAAGGAAAACAATTTTCAGGCAAAGGGAGCGCCATATGCTAAGGTCCAGTGGACTTATTTTGTGACTTCACCTCCTTGCTGCAGTGGGAACTCTCTGAGCATTGGGCCAGCCCTGCCTGCTTCGAGACTCCAAACCCAGCAGTTGACGTGGGGACGGCACACAGTAGATATGAGTGGATGAAATGGGGGCTGATGAATGAACAAGTGAAAAAGCACCCGCCTACACAGTCTGGGAAAAAGTCTCTATGATTGAAGCTAAAAGACCCTGGGGGCCCATGGCTGGGTGAGATGGAGGGGTCAGCAGGGGCCAGACCACTCAGGACACAGAAGTGTATACGATGAGGACAGGTCTCAAGCAGATCCACATTTTTAAATGATGACTCTACTTGCTGCCAGAGAGTAGACTGTAGGAGTAGAGTGGAAATGGGGGGGGGGGGCAGCCATGTAGGTGAGAGATGAGGGTGGCTTGGACTCGGTGGTGACTGGGGACTTAGAGAGAAGTAAATGGATTAGAAAGATAGAGAGTCTGAGGTGAGGGATGAGGGGTGGGGAGTCTAGGGAAGGAAGCCAGCCAGAATACCACCCAGCTCTCTAGCTTGGATGCCTGGATGGATGGCAGTGGCCTTCACTGGGGTGGACAACAAGAGAGGAAGACCAGGCTTGGTGGTGGAATACAGGAGGGGGAAAGAAAGTCATGAGTTCAGTTGGGATATATCAGGTGGAGGGGCTC
Source organism: Herpailurus yagouaroundi (assembly GCF_014898765.1). NCBI lineage: Eukaryota > Metazoa > Chordata > Mammalia > Carnivora > Felidae > Herpailurus > Herpailurus yagouaroundi. The sequence goes on along the minus strand of NW_024412444.1, from coordinate 15,392,962 downwards.
TGAGCAAATCAGGCAGGCAGTTGGCTGTGTGGGTGGAGCTCAGAGCAGGTCTGAGGTGTCCTGTGTCCTATGTGTCATCCCTTTGCACCAGCAGCACAAACCCCCTCTCAAGCCCCCAGGCTCAATCCTCAGCAACCTCACCTGCTTTCCGTCCACCCATCTCCCACCTTCCACATCCACAGGGTGAGTCAACCTATCCTCTTCTTCTGTAACATGGGGAGAATCACAGCATCCATCATCCTCGGTACATGAGATAGGACACAAATGCTGAGAAGCGGGCCAGGTGCTAGTCTCTGTTCTCCTTCCCTTCCGGCCACATAAATGTATTTCTCAAACCTTCTAGGGACCAAGCTTGGTGCTGGTCATCTCCCAACAGTCCAGTCTTGATCTCACCACACCCCTGTGTAGAATATCTGTGGGGTTTTCCAAAAAGACTGGCCACTTCCAGGCCAGGCTGGTCCCAAACCACTTCTCAGCCTCCTTCCCTGCCCTCTTCATCAGGTCCTGCTTCCATCGGGTAGACAACTGCACCTCTCCCAAGCACGCGTCACACCTACCCATCTACTTTCCCTCCCTCTCCTTTCTCCTTCCCCTGCCCAAGGGCTGCCCTGCTTCCCAGGCACCTCCTCTAGGAGCCTTCCCCGAAGCCTATGGGGGTGAGCTGCACCACTTCCAGATCACTCCAGCCCCTTCGTGCTCCTCTTAGGTTCTGACACTCGCTGGGCTTCCTTTGAGTCATCAGGCTCCTTTTCCCAACACATCAGCTCACTGAACACCTCGAGGCACTTGAGTTCATCACTGTGGCGTGCTGGTGCCTGGCACCGTGCCCAACCCACCATGGGGCTCGTTTGATACAGGTGCAGGAAGTCAACACAGCCTCCAGTGCAGTTTCATGTTGATCCACCTCATCTCCCACAAAGGCCAGAAAACAGGCCAGAAGGTCATTCTGGCCTGGGGATGATAAGCCTTTTCCCAGAATCTGCTCTGTGAGACAAAGTCCGAGACAAGCAAACAGAGATCAAAGTGGCCTCTGGGCCCCCTCACCTTATCAGGGTCATAGCAGCCAGCACATCCCACCCAGGGCCATGGAGTGGATTGACCAGGGCCACATGTACCTTGCGTGCTGTGGCTTGTGGGAGACACCGAGGGTTTGGGCATAAAAATTAAGAAATTGAAGGTCCAGGGGCGCCTGGGTGGGTCAGTCGGTTGAACGTCCGGCTTGGGCTCAGGTCATGATCTCACAGTTCGTGGGTTCGAGCCCCACATTGGGCTCTGTGCTGACAGCTCAGAGCCTGGAGCCTATTTCAAATTCTGTGTCTCCCTCTCTCTCTGCTCCTCCCCTGCTGCTTGTGCTCTGTCTCTCTCTCTCTCTCAAAAATAAATAAGCAGTAAAAAAAATTAAAAAAAAAAAAAAAAGAAATTGAAGGTCCAAAGCTGTCCCTGGGGTTTTCAACTCTACTTCTCCTTTCTTCCTAATAATGCAGAGGGCATTTCTGTCATTATGTGATAGTCTTGGGCTTTGGAGTCTGAAAGATCTGGGTTTGAATACCTGTCTCTCGCCTGCTGCAGGACCAATGTCCCGGGGGCAGGGCCACCATGAGGATAAAATAAGAGGATAAAAGGATCAGATCAAAAGGCATACTCAGTCCTCCATCATGAACACATAGTATTTACCTTCATCTCCCCTCACCTGCCAGGGGGAGGAACGGTGAGGCTTCCTTCTGCTCCTCTTTCCAAATCTGGACGAGAAGGTCCAGAGGAATGAAGCAACTGTCCTAACGCATGGGCCCCCCACTACACATCCCCAGGACTGCCCAGCTTGCCTCTGGCAGCACGGACGCAAGGGTTGGCGCTGTTGGAGACGTGGGCGTGGGCAGACAGCGTCTACACTGCACCATCTGCCACCCGGGCCAGAGTGTGACTGTGCAAAGTTTGTTTAGTTAAAGAATTTTGAAAGTAACCCCTAACACAGTTCAGAAGTCCACTTCTAACTGTGGCTTCTTGATGCGGGTCGCCATGTCGCTGGTGTCGCCTGAGTCAGACCCAGGATGAGATGAGCGCGGGGTCTTTGCCACTCACAGCAGCAGAGCGCAGCTCTGTAGGAAGGACATGGTCTGAGTCTGGTTGGGAGTTCACGCGGCCAGGGATCCCCCCAAGGAGAAAGACTTCACTGCCAAATGTTGATCCCTCCAAGTTATAATATTTGCCTTCGCCTTGTCTAATGTTTAATCCATGTTTATCCGGCACCTTATTGATTAACGGTCTGAGGGAAGTGACAGGGCAGCAGGCGCCTTGAGACCATGGACGGCACCATGGGGCTGCGGGTGCTACTGTGCGTGTGCCTGGCCTCGCTCCTCATCCTGCAGGCCATGCCCACTCAGGCTTCATCCCCAGGCAGGCCCAAAGTCAGCAAGGTATGTGGGTAAACCCTCAGGCCAGAAACAGGCCGCTGGGCCAGAGTGGGCCCGGGAGGGACACAAGACCCTTACCCCGGGGGCCAGGGCCACCCCACCCACCTCCACCACCACTGACTGGAGAGGTGATGTCCCAGCAGCTAAGGGGAGGTGAGGCCAAGGAGCGGAGGACACAAGTAGTGCCCCGTTCCCACCCCTTTGCAGATAGGCTATGGTCCCCCGCACATTCCCACTCACACTTGTCCCGGTTTTGTTTTACAGAAGCAACAGACTGTGGACACAGTGAGTGAGAGTCCCTGCAAAGGGGTCTGTGGTGGGGCCATACCGCAGCCTGTTTTCCCTCGTGCTTCAGGGGGCACCCTGGGCAGAGGGACTCCATTTCCCAGAAATGGGGCCTTTCACGCCCCACTGCGGGGTCTCTGGCAGAGAGGACAGAAGGGTCTTCCCAGGAGATCTGGTCTGTTCTCTGGGCACCCGGCGCCTGTGCTGGGTGTCGAGCCCCTGCACAACACGGGAGGCCTCTCACTGGCTCAGGGCCCCCACCCCCCCTCACAGCCACAGCCCCTCACATCTCACTCTAGAGTGTCGACGGCGTGACCATCCGGAGTTTGAAAGTCAACTGCAAAGTCACCTCTCGCTTCGCCCACTACGTTATCACCAGCCAAGTGGTCAACAATGCCGATGAAGCCAAGGAAGTGGCCTTCGATGTGGAAATCCCCAAGACGGCCTTCATCAGTGACTTTGCCATGTGCGTGCCCTGGCTGACTCCCACACCCGAGCTGTCCATTCAACAGCCCCAACCCCAAACCATGGCTCAGGGTGGCCAGATGGTGCAGACCATCTCCTCTGTCCCAAAGGGCCACAGGCCAGCTCCGGCACTGAGGGGATGAGCAATCCCCTTTAGGTCTGTTCTGGGCTCCCATCTTGGAGGGCGACGTGGAGCCTCTGACGGTATGTCTTCAGCATAGGGCCCAGGGAGCAAAAGCAGGCACCCGAGGCTTCCTGTTGAATTCTGTCGCTGTGGCTGTTCACCTCACTGCTGTGGGGCCTCTGAACAACTCTGCAGGCAGTGGGAGGAGGCAGGAGATGCCTCCCATGACAGGGCCTTCTCAGGGTCTAGGCCAGGAGCACCTCCAAGCCGCAGGACTGAGTGGGTGGGGGCGGGGGCACCACCCCCCCCCCCCTGAGGGCTTCTTCCTCCCTACAGCACAGCAGATGGAAAAGCATTCATTGGGGACATCAAGGACAAAGTGACTGCGTGGAAGCAGTACCGGAAAGCGGCCGTCTCAGGAGAGAATGCCGGCCTTGTCAGGTGAGTGTGGCCTTGCTGCCCCAACCTCTGGTGCTGTCCTCCCCAGCCTTGGGTGAGAGCAGCCCCAGGCTGATGGGAAGTGAGCAAACTGCCCAAACCTAGATGCTGGCACAGGTGCACTGGACAAGGCTGGCGTTGACCCGCCCACCTTCCCAGACCAGCCTCTGAGAGAAGGGGCCCTGTCCTTGAGCCCTGACCCTGGCCAGCCAGCTAAGACAAGGGTGAAGGGCAAGGAAACCTGGGAGCAGCATGAATGTAAGAGAAGTTGATTCTAGGGCCATGCTTTAGGTGACAAGAACCCACATGTCACTCACCATTTGTCTGTGTGTCGTGGCTGCTGGTGGTATGTGCAGGGCCTCGGGGAGAACGATGGAACAATTCACCATCCACCTCACCATCGGTCCCCGGAGCAAGGCCACCTTCCGGCTGACCTACGAGGAGGTGCTGAAGCGAAGACTTACACAGTACAACATTGACATCAAAGTCAAGCCCAAGCAGCTGGTGCACCATTTTGAGGTAGATTGCGGGTGGCTGTATGCAGGGGAGCCATATCTGGGGCAGGGCTCCCGACTCTGTGTCGCCATGGCTCTGAGGACTGGCTCAGGGCTCACCGTGTGCCATCCCAGGCCTGAGCACACAGGAAAGGGACTGACTCCTTGGGCGGGTTCTAGTGGGTTCTTCATGGGCAGGGAGCTACCTGAACCCTCCAGTCTCTTCTTCCTCTCTGAGCCTCAGCTTGCTCATCTGTTAAATGGGGCTTCCTGTGTGTCCCAGAGTTGCCACAAGGATCACGACAGATATTAAATATCCAGGTAGTCGGTAGGCTAGGAAGTCCCGGGAAGACCGAGGGGCTGTGACTGTCACTGGCACCCCAGTGGTGGCCGAGTTGAGGGACCCAGGCATGCACACCTTCATTTGGCCAATATTTCTGGAGTGCGTACAACATGCCAGGCCCTGTGCTGAGGGCTGGGTGGGTGTGGCACACAGTAGGTGGCCAGGACACGGGTTGGCTCTTGGCTGAGACTTGATGGTGGCCTGAATGGGATCCTGGCTGCTTCAATGATGCAGATCGACGTGGACATCTTTGAGCCCCAGGGGATCAGCAAGCTGGATGCCCAGGCGTCCTTCCTCCCCAAAGAACTGGCAAGCCAACTCATCAAGAAATCCTTCTCGGGAAAAAAGGTGTGTGGGCTGGCTGGGGGTGGTGGTGGGCCCCCGGGACTTCTCAGGCTGGTCCAACCCCTCACGAAGTGTCCAGGCTTGGCCTAGGAACCAGGCAGGGGCTGCAAGCCACCCTAGGGGTGAGGAAGGTAGGTGTTGTGTGGTTGGTATCCCAGAGAACTCGGCACTCCTGGTTCTCAGAGCGACTTAGCCCAATCCTGATGCTGAGGCTGGGGAAGGCGTCCCCTCAGCAGGGGCAAGCCCCTGATTGCATGGTCTGGGGTGAGCTGCTGACTTGCTTGAGCCTCGGTTTCCTCTTTGCCCGTGTCGCATGCATGGGTAAAGCATTCAGGGAAGCACAGGGCACATGAGGAAATCCCAGATGCTGTTGTAGTTAGGGGTCCAAGCTCCAGGCCTCTAGGAAACAGAAGGGGAAGGCCTTTGGGCTACCCCGCCACTTACCCCTTGTCACTCACTTCCCATTTGCAGGAATCCCCAAAGTCTCCTGCTTGCCCCTTCCCAGGTCCTGGAGGGGTGTGGCATCTGGGTGGGTGACACCCAGCCTTCTAACTTGCCCTCAACTGGAGCCAGGAACAAGCCCTTTAGTCCCCGCCTACCTTTGGCAGTGACCCCACAATAATTCACATAAAGGGAATGTTTCTTACGGTTTTGGAGGGGTTCTTTTTTAAACAAAATATGATACCCCAGAATGTTACCCAACATGCTTGCTTTTAGTAGGAGACCAAGAAGTGGGTCTGTGTCTTCCTAACAATCCATTTCAAGTTTTGTGGGGGCTTTTTGATAAGTATATCTTACTTCTATAACAAACAAACAAAAAGTAAAAATTAAAAAGTATTTTAAGAAAAAGTGGAAAGTTACAAAAGTATAGAAAAGTATTGAGTGAAAACCATCCCTAATTTCCCTAAGCACCAACACAAAGTCAAACCAGACCTTAGCCTCTGCCCTGTGTCCTTCCTCCCAGCTTCTGCTCTTTGTCTACCTGGTGGCGGGGGGGTGGGGGGGGGGGGGGGGGGGGGGGGGGGGGGTGGTGGTCCTGTTTTCCAGCACAGTATTATAGTCTTGCTTTTGTACTCCACAGTTTGCATTAACTAATGTCTCTCTACTGCTATTATCTTGTACCCAAAGTGGTGATGCTTATTGTAGAAAAGCCCAATGATTCAGAAGCGTATAAGCAAAGAAACAGATCTTCTCTCCTACCACCTTATAGGTGTGTGCTCCCAGCAGCTGGGTGGAGGGCCCACCAGATTATTTCTATGTCCATGCAACACACACACACGCACACACACACACACACACACACACACACACACCCCTTATGTTGCGTTTGCGAACACCCTGGCAGCTGCTGCACAAGCCAGTAATGCCTCACACCCTCTGTGGTTCCAGGGTCATGTGCTTTTCCGCCCTACTGTGGGTCAGCAGCAATCCTGCCCCACGTGCTCTACATCTTTGATGAATGGAGACTTCAAGGTGACCTATGATGTCAATCGAGACAAACTCTGTGACCTCCTGGTGAGCCTGAAGCTTCTGGCCTGAGACTCAGAGGGCAGGCACGGATGCTTGTGACAGGGGCCTCACTTGTTCCTTTGTATTGTAGGTTGCCAATAACCACTTTGCCCACTTCTTTGCCCCCCAAAACCTGACGAACCTGAACAAGAACTTGGTTTTTGTGATTGACATTAGCACCTCTATGGAAGGCCAGAAAGTGAAGCAGGTAAACTGTGGCTTTAAACAGTTCACCCAGCAGAGGCTTCTTCAGCCTTGGCACGCACCCCATGGCGTTGTTGCCGGGGTCTGGGTTTGGGATTCCTGCTCCCAGTCGGAGGTGGGCGATCTGACAGGAAATCCCCCCCTCACCGCCCACTCGGGGCGGGCTCTGGCATCAGCCACTTCCTTGCTGTGCAACTGTGGCAAGTGCATTCACTTCTCAGTAGCAAAATGAGAATGATAGCAATGCCCACGAGGTCATGAATCCGGCCATGGGGGCACTTGGAAGATGATAGCTGTCTGCTGAATGTGCCAGGGACAAGCATGGCTGTCCATGACGAGGAGTCTCGCAGCAGGGCACAGCCCACTGAGTGCCCTGCCCATGGTGCAGTGAGACCATGGCTGAGTGTCAGAAACTGAGCCCCCTGTAGTCCTCTTTCTTGATCCTGCACCGTTCGAGCTCCTGGTCCTTTCCTCTTCCCATGCTACGTCCCTTGTCTTCTCCATCCCCTCATCCACCCCCAGGGGTCCATAGGACACTCGTCTTCCGGTGCCACCTGGTTGGCCTGTCCATCCCTCCCACTTGTCCGCTGTGTACCTCTGCCCTGTGGATCTCTCAAAGGGGCATCTGGAGTTGACAGGAGGCACTCTCTAGGGGCCATGTCCCTCTGATGACTGTCCTGTCCTTCCAGACCAAGGAGGCACTCCTTAAAATCCTGGGGGACATGCGGCCAGGGGACTATTTCGACCTGGTCCTCTTTGGGTCTGAAGTGCAGTCATGGAGGGGCTCGTTGGTGCCAGCATCTGCCGCCAATGTGCGAGCGGCTCAAGACTTTGTGCGGCGCTTCCACCTGGCTGGGGGTAAGGGCAGGGGTCTTGGGCCACCTTGGTGTCACTTCTGTCCCCTTGGAATGAGGTCATACACTGGCCTACTTTCCTTCCTTTGCAGCCACAAACCTGAATGGAGGTTTGCTCCGGGGAATTGAGATCTTGAACCAAGCTCATGGGAGCGTCCCAGAACTCAGCAACCATGCCTCAGTTCTCATCATGTTGACAGATGGGGAGCCCACAGAGGGTAAGCACCTCAAGGGCTGTGTTGGGAGGCGGCGATCTTTTTGCGACTGAAGGCGTTCAAGCTGAGCTTGGAAACCCAACCACTGGAGGTGCTATTGGGGGGCAGAAAGGCTCCAGGGAAAATCAAGCCCTGGTCTAAAGACAGAGTTCAGACTGTAATGTCTGCAGGAGAGAGAAGGCATACTTCTATGCTGAGCTGGGAAACTGGGGAAGTACCTACATGACCCAAGGTTGCACAGACCCCAGGACGATAGGCAGGATTCCTAGGTTGAATTTAACGAACTATGTATTCAGCACCAACTGTGTGCCAAGCATAGCGCTAGGGACCAAGAAGAAATACCAAGAGAACAAGATTTGTCTCTGTGCTTAAGGAGCACAGGGTTCACTGGGGGAGGCTGACCCAGGAACAGAAGCTGTGCTGAGGGCCCTGAAAGAACAGGGTGCCAGGAGGCTGCAGGACTGCAGATAAGGGGCATCTGGCCCAGGCAGGGTCCCAGGAAGCCTTCTGGAGGAGGTGACCCATGAGCTTGGGCTGGAAGGAGGAGAGGAGGAGCAGGAAGGGATCCCTGGCAGAGGGAGAAGCTTGAGGGAAAAAAAAAAGTTTGTGCGATGGCGGGGCCTGCCTAAGAACAACATGTGCAGAATAGGTGAAACTAGGTTTGGGAAGTTCAATGTGGTCTCACGGGCCATGGCAATGACCCATGGGAGGGTTTAGAGCAGAATCTGGTCTGCTTATGATAGGTCCATATAGTTGGGCAAGTCTTTGAGAGGCTGTTAGGATCTGTTATAGTCGTTGGGAGCCAGTGGGAGACATTGCCTCAAGAGGCTGGTGGGGACTGGAGATGGGGGGGAGTCTGCGATAGGAGGCTTGGCCCCCAGGGAGTGTGCCCCAAAGGTCCATTGTGCCCTACATGCCTTTGTTTGGTATCCTGTCACTGCCTGGGTGTGTGGCTGCAGGGGTGACAGACCGTTCCCAAATCCTCAAGAACGTCCGCAACGCCATCGGGGGCAGGTTCCCACTCTACAACTTGGGCTTTGGCCACAACGTGGACTGGAACTTCCTGGAGGTCATGTCCATGGAGAACAATGGACGGGCTCAGAGAATTTACGAGGACCACGACGCCACCCAGCAGCTGCAGGTCTCCTCCTACCCCCTCTGCCCCCCAACATACCACCAATGGAATGCCATGGGGGAGCCCGGTCTTAGCAGTCTTTCGCCCATCCATCCAGAGAAGCAGACAAAATTCTGGAATGTGGTTGGAATCAGCTGCATGACCTCAAACCAGTTACTTAACCCGTATGAACCTGCAACTCCATCTATAAAATGGGGGTCCCAATACTCTACTTTGTGAGTGAGTCTCCCCATTGGGTGCCCCAGGTGACCCACCAGCTCTGAGGCTGTGCTCCCCCGCCCCACCCCTGCAGGGTTTCTACGACCAGGTAGCGAACCCCCTACTGGTGGATGTGGAGTTGCTCTATCCCCAGGACACCGTCTCAGCTCTGACCCAGCACCGCCATAAACAGTACTACGAAGGCTCGGAGATCATGGTGGCTGGGCGCATCGCTGACCACAAATCGAGCAGTTTCAAAGCTGATGTGCTGGCCCGTGGGGTAAACACTGGGGCTGCGGAGGGTGGAGAGGTCAGGCAGCACCCAGAGGCTCCAAATCCACACTCGTTCTCCACCCGTCCCCGCTGTCCCCAGGCTTCTCTTTCCCCAGAGCAGTGCCCCCACCTCTGCACCATGCCACACATACCCCAGGCCAGAACATTCCTCCACGCAGGCATCCAGGGGATGGGCTGGGATGGAACCGACATAGCCTTGATTATTTGTAGTCCCTTGGCCCAAAACGGATCACCTGTTATTCCTTACATCGTTCTCCGCAAAGGCATGAGAGAGCAAGAGGCCAGCCTCTTCCGTTTCACTTGACAATCTTTTCCTGAACACCCAGATTGGCGCCACAGTGCAAGTGCATGTGTGCGTGTGCATGCTGTGGGGGTCACAGGTGTGTGAGACACGGACCCTGTCCTGCTGGGGGTGGCTTCAAGCTCTGCTGTGTGGTCAAGCATTCAGAACGGGGTCTTTGGGTGAGGAAAGCTGCGCCGGACCCTGGCCCGCCCTGATCGGCTGGGTGACCTTGAGCAAATGGGTCCAGCTCTCCAGGCCTCAGTTTCTTTTTCTGTACCGTGGGGTGATACTGCCCTGGAGAGTTGTGTGGATTAAGTGAAATAATCTATGTAATATGCTTGCGCGGTGCCTGGGGCACGGAATTCCCTCAGGAAGTGAAGTCCCACTATCGTAGCTGGGGACAGAACAGCATTTGCAGGTTGGGCCGCGGTGGGCATTTGAAGGAGGGGACATGGTGGAAACGGCTAGATGGTGGAAGTAGCTGGATGCTTGCTGGCACGTCCCAGAGAGAGTAACTTCAGGAGGCCAGGGTCTGGTCCTCCCATTCCTGGGGTCCCCAGGGCTGAGGCCCTGCTGGCTCACTGACGGTGCTCAGCAAGCGTGTGCGGGATGAAGGGATGAGTGAGCTTTAGGACCGCAGCTCGGGGAAGGGCAGTGCTGAGAAAGAATCGCAGAGCCCGGATGTGGCGGGGGGGGGGGGGGGTCCCGGGCCCTCCGCCACCAGCCTGCGGTTGTGCCCTTCACGGCGCCCGGCCCGTCTCCCCGTGACCACCCTCAGGAGGGCCAAGAATTCAAGGCGACCTGCCTGGTGGATGAAGAGGAGATGAAGAAGCTGCTCCAAGAGCGGGGCCACGTGCTGGAGAACCACGTTGAACGGCTCTGGGCCTACCTCACCATCCAGGAGCTGCTGGCCAAGCGGTACGACCCCTGCCGCGGGGGTGGACACCAGGGCCTCTGGACCAGTGAGGTGAACGGAGAAGGGGTGCTTCTGGGCCTTCGAGGTTGGGAGCGGGTCAGGCTGACTGGCGTTCGGCTTCGCTCACTGAGTTCGTGCCAACCAGTCAGTCGACAGCGTGGGCGGGACCCGGTTTGCCTCCACTGAGCTGCCGGGCAGGGAGAGGCTGCCCTTTACTGAGGGGGCCGCTGCGTCCAGACACGCTTGGGCAATCCTCACAGCCTGCGGGGGAATTTCCTCATTATTCCCATTTCGCAGAGGAGCGAGCGGAGGCTCAGAGAAGTTAGACCGCTCCCCAGAATCTCCCCGCTGTTAAATTCTCTGCGTATTTCTGAGGCGCGTCCCCCAACCCTGCCGAATCGCCAGGTTTTCCAGGTGGGAGGGCTTTAAATCACGAGGCCCTTGAAGGCGGCCACGGAACAGGGGCACTGCAGGTGCCTGATTCGTGTTTGCTGAATGAGTGAGTGAGTGACCAAATGAGCAAAAGGGCCGGGGAGTTCAAGTCCGTTGTCATCCAGGCCGTGGGGCTTGGAGCCGGTGTGTGTCTTGTAGGATGAAGTTGGAGGGGAAGGAGAAGGCCACCGCGACGGCCAAGGCCCTGCAGATGTCGCTGGCCTACCAGTTTGTGACCCCACTGACCTCCATGACCATCAGAGGCATGACGGACGAGGATGGCCTGGAGCCCATCATTGACAAGCCCCCCGAGGGTAGGGTCGCTGCAAAGGGGGAGGCTGCGGGTCTGCGGAGGCTTCTGAGGGCCAAAAACTTCCTGGGTTTTGATTCTCTTCCCTTTCTCTCCCTTCCAGATTCTCTGCCCTTGGGTGAGTTTTTCAATCACGTTGGTTTCCAGGAGGGGCTCCTGGGGTCAGGCAAGCAGCTGGTGCCCCAGCCCCCAGGGGCGTATCCCCCTGGTCCGCATCCTCCAGCCTTTCACCACAAACCAGCAGTTGCCCCCTGCATGCCTGGGGAGCCCTTGTGCAGCCTCCTCCATCCGGGCCTCCATGTGAGCCTGTGTCTGCCCAGCGGCCAGGGTGGGGGTGCCCAGGGAGGCCTTCGAGCCCAGGCCTGCCTGGCCTTTGGGCCCCGGATGCCCTTGGGGAACGAGGAGTGTACCTTTCAGGTAGGGCGCTGAGGGTGATGCTGTCCTCTCTCGCTGTCCTCCACAGAGATGCTGGGACACAGAAAGAGTAAGTGGCGGCATCCCCCGGACATACATCTCTACCTCTCTCCTCCTTGTGCCGTTGTCCCTCAGGCGGTACGTTCAGTCCTGAGCGAAGCTCCTATTTGCCTGAGGAGGAAACGACAGCCGGTCTGAGGCTTCCTCACTGACTCTCCCTGGGATCCTCAGAACTGCCTCCTGACTGTTCCTGGCCTCCCCCTATGCCAGCAGCTCCATCGGGCCCCCATGGAAGGAGGCAGACCGGGGGCCGGCACACCAGGAGGCATCAGGGGCTCGGGGTCGCTCCTGTGGCTTCAGGCCGGCCACCTGGGTGGAGGGGTCTGGGGAAAGGAGCCAGCAGCCCCAGGGAAGCGGGGTGCCGTCCTCCTAACTGCCATTCATTCCCCGCCAGCGTTCATGCTGTCGGCCTTGCACCCTTCCCCGACTCAATCCAGCTCCAACATCCAGCAGTTGCCAAACCGAGTGACTGGCGGTGAGTCCTGGGGAGGGTCTGGGGGACACCCCTGCCTTGCTCCTGGCCGGCCCTAGCCCACCTTCCAGATGCCCAATCTAACAGACTCCATGTTATGCCCCCAGTGGACACTGACCCCCACTTCCTCATCCACGTGCCCCAGAAGGAGGATACCCTGTGCTTCAATATCGATGAGGAGCCCGGTGTGGTCCTGAGCCTGGTGCAGGACCCTGACACAGGTATGGGTGACTTCACTGATTCTGCCAGACAGCGTGGGGCCTGGACTCCTCGGCCCTCAGTGTACAGCTGCAGACAGGACAGTGGCAGTGGCCGCCACTTCCCACAGCCCGTGCCCCAGCATCATCTGGCGGGACTCAACCTGCCTCCTTCCCTCCCATCCACCTGCCCTAGATGGCACCTGCTTCGTGGACATGTGACTGGTGGGGGCACACAGGACCCTATGCTTAGAAGGGTCCACGCTTGATTTAATACTCTGCTGTAACTGTTTTGAAATTCTTAATGCTTTTTGAACAAAGGGCCCTTCACTTCCATTTTGTACCAAGTTCTGCAAGTTACATAGTGATCCTGCCCTGTGTTCAGCCTCTGAGGGGGCCTCTGAGTCCATCCCCTGGCAGTGCTCTGGGGTGGGAATGACTCCCTGTCTCTTGGCCACTCTCTCTCCCTCCCTCCCAGGCCATCTGCAAGGGTTCATTGAGTACCTCCTGGGGGCCATGGGTGTAGTAAGTCCCTACTCTTGTGGAGTTTAGGGAAGGGAGACAAACAGGCAAGCAAATTCTCTGATGACAGCCTCAGAGCATGAGGCATGATGTGGTGGTAGTGAGGATGATGAGGGGGCTTTGGGGCTGCTCCGGTCATAGGAGGCCTCTGTGACCTGCTTCTGTGTCAGGGGTTAGAGCCACAGAGAAGGAGCAGGTCCAAGTCCTGCAAGGCGTCTTTCATGGCCCGGATGTGAGGGCTCAGTGACAGGTAGTGTGTGTGTGTGGGGGGGGGGGGGGGCGCAGAGTGGTGCTGTGTGGCCTCCACCAATCCTGAAAACCCCTCAGGAGGTGAGCCCCTTAAAGCTGGTGTGGGATGGGTGGGTGTGGGTGTCTCCCGGGGGGAGGTGCGGCATGAGCACAGGCAGGCTGGCGGGGGTCTGGCGAGAGCAGACCCCTCCCTGACCCGGACGGCCCCCCTCACCCCGCTGCAGGCTTCTCAGTGAATGGGCAGCTCATTGGCAACAAGGCCAGGAGCCCCGGGCAGCATGAGGGCACGTACTTCGGGCGGCTGGGGATCGCCAACCCCGCAACGGACTTTCATCTGGAAGTGACTCCCCAGAACATTACGCTGAACCCCGGCTTGGGCGGCCCCGTGTTCTCCTGGGAAGACCAGGCTTCACTGCGGCAGCATGAGTAACCAGGCTGGGGCCGGGGGCTGGGTGGGGAGGCAAGGGCAAGGGTGGTTAGGGACAGGCACGAAGCCCCAGAGCCAGCTCAGCTGCCTGAGCTTGCCGGGCCCTGGTCGCCTGCGCCATGGCAGTGAATGACATCCATGTGGCTTCCCTGGGAGCTGGGCAGACATGTGGGACCCTGAGGACCACCCCACCCATTTCCCTCGGTTCCCAGACACGTGCTCCAGGCCCGGCTGCCTGCGGGTCTGGGCTCCCAGGCTCCCTTGCCCTACAGTCCATCCCATCTCCACCAAGCAAAGCCGACTCACCTCCCCGGCCCAGGGCAAAGGCTACCCATTCCCTGAAACTCCAGAGTGCTCTTTCAGCACCTGTGTTAGCACGCCTTGCCTTGTGTTTGTTCCTTCCTTCACTCATTCACTCAGCAAACTCTGCTGAGCATCAGAGCCTGACGCCAGACAGAGAGCTATAGAAAGAGGTGGGCAGAGTCCAGGTGGAGGACACAGATGATGAGTGGTGGTCAAAGAACACAGACTTTGATATTGGACAGGCTGGAGTTTAAGTCCTGGCTTTACTGCTTTCCAGCTGTGTGACCTTGGGCAAGTTACTTAACCTCTTTGAGCCTCACAGGATCACAGTGAGAACTGAATGATGCAGTTTGTAGGGAGGGCTTGGCACAGGGTCTAGCACACTGTAGGGGCCCCATACACAATAGCAACATGTGAGAAGGTAACACCCACCATCTGGGAGTGAGGGTGAGGAGCTCATGAGAGCTGGGTCCAAGAGGACGAGGGTGACCGAATGGAGAAAGGTGTAATGTGGCTGCATCTGCCCTCACGGCCACCTGGCCCTGCAGGGTGGTAGTGACCATCAACAGGAAGAGGAACCTGGTGGTGTCTGTGGAGGACGGGGGCACTTTTGAGGTCGTCTTGCACCGGGTGTGGAAGGGGAGTGCCATTCACCAGGACTTCCTGGGCTTCTACGTGCTGGACAGTCACCGGATGTCGGCACGGACACACGGGCTGCTGGGTACGACCTGCTAGGCAGGCAGAGCTGTGGGGTGTGCTGTTGAAGCCAGCGGGCTCGCCATGGGTCAGACTTGCCTCTGGGCACCGAACACACTTCCCTCCAACTTGGCCATCAAGACTCAAAGGTCCAAAGAGGGCTTGTCCTGGGGAAGGTCTTGTCCCTCAGAAAGGTGATCACACACAAGGTGAAACTCAGGCTTAAGTGGACCTGGGGGCGAGCAGGAGACGTCCGACTAGCAGGAGGGTCCAAACAGACCGGGCTCCCCAAGACTTCCTGGGTGTGATGGGTCACTGGCCACACCGCTTCCCCTGGTGGCCTTCCTGCAGACCCTGCTCTCTGAGGGCACCTCCCTCTCAACCCTCTCTCCCCAGCCACGTTCCTTCGGAGTTGGTCTAAAAGAGGCAGGAGGTACAACCACCTGCCAGTAGGTGCTTCTCTGGAGCAGGTGAACTAAAGGAGGCTTTCGATGCCAAAATGTATCAGAAATAGTCATGCCCTTAAGAAAAAACACCCAGGAGACCCTAACCCTCCAGTGAGCACCTGCTGAGTGCAAGGCCCCTCAATGGTCACTGCTGCTTCCAATGTACCTTTCCAGGACAATTCTTCCACCCCTTTGATTTTGAAGTGTCTGACCCCCACCCGGGCTCCGACCCCACAAAGACAGATGCCACAATGGTGGTGAAGAGCCGGCAGCTGACCGTCACCAGGTGGGTGGGTGGCTCTCCCAGCATCTCTGCCCTTGGCATTCCTGTGGTTGGTCAGGGCCTTCCTCGTGGTGTCACACGGATGGAGTGGGCTTCCTGGAGGGGGTGCAGCCCTGCTGAGTCCAAAAGGTAACCCCAGCTGATTTGTATCTCCCCAGGGGCTTGCAAAAAGACTACAGCAAGGACCCCCGGCATGGGGCTGAGGTGACCTGCTGGTTCGTCCACAACAATGGGGCTGGGCTGATCGATGGCGTTCACACTGACTATATTGTCCCTGACATCTTCTGAGCCCCCGGCCAACACACCTGTCCTTCCTTGGGCTCACGGCAGAGGAGCACAGCATCCTGACCCACTGCCCAGGACACATCTTGCTGTCCAAGCTGATCCACTGTGTCAAAGCACCCGTGACTTCCATTAAAGAGAAGCTATGTCCAGTCCAGGCCGGCTGCTTTCTGGGAGGGAGGGCGACGGGGAGGCAATCCAAGATGCTGCCGCCAGGAAGGACTCAGGGGTCATAGCAGACCTGGAGGCCGGGAGGAAACCCATGCCAACTTTGCCCCCACCCCACCTTGTTTGCTGCAGCTGCCAGACCCTATGCTCTCTGAGCATGTGGAGTGTCCCCTGCACACAGCTATCCCTACAGGTCCAAGGCCCAAAGGACACTGTGGCAGCCTATATAGGCACTGTTCTAAGTGCCTTCATTGAATTAACTAAATGTATGCTCCCAACAGTCCTAGGGGGGATACCGTTTTACCCATTTATAGCTGAGGAAACTGAGGTTAGGTAACTTGTCCCAAGTCACTCATGAATGGCCCAACTGGGATTTGAACCCATACTGTCTGGTGCCAGCATCTGTGTGCTTAAGCACCCCCCTGTGAATACTCCTGTCAGGCTGGGCAGCTGATGGCCGCAGCCCACTGAGATTGGGTTCTAGATATTCCAGAGCATCGCTTAAAATGAACATAAGAAAGGCACAAACCATATATGGACTTGGGGTCCCTAGGTAGTCCTGCCGAGAGCTGGATGCTGCACCCCTGGGCACAGGGTCTCCCCCTCAGCTTGACTCTGCAGCTGTGGCTTTGCAACGCCTTACACTGGGGATAGTTCCCAAAGGCAGAGATAGCCAGTCCCCAGAAGCTGTGATTCCAGGGAGCCAGTGACGGCAGCCCGCTGGCTCCCCATGCTGACACCTGGAATGATCTTTTCAGGGCTCCTTCCCTTGGCTGAACCTTGGGGCCCAGTTAAAGTTCAATGTCACAGGGTGCAAGGAGATGAGCCTATACTATACCTTGGGGAGCTTCTGGCCCTCTGGGTGATGGGCGTTTCTTTTCCAAAGATTTCTACTTTGTCTCTGCTGGCTTCTGTCCAGTTCCCATGGCAGTGGAGGCCCTTGAAGACCCAGAGCAATAACACAAATCTGGGGGTGCCTGGGTGGCTCAGTTGGTTAAGCATCTGGCTTCAGCTCAGATCATGGTCTCACAGCTTGTGGGTTCCAGCCCCATCTTGGGCTCTGTGCTGACAGTTTGGAGCCTGGAGCCTGCCTCGGATTCTGTGTCTCCCTCTCTCTGCCCCTCCTCTGCTCACGAGCTTTCGCTTTCTTCTTCAAAAACTAATAGACATTAAAAAAATGGTTTTAAAGTAACACAGATGCTGAGATCCAGGGCTGCCCCAGGCTCAGGGAACATAGAGCCCTCCTTCAGTGGCAGGTAGTGGGGGGTGGGGGCGGGTGGCCAACAGAGTTTCAGGGACCAACCGCCATCTGCAGCATCCTGGGCTTCTCAAGGGAGAGCGATGGGCTCCCAGATGACTGGCCGCCCGAAGCAAGGCCCTCCTGTGGAGTGGAAAAGGGGGAACCCAAAGATCTCTTAGATTCCGTCTAATTCTCAAGTCTGCATGGTGACTCTGGGTCCCTCCAAGACCCCAGCTGTCCCTCTGGTGCCTGTTGAGCAGCTTCCGAAGTCCTACTTCGAGTTGTCCCTCCCACAAAAGTCTAAGTAACTGGGGAGGAGGTGGTACCTAGAGGAAAGGCTGGGGAGGCTCCACAGGCAGCTGTGGGGCCACAAGGAGCCATCGGACACTGCTGTGAGGACAACAGTTCTGCCACAGCCCCCATCGCCTGGCAGTCAGCGACCATGGGCACTGAGAATGACCACATGGACGAGATGTCCTGGGAGCCAGGAACCTTGGGGCCAGGCTGCAGCGCAGCTCTGAGAGGGGTCTTGGCTCTGCTCCTGGGGGTCAGCACTGAGCTCGGCACCAGCCGGCAGTGGGGGTGTGTAAGGATTCCAGAAGCCTGGGGAGCACAAGCACCCCAGCTGACCTCCTCCACAGGTGGTGACCCTCTCAGTGGCTGCTTCATCTGGTCCAACGTCATCTTGCTGACTTGGCAACTGTCATTGCTTCTGTGGCTCATGCCACTTCCAGCCACTAGTCCAATTTTTCCTCATGGCTTCTGCTGCCTCATGGAGTCTTCTTTCTGCCTTCTCGCCCTTTCTCTGCTCCTGGCAGTCAACTCTCTCTGTATAACTCACAGTTGGGTGTGGAGCTTTCATCCAAGGCCATGGTATGTCATAAATTAGCTGCCTTGTGCCCAGGCAGCCTCGTCAACACCATTCAGTGGTGGCCCCGTGGGAGAGTCACGGGGTCACTTTGCTCAGAAGAGTATGTGTATGGCAGGCACATGGTGGCCACTCTGGAAGGTCTGGGAGCTGGCAGGGTCTTGGCATGATGCAGGGTGGGCCTGGGCTCTTCCTCTGAGGGTCCCATTGTCCTGGAGACCAGAGCTCCGGCCTCACTGGAGACTCTTAGGGGAATGATTCTCCAGGAGGCGAGGGCAGCTGAGTCCCTGGCCATCCCCCAGGAACACAGGGATGAATGTGACATGGCCTGGCCCTCCAGGAGCTCGGACTCTAGAGTCTAGAGGACTCTAGGGTGATTAGACCCAAACATACAAGCCTCAACAAAAGGTGAAATGGAGCAGACCCTCAGGGGCTGGGAGCCTGGAGCAGAGCTGTGTGGGGTCAGCTAGGGGACAAAACAGGAAGGCTTCTGGGACAGGACATCAGGCTGGCAGGGCGAGAGGGGCAAGTGCAGAGACGGGGAGGGCATGCCAGTGGGAAGAGAGTAAGTTTGGAAAAGCAAGTTGGAGCCAGATCACAGCGAGCGCTGGCGCACAGGCCTGGGGTTTGTCCTTTCCCTGGGGCCGTGAGAACCCAAGAAGGGTAATGAACAAGGTGTTTGGCCATGGAGGTCTGAGCCTCACTGTGGCCGGCCTGGCTTTGCACCCTGGCTGCCTGGAGAAGGCTGGGAGGCTTCTGTCCAGGAGGTCAGACTCAAGGCCACGTCAGTGGTGCAGGTAATGGACAACAGGCAGCAGTGCTGAGATGCCATTGGCTATCTTTTTTTTGTCTTTCCAAGATTTTATTTAAATTCAAGTTAGTTAACATGCAGTGTAGCATTGGTTTCAGGAGTAGAATTAAGTGATTCATCACTTACACATAACACCCAGTGCTCACCCCAGCAAGTGCTCTCCTTAATGCCTATCACCCATCTAGCCCGTCCCCCCACCCACCTCCGGCCCACAACCCTCAGTTTGTTCTCTGTAGTTAAGGGTCTCTTATGGTTTGCCTCCCTCTCCGTTTTTATCTTATAAAATTTTTCCTTCCCTCTTCCCCTATGGTCATCTGTTGTGTTTCTTAAATTCCACATATGAGTGAAATCATACAATATTTGTCTTTCTCTAATACATTCTAGTTCCATCCACGTTGTTGCAAATGGCAAGATTTCATTCTTTTTGATGGCTGACTAACTAATGTTGCCATTGACTTTCGTTGTGACTCCACACCATCACCCCTACTTGGGGAGCCCTGGGCCCATGTGCCAACACACAGCTTGTGTTTTTGCCAGGAGCCTCCATGTCCCAACACTGTGGGCAGTCCCCATGGCCCCCTTGGTACAGGCAGATCTAGGGCCTCTTACTCCACCCACGCCCCAGGTTCCCAGAGGAGGCCCCCCTCCCGCTCCTCCCGTCCTCCACTGCAGGTCACTGACCCCACTTGGAAAACACCAGCCTCACCATATAAGGAGCTCAGGCCAGGCCTGCGTGCTCAGCGATGGCATCTGCTTGGTGGCCCTGCCTCATCTTGGTCCTGCTCTCTGGCTTGGCGGCCTCTGGCTTCCCAAGGAGCCCCTCCCGGCCACTGGGGGTAAGTCTGCCCCCTCTTCACCATCTGGGCTTGTCACACGGGCAGAGGCAACAGGATAGATGGTCCTCTATGTGGGGCAAGGAGGAGGCAGAAAGCTAGGCAGTGAGCTACAGAGGACAGAGCTAGGTGTTGGGCTCTTAAATCTCCCTGGGCCTCTGTTTCCCCACCTGTTAAATGGGCGATGCACCAGGAACTGCTCAGCTCACTGAGGAGCTGTGCAAGTCCATATCTGAGACAAGGGCAGAGGACTCCAGAAAGGGCTGAGCTGAGCCTTGTGGGGTACAACCCTAGTGGGGGTGCTCTCAGGGGAGGCCTCAGGGGCTTTGGGCCCAGAGCAAGGCAGAGTGGTCAGGGTATGTGAGGCAGGGAGAGAGCTGGTTTAGTTCTCCCAGCCCTGCTCCTCTGTGAAACCTGGAGACCTTCTCTCTCTGAACCTCAGTTTCCATAATCTACTCAGAGCCCTTCCTACTCTGAAGTAGCTCTGGGTAGGCCCTATGTCCAGAGGCCCCTCAAGGGGGGTGTGTGTGGGGGGAGTCACTGCTGAGCCCTGGCCTCAGCCCAGAGCCTGCTCCCAGGCCATGGTGGCCTTGGCCTTGGCTTGATCCCTGTGTTTGTCTTTGTTTTTGCAGAAACGGAGCCTCCCGGAAGGGGTGAGAACTTTCACCAGGGATGGGGTGGGGTGAGTCAGAGCAGGATGGAGCTGGCTGCCCAATAGCAGAAGGGGTGGGCCATAATGGCAGGTCCCTGACACTGGACAAACAGCCCACAGCCCCCTGCCCTATCAAGACCCCCATGCGACTCAAAACCCCTGGGAGAGAGTGTCACAGAACCGTGCTCTCGGATCTCTCTGGATACGGCGCAGGACCACTCTTCCACCAGCCCCTCCTTCCACAAACACTTACCCAGCACTCACTGGTACCAGGGCCCGTGTGCAGGGCTGGGGACACACATCCTCATGAAGCATCTTTATATCCTGCCAGATGTCTCCCTCGGCCTTCCCTCAGTCCACCGTCTGCATTGGAGAGAAGGTGCTGGGGGCATGAAGGTCGTCCCCACACACTCCCCTTATCTGGGGACAGAACTGGGCAATTACCAAAGGAGAGGAGGAGGGCGGGGTGTGTGCAACTGTGATTTCTTTCCAAGTGGAGGTGAGCGGGAGGAGCTAGGGTGATCTAGGGCCAGAGACTTGGTGTGGCTGGAGCACAGATGATCAGAGAGGCAGGACCTGCCTGGGGGACCTCAGAGCCATGGGGAAAACCGTCCTGAGGGTGATGGGGAGCGGCAGATTTAGGTTTTTATAAGATCTCCCCACTACAGCTGGCTACATGTTATGTAAACAGACCCAGGGTTAAGGATGTGGAACAGGGCCCTCTCCCTCTCCCCCTTTCCCCTCCCCCTCCGCTTGGCACCAACACAGGCAATACCACCCAGCATGAAGTTCCTTCTCATGGTGCAAAACCCCTCCCCCAGGGGCTTCTTGGTGCTGAGCTCTAAGGTGGGCTGAGCTAGGGGCCTGTGAGGTCAGTGAACAGGGAGAGGCAAAGGTTGAATCAGACAAGCATCCCGCCCAACAAGGAGCCCCTCATCTCTGAGGGGGAGACAGGTGCTCAGAAAGGCCAGAGAATTCCAGAACCGGGGTAGACAACTGAACATGAAGGTGGAAGATGCCGCCCAGGCTCCAGACACGGTGACTGGGAAACTGGAGGGACCACTTACCAGGCAGGGGCTCTGGGCTGTGCGGACAGAGCCTGGAAGGGGAGCAGCCAGGTTGAAGGTCTGGTTTCCCAGAGGCAGATCACCACCCACTCCTGCAGGTCGTCAACGGCATCGAGGTCTACAGCACCAAGATCAGCTGCAAGGTCACCTCCCGCTTTGCTCACAATGTTGTCACCACGAGGGCTGTCAACCGTGCAGACACCGCCAAGGAGGTGTCCTTTGACGTGGAGCTGCCCAAGACGGCCTTCATCACCAACTTCACCTTGTGGGTATCACCACGGCTGCTGGCTCCGGCGGGGGAGGGAAGTCTGGCTCAGCTTGAGCCCCCAACTCTCCTTTCTTACAGGACCATCGACGGTGTTACCTACCCTGGGAATGTCAAGGAGAAGGAAGTCGCCAAGAAGCAGTATGAAAAGGCTGTGTCCCAGGGCAAGACAGCCGGCTTGGTCAAGTAAGTATGGACCCCCTAGGACTTAGAGAAGAACGTCTGGGCTACAAGGGCTCTCAGAGATGCAGACAACAACAGCAACGGCCATTATTATTATGTTATTATTTCATTATTATAGCAAAAGTTGCCCGTAATTGTCACATTACCCCACTTTGAAGTAGAGGTAAGCAAGGCTCAGAGAGGGTAGGGTTTCTCCTGAGGGGCTGAGATTGAAACCGAGGGCCCGAGGGCCCGAGAAGGTCTGCAGGGCAGTCATTGTCTGGCACCCGCATCCAGGGCCTCAGGGAGGAAGCTGGAGAAATTCACAGTCTCGGTCAACGTGGCAGCGGGCAGCAAAGTCACGTTTGAGCTAACCTATGAGGAGCTGCTGAAGAGGCACAAAGGCAAATACGAGATGTACCTTAAGGTCCAGCCCAAGCAACTGGTCAAGCACTTTGAGGTAATCAACCACCCCTGCAGCCCCTGCTGAACCTGCAAGGGTGCGGGTGCAGGGAAGGGCCCTGGGGCAGTGCCCAGAGCAGGGTCAAGAATGCAGAAGTCGGCCCCACCATGGCTGAGGAGCATAGGAGCTGAAAGCCAAAGGGAAATGCTTTAGTGGTAGCATGGAGGCCAATATGGCAGGTGATGGAAGAGCCCTGGGGTCATGGACCCGTCCACAGCTCTTGAAGCCATTTTCTTGGTGGGAGACACCAGGCTTAGTCATCATGAGTTGTCTGGAAGTTGTCCCTGTGCCCTCACCCACCATCTCAGTCCCCTTGGCCTTGTCCTGGAGTTCGGCCTCTGCACTGTCACTGAGTGACCCCTCCTTACTCTTGCCTTTTCCAGATCGAGGCAGACATCTTCGAGCCCCAGGGCATCAGCACGTTGGATGCTGAGGCCTCATTCATCACCAATGACCTCCTGGGCAGCGCCCTCACCAAGTCCTTCTCAGGGAGGAAGGTGGTGTAGATGCCTCTCAGGCCTGGGAGGGGGGCAGGGGCAGGAACCCTGAAACCAACAGGACAAGTGGGAACCCTGGGGCTTGGCTGAGGCAAGTGTGTGTGTGAGAGGGGAAGGGGGAAATATCCACAGCCATTTCCTTTCTCCTGGGGCACCCCAGTCAGGAGTGAGGCTGCTGGAGGCAGGGGCTGCCAGCTGTCAATGATCTGCCAGAGGAACTGGGGTCTCATCTGTACTGCGGGGACAGAGTGACCATTTATAAGGCCAGATCCTGTTCTGCCTTGGGAAGTGGACAGGGAAGGTGACTGTCCATTTTACAGATAAGGACACTGAGGCCAGGGGGAGGTATTTAGGTCCACTGATGCCACACTGAAAGGTGACAGACGAAAGGGATTCTCTTGGTGTAGGCGGTTGGCTCCAGTTCCCGAGGCCCCCAGCTATCCCAGGGGCCTTGTTTGTTGTGGGCAGTGAATGAATAAAGTTTACATGAATAGCAAACCTTAGTCATTTGGGACTTCCAAGTCAAAGCCAGAGGAGCACAGCTCAGAGGGCTCCTGGCTGTTGCAAGGCTGTGCTTTTGCCTTGGGCCCCCGCCCTCTCCCTGCCCCCTTCTTTCCCATCCCCCTCTTCTTGCCACCAATACATGCAATACCACCCAACACAAAGTTCCTTCTCATGGTGCAAAACCCCTCCCTGAGTGCCTTCTCGGTGCTGAGCCCCAAAGTAGGCTGAGCCAAGGAGCCTGTGGGGCCCAGCGAACCGGGACAGGCAAAGGCTGAACCAGACAAGGAGCCCCTGGTCTCTGAGGGGGAGAGAGGTGCTCAGAAAGGCCAGAGCTTGCCAGATGGTGGCAGGACTGCCCAGGTGCCTATCTGCGGGCTCCTCCTGTGGGGGCTTGGCCTCACTCCCCAGGAGAGAGCACAGTCGACAGGCCCTGGCCACGCTGAGCGAGGCCCTCCATCACCTCTCCCAGGGCCGTGTGTCCTTCAAGCCCAGCATGGACCAACAGCGTTCGTGCCCAACCTGTATAGACTCCCTCCTCAACGGAGATTTCATCATCACCTACGACGTGAACAGAGAGTCTCCAGCCAACGTACAGGTACCTGCCAACTGGCTTTGCCGGGCTGATTGATTCTCCATCACCCTGATAGGGTGAGAACAGGTACGGGAGGGGCTGCAGCTGCCTCTCGTCCCCAGACCCTGGTCCTCAGCCCAAGGCCAAATTTCCTGCACAGCCTGGGTATGGAGGACGGTCCAGAGCCTTTGTGTGGCACCCCACAGTGGGTGGGAAAGAATGGCTCTTTCTGGAGCTGGTAAATGTCTGGCTTCTATTTGCAAGAGTTGCTAAAAGCACTTGCCTGCAGTCTCTCTCTCTCTCCCCTTTCCAGATAGTCAATGGCTACTTTGTGCACTTCTTTGCACCTCAAGGCCTTCCCGTGGTGCCTAAAAATGTGGTCTTCGTGATTGACGTCAGTGGCTCCATGCACGGTCGGAAAATGGAGCAGGTGCGCTTCTCACTGCGACTGGGGGTGACGTGTGGCAGGGAGACACATTTATTTGTAAGAGGACAAAGCTGATATTCCCAGTGAAAGAGGAAGAAGGGAGACGGGATCAAAAAAAAAAAAAAAAAAAAGCATCTGCCCCCTTTTGCTGCAGAGTGCAGGCCCCAGTGTCAGCCACGCGGGGAGACAGCTGGCCGTCTGCTGCTCGTTCCCAGCTTCTTGTCTGCGTGCCCTTCTCTTTCCCAGACAAAGGATGCCCTCCTCAAGATCCTGGAGGATGTGAAAGAGGATGACTACCTGAATTTCATCCTGTTCAGTGGGGATGTGACCACCTGGAAAGACACCCTAGTTCAAGCCACTCCTGAGAACATCGAGGAGGCCAGGACATTTGTGAAGAACATTGATGATCAAGGAAGTATGAGCAGAGGGAAGAACAGACACATCCTGTCACTCCCCTTGGCCCGAGCAGTCTGCCTCTCCTGTGCCTTGGGACAGAGCCTCTGCTGGTCTAGGCCCTGCAGACCTCAGCTGGGGGTAGAGGTGGGATAGGGGGCGGTTCAGGCTTCTTATTGGGGTGTCTTCTTTGCAGTCTAGGGGAGCCCACTCTTCCTTTCTCTAATCCTTGATCCTGGAGCCCCACTGGTCCTGGCAAGATAACGCCACAGAGAACCCTTATCCTGGGCCGCTCCTTAGGGAAAATGACAAACGACGCCGACACTGCTCCCCTCTCCTCCCAGTGAGCATGCCTGGCAGCCCCTCTAATAGCTTTCCAAACTGCTTTTACAATCACCTTCTGGCAGCCCCGACAGGCTGGTCCTTTGGTCCCCAATGAAAGAGTAAGTCATTCATTCATCACTCGCCGATTCACTCGGTCAATACCTACTGAGTACCAGGGCACGTTGGCTAACAGGGTCCTTGGGCCCAAGAGCGGGGCCTGCTGCCCTCTCCTCCTCCACCCCGGTACTGAGAACACCCTCCCACGGTTCTGTCTGTCTGTGTGCCAGTGACCAACATCAACGATGGGCTGCTGAGGGGCATCAGTATGCTGAACAAGGCCCGGGAAGAACACAGTGTCCCAGAGAGGAGCACCTCCATCGTCATCATGCTGACCGACGGGGACCCCAATGTTGGTGAGGCAGGCGGGTGTGGCTCTGAACCAAAGCCAGCGTGCTGTAGCCAGTGGGCTGCAAGATCTTGGGCGGCTCTCCCCAGGGTCCCTCGTGGTCTGTGAGCCCTGCAAGGGCACGTCTCCCCCTGCCAAAGACCGCCCCATATCCCCCCCCCCCCCCCCCCCCCCACCAGCTCTGCTGATGCAGGTGTCAGACAGCTCCAGACAGAGCTGATCCAGCTAGTTGCTGGGGCTGGGGCTGGGGCTGGGGTGTGAACACCCCTTTCTCCTGCAGGTGAAAGCAGACCTGAAAAAATCCAAGAGAATGTACGCAACGCCATTGGGGGCAAGTTCCCCTTGTATAACCTGGGTTTTGGCAACAATCTGAACTATAACTTCCTGGAGAGCATGGCTCTGGAGAACCATGGGCTGGCCCGACGCATTTATGAGGATTCCGATGCCAACTTGCAGTTGCAGGTATGCCTTGTCTTGCATACCTCCAGGAATGAGGAGCTCATTACTTCCTCAGACAGCTGTTCCACTGAATGACAATTTCACTCTCTAGGAAGAGCCTCTTGGGCTGACATCTACCTCTAGCTCCCTCTTATCCATCAGTGGTGGTTGATTTTGTCCTCAGGCTACACACAACAGACTTGCTTCCTCCACAGGATTGCCAGATCAAATACAGGGCACCTGGCCAAATATGAACAATTTTTTAGTGTAAGCACGAGCCCAAATATTGCAGAGCGCTCTGTGTTAGTTTGCCAGGACTACTCTAACAAAGTACCACATGCTGGGGGTGGAGTGGGGAGCGGGCAGTGGGCTTCAACAACAGAAATTGTTGCCTCACGGTTCTGGAGGCCAAAAGCCCAATCAACGCCATCCGCCGGGCCGTTTCCTTCTGAGGGCTGTGGGGGAAGGGTCTGTTCCGGGCCTCTCTCCTTGGCCTGTGGATGGCCACCTTCTCCCTGTCTCTTCCCATCATCTTCCCTGTGTGCCTGTCTGTCTCTGGGTCCAAATTGCCCTCTTTTCATAAGGACACCAGATATACTGTTTGGGGCCCATCCCAGAGGCCTTATTTTAACTTGATCACCTCTGTAACCACCCTCATCCCCAAAACAGACATGTCTTGAGAGAGTGGGGGTAAGGACTTTAACATGTATTTTGGGGGCACACAATTCATCCCATAACAGACAAACTTAGACTAAAAATTAGTGTGCTATTTACCTGACGTTCAAATTCAACTGCATGTCCTGTACTTACATTTGAGAACTTCAGCAGCCCCATTCCTCCCCAGTGCAGGAGACAGTGCCTGAACCGGTGCAGAGGAACCCCCACCCCGTGCCTCCGTGCCTCTGCCTTCTCCCTCTTGATCTCTGTGCTCCTGCGCCTTGTCACCTCCTCTGGTCGGCCTCTCCTCCTTTCCTTTTCTCTTTCTTGCTTTCATTCCAGCAAACATTTCTCGAGCACTTTCTATATTCCCCGGAACTCTGTCCTTACCATTCTATTCTTCCCAGGCTCTACCTGAAGCGGGGAGGGCAGGGAAGGCTCCCACGAACTGAAGGACACGATCAGGGCCACGAGGAAGTGAAGATCAGGGCCTAAGATCGGCACAGCCTGGGGGACTCAACGCCTAGGGAGGCACCAGTGGGCACCTGCCCACCCTGTCCTCTCCAGATCTGCCCTGTGGCCTGAGATGACCAGGTCCCCCTTTTGGACTCCAGGGCTTCTATGAGGAGGTGGCCAACCCGCTGCTGACAGGCGTGAAGGTAGAGTACCCCGAGAACGCCATCCAGGACCTCACCCAGAGCGCTTACCAGCACTTCTACGATGGCTCTGAGATTGTGGTGGCTGGGCGCCTGCTGGACGAGGACATGAACAACTTTAAGGCGGATGTAAAGGGCCACGGGGTGAGCTGAGCCAGGGCCGGAAGGTGTGCTGTGGATGGGGGGATCGGCACCCATGGGGTTGGCCCCCTGCCTGAGGGTCCAGCGGTGGCGACCCCAAGCTGGGTCCAGGCCTCCTGCCCTCCAGCCTCTGGCCTCCTCTCACCCCCACCTCAGGCCATCAATGATCTGACCTTCACAGAGGAGGTGGACATGAAGGAGATGGAAAAGGCCCTGAAGGAGCAGGATTACATTTTTGGGAACTACATAGAGCGGCTCTGGGCCTACCTCACCATTGAGCAGCTGCTGGAGAAACGGTGATCCTAGCGACCCCTCACACAGCCAGGCCCCACACCTGGGCCTCCCACACTGCCCCACCACCTACCTGCGCTTGCCCCTGTGCTGGCTTCACTCTGGGGGAGCCCAGGAGGAGGAAGACTCAGCCACACCCCAGGACGTGCCCTGCCACATGCCCTGCCAGCTGCCTTCCCCTCTTCTCAGCTCAGCCCCAAAGAATGTTTTCCCAGGGGCAGAGCCCAGCCTGACATCGGGGGCTCAAGCAGCATCCTGGGAGCACCTCGGGGACAGGGGCGGGCCTTGGCACCCTGTACCCCACACCCCGCATGGGCCCACAATGCGGTGAGGCTGAGCACAACTGAAGGCTTGGGTCCTTGCCCGCAGCCCCCAGAAGGCAGAGCTTGGGCCTATTTGAGAGTGCCACGTCAGCCTTCCCTGAGGTGGGATAAGCCTCCAACAACCCTGGTGCAGGGTCTGACACATGCTGAGTGCTCAGGGCATGGACATTATCATGAGTGATTGTTGGGATGCCATTTTGAGCCCCTTGTATCTTATAGTGGGGAAACTGAGGCCCAGCCTCAGACACAGCCTGTCCATCTGTCCCAGGGAGCTGGTGAACCAGTCTTTTTCTGAGAGCTAGTGGGTTCTACCCTGGGGAAAGGCGTTTCCAGGCTGCCTCTGGGGCTCTAGGCCTGGTTCTGGGAGTCACAGCAGAGGAGGCCAAGCAGGGAAAGGCTCTTTGACTGACACTCCCACCCCTCCCCACAGCAAGAATGCCCATGGTGAGGAGAAGGAGAACCTCACAGCCCAGGCCCTGGACCTGTCCCTCAAGTACCACTTTGTGACTCCACTGACCTCCATGGTGGTGACCAAGCCTGAGGACAATGAGGACCAGACAGCCATCGCTGACAAGCCTGGAGAAGGTGGGCATGGAGAGTGGAGGCCAGACTTCAAAGGCCTTCCAGGCCACTGGGGCCTTGGGTGCCCTGAAGAGGAGTGAGCCAGGCTGGTGAGACCCAGACTTGCTGAAGGGGGGCAGGTCCAGGGGGCATAGAGGGAGATACGGCCAAGGGCTGGGGAGGGTGTTGTGGAGCAGGTGAATCCATCAGCATGGACAGTGGGTAGGGGGTGAATAGGAGCCTCTGGGTCTCTAAAGAATTGTGAGTCACGGGACACCTCGCCCAGGGTCACTTCAAGGAAAGGGACTTGGCTGCAGCATGGAAGGGCTCAGTCAGACAGGGAGAAGCACTTCCAGCTTGAAAGTTAGTCCCAGAGCATGTGCCTGGGAATTGTGAGAGGAAAAGGCCTTGAGGCCTTGGACCAGGCCTGCTCAACCAGACTCTAAGAGGGGACTCCTAAGTGCTCCTGTACTTGGACGTGGGGAGCAGAGAGGTGGCATGGGGTGGCACAGGAGGCAAAGAGCTGGTCCGGGCCAGGCCTCTGGCCTCTAGGAGCCCCTGGCTCCAGGAGACACACAGTGGTGGGGGGTCCGTTGTTGGCTGGGAGGCCCACAGCCTGGAGGTGGGACAGGCAGCCAGTTGATGGCATTGATGCCGACACCAGGAGTCTGTGGCTCCTAACACATTTCTCCTCCTCCTCCCACACAGGGCCTGCAGATACGGAAGGTGAGCTTCAGCCAGCAGTTGGGCAGGTGTCCCAGGAGGGGGACAAGAGAGAACCAAGGAGGCCCTTCCAAGTGCCCAGCCCAGGGAGGGGCCCTTAGGACATCTGCGATCAGGTCCCAGCTCTGCCACCAACTCACGAGCCACCTTGGTCCAGGCTCTGCTTTCTCTGAGCCTCATCAGGTCCTTGTCAGTTGTCTGGAGGTGGCTTCCCCTTACTAATGAGGGACAATCAGTATGAGAGCATTCTGTGACCTGCAAAAATTAGCAAATTCACACATCGGACACTGACATGCCATTAATCCCGCAGCAACCCTCTAAAGGAGTCCTCTCATGGTTCCCATTTTATAGTGAGGAAACTGAGGCATGGAGAGGCTGTCTATTTGTTCGAGGACTTAGTCAGCAAGTGGCCCACTCTGGGATTCATAGTGCTCTGTGTGTCCTCATTAGCAAATTGCATCCTTGCCCCCAGTAAGCCCAGGACCACCAGGCAGGGGCTCCCAGCCCCTCCCAGCCTGCCCCACCTCCACCGATAGGCGGTTCCATCCTAGCAGCACATCTGGACCAGGTCATTGTTCTTCCCTCAGCACAGCCCTGTCAGATGCAGTCACTGGTGTGCACGCGTGTGTGCATGAGTACGTCGGGAGGGGGGTTACTACCAAGGACAACAGACAGTTTTGAGCTTCATCCCACCCCAACTGGGGAGTGGGAGTTCAGGGTGTGGGACGGTGTCTTCTGTGAACACTATTCATGACAGGGAGGCAGACGATCTCATGGTGTACATATTAGCCACATCACAGCGCCATGACCCCGGCATAAAAATGACATCCATATTACCACCAGCCCTAGAAAGGAACTCCCTGGGCACGCTCCCATTTCTGAAGCCGACATGAGGGGTCACATCCCAACCCTCTTGTCTACCTGGGTTGGGTCTCTACTGGAGACTGGTAGCCCCAAGCCAGGTAGAAGGCATGGGGTTGGGGGAGAGGGAGCCCTCAGACCCAGCTCACGACTGCCCGGTTGCTTCCTTTTTCAGTGGCCCGCTCCATGGCTTACCTGAGTGAGTATATGGCAGCAGCCGCAGCCCCCCTACCCCCACAGGGCGTCTCCCCAGAGACTGGCCCCATGCCACATTCTCCCCCAGAGTCCTTCCTGAACCCGCTCTCTGGAACAGGCAGATGGTTGGGATCCCGAGGAAATGGGAGGCGGTTTGAGAGTATGGGGAAGAGGGAATGGGAGGCGCACGAACCAGAATCTGGATGTGGGTCCTGGCGCCTCCCCAGGACTGCTTGTTTAGCTCAGCCTCTCCCCCCACTGTGTCCACAGCCAGCTACCAGCCTCCTCAAACGCCCTACTACTACGGTGAGTTCCCCCGACTCCTCCTGAAGTGAGAGCCGGGCCCCAGAGCCCAGAGCCTCCTACCTGTTAGGAGTCTATCCACAGGGGCCGAGGGGTGAGGGGAGGGCGCCCCGGAACAGTAAGTGAGAGGTCCCGGGAGCCAGCCCTTTCTCTGATGTGCTCTCAGTGGATGGGGACCCCCACTTCATCATCCAAGTCCCGCAGAGAGACGACGCCATCTGCTTCAACGTCGATGAAGACCCAGGCACAGTGCTGCGCCTCATCCAGGACCCCATCACAGGTGGGGGCTGCGGGCAGGAGCCGGGGCCAGGCCCTCACTCTGCCCATAATGCACCGTCTTTATGTGCAGCTTACACCTTGTGGGGCCACAGGCTCACCAAGCCCCCGGGACCCAGTGGTGTTGGAGACACGGTTAGGGGTGAGGGGGCCCAGGCGAAGCCTGTGTCTGGGAAATAGTTTGGCTCTGAACACCACTCCCTGGCCCAGGCAGGGGGCAGGTCTGCAACATGGGTCCTCAGCTGCCAGAGGGACCCAGGAGTGTCTAGGAACAGGGAGGGTTGGCTCTGAAGTCCTGGTCTCGTCTTGGGGATCCCACGCCGTGTGGGATCCCTTAGCAGGTCTGGCTGGAGGAGAAGGTGCATCCTAAAAACCAGCCTGGACTCAGAAAGGTCTCAGCGGCCCCTCACTACCCCATCCCTCTGGCAGGACTCACAGTTAACGGGCAGATCATCGGCGAGAAGGGAGGCAACTCTGACTCCAAGACCAGAAAGACTTACTTTGGCAAGCTGGGCATTGCCAGTGCTCACATGGACTTCCGGATGGAGGTGACACCGGAGAAGATCATCCTGTGGAGTGGAGCTGCACAGAGCACCTTCAGCTGGCTGGACACGGTCACCGTCACACAGGACGGGTACAGCCCCGCTCCTGGGTCTCAGAGGTCTAAGGAGCCTCTCTGAGGGATGTGGACAAATCCCAGAATGGAAGACCCACGGGGGTTACAGGAGAGACTGGTGGCCTCAGAGTTCAGCCCTTTTGCCCAAGGAAGGGTGACCACGATGGCCCCAGCCAGAATTGGTAGCTGGACACTTCACAGGACTGATCTTTATTTATTTATTTATTTATTTATTTATTTATTTATTTACCTTGAAAAAGAGAGAGAGAGAGGTGAGGCACAGAGAGAGGGAATTCCAAGCAGGCTCTACACTGTCAGCACAAAGCCCGACTCTGAGCTGGATCTCACAAACCGTGAGATCATGACCTGAGCCGAAATCAAGAGTCAGACGTTTAACTGCCTGAGCCAGCCAGGAGCCCCCGCAGGACTGATCTTGAGGGAAGGGCTGTGTGGACGTAAGCATTAGGGGGACCTGCAATCTAGTCACACACTAACCCTCAGTTTCACCTTCTCTAGCTGAACTTGTTAGCTCTCCAACTGCTCAGCCTCTCCTAGGTCTTCAAGTCACCCAGAGCCCAGTGGATAGGGCAGGGGCGTTACTCCCAGTGAAGCTCAGAGAGGGGTGGAACCTACCCCGGGTCACACAGGAAGCCAGTGGCTGAGCTGAGGATTGATCCCATGTCTCCAGACTCCCAGGACAGCCCTGTCTTCTGCTTACGGAGGAACGAGGATCCACTCTGTAGAGGGCATAGTCAACACGCATGAGGCCTCTGAGATCGTTTCCAGAGTCTATGTGCTCTTGGGTGTCATGTATGGAGAAGGCCCTATCGAGATACCCTTGATTCAGATGCCCAGTACGATGGTCACCACTGGGCCCCGCTTGCTGACTTCCTTCCTCTTCTCTCCTAGGCTGTCTGTGACAATCAACAGGAAAAAGAACATGGTGGTCTCCTTTGGAGACGGGGTTACTTTTGTGGTCGTCCTGCACCAGGTGTGGAAGAAGCATCCCGTCCACCAAGACTTTCTGGGCTTCTACGTGGTGGACAGTCACCGGATGTCAGCACAAACACATGGGCTGCTGGGTATGGAATGTTTAAGCTTCAGATTGTTCAGGAGACATGGTAGAGGGGAAAAACCACATGAAAGACTGTCCTCGTCACCCTGGACGAGCACACAACACCCAGTCAGCCTTCGCGTCAACCCTGCAAGACTAGAGGCTGTCTTACCTATGGTGATGGTAGAGGCTGACAGTGTGCAGGGGCTGACAGTGTGAATGTTTCTGTTCCCAGGACAATTCTTCCATCCCTTTGACTTTAAAGTGTCCGACATCCACCCAGGCTCTGACCCCACAAAGCCAGACGCCACAATGGTGGTGAAGAACCATCGGCTGACAGTCACCAGGTGACAGAACTCTAACATCCTCGCCCTGCCCAGTAACAAGACAGGAGGAGAGAGCCCTCTCTGCCCAGACACATTGGCCTGGCAGGCTCTTGTCTCCTGTGGGGTACCTACCCTAGTTTCCCTCTGGGGTCCTGACCTCCCCCACCCCCCACTCTAGGTCCCTCCTAATCAGGAAAAGGCCAAACTTGGCCCCCTAGAGGGAGTTAATCATTTGATCTCTTTCTTGACCAAAGGGTTCCTGGACTCACAATTGGCAACTTCACACCCTTCTCCAGCCTTAGGACCTTGAGTGTAGCAGCCGTCTTGCCTGCCCTGTGTATATCACAGTGTGTCTTTCCTTTTTCCCAGGGGATCCCAGAAAGACTACAGGAAGGATGCCAGTGTCGGCACCAAGGTTGCCTGCTGGTTTGTCCACAACAACGGGCAAGGACTGATTGACGGTGTCCACAGCGACTACATTGTCCCCAACCTGTTCTGAGTAGACATGCCAGCTCCTGCTGAGACAGCTGGCCCAGCTCACCTGGCCTCTGGAACAGGGACACAGCCCAGGGTCTAAGGGAGGGTTGTGACAATAAAGCCCGAGGGGACACTGCCACCAGCCATGTCTGCATGCCTCTGTAAGCCCCTGTTCAAGGGATCAGGCAGTTGGGCCCCGAGGTAGCTCAAAGGAGGGGCTGGCTGCTAGGAAGGCAATTCCCTGGGGCTCTCTCCTGGTGTGAGTGAGAGACCGGGTTGGTTGGGGATAGCGCTTTTGGGAGCCAAGTGTATGATGGTTTGGGGAGAAAAAAAACAAACAAGAATTGACTCTAGTGTGAAGGGGCTGAGAAGTCAAGAAGGGTTGAGTGCATTTCAGAGTCCAGGAGGGTAATTAGAAAAGTCAGGGCTCATGGCTCAGCAGCCCCCATCAGGACCCACAGGCCTGAAGATCTTTCTATGACGCAGAAGCAGAGTGCTCCAGAGCGGACATAGCATGCAGCTCATTATGGATGTCCTTCCTCCCTCCATCTTCCCATTATCTAGATGTCCACCCCCACCCACCCACCATCCTCTAGCCATCCAGCCATCTATCCATTCAGCAGATAAATCCAACATTCTGGGCCAGAGTCTGGGGCACACAGCTTTGTGCCCATTTCCTTTTTTGCGTGGGTGCCCCAAGCCTGTGGCAGCTAGGCTGGAAATCCCTAAGATCCTCCAATACAGCTCATGGTGACCACCCACTCTGCCCCCACAGTAAGTCCTGGGTGGGGTCAGAGGTCGGGGATCAGATAGAGATTCCCAGAGGAGGGGCTCTGAGGGCCCTCAGCCTGGACAACCCTCTCCCACCCAGACAACTACAACACCCCTTCTTGGGTCTCCCTGCTTCCACAGAAAGACTGTGTAGAGCAGAACCAACCATCACTCCCTGTCTAAGACCCTATTAATAACACCTCCCACCCGCTGATCTTGGGAGAAAGGCCAATGTCCTACCTATGGCCTGTCCAGCCTCACCAACCCCACACACCAGGTGTCTCGCCTCACTTTCAGGGTTCCACACATAGACTGCTTCCAGTTCTGCGAACCTAACCCTTCATGTTCCAGATCCTTTGCCTCTGCACTTCTCACTGCCTGAGGGGCTATGGGCCTGCTGGGCAGAGGGTACCCATTGCTGGAAGCAGTGGGCAGCTTTGCTTGATGGCAGAGCAGGGAACACAACCTCCTGGACGAGGTTTGAGTTAGACTGGGAATGGCCACAAATGCCAGTGCGGGTGAGGGTGGGATCTGGTGATGGGTCACCAGGAAGTTCCCCCACCCCCCACTCCAGGGTCCCATGTGCTTGAGTCAGAACAGGGTTTTGCAGGCTCTAGAGGCCTGGCGGAGGGTACTGGGGAGGCCAGTCCAGGAGAAAACCTAAGCGGCCAGGCCCTGCTACCTACTGGGTCCCGGGTTGACTGAGGAACCATGTAACTTTAAACCAGTTTTCACATCTGTAAAATGGGGAGAAAGATCCTGCCAGATGGTGTAGACACATCATCATTACGGTTTCTGGCCCTCCTGAGGTGCCTGTCTTTGTCCTTAGCCTCCAGCTAGTCTCCTGGCCCAGCGAGTTGGGAGAAAGTCAGGAGGAGGTCCCCAGCCCAAATTTTGCCCCTTCCCTCCAACAGTCAGGGAGACCCTCCATGCAGGTAAAAGCCAGGGGGACCCTGTTTGCTCCCCAGTCCTAGATCATCCTGGCTACACCTGTCTCTGCTTACCCCCCAGCTTTCAAAATGGAAGCCATGCTTCATGGCAGGGGGCACTCAGACAGTGATGGCCTGGTCCTGCGTCTCTACTTCAGCATCCGCTTCCGTCTCACCCCATGGCACTGCACCTTCCCTGACTTGGTGCACAGTGTCCTCGCTCTAGGCCTGGTGTCCTTGCCCTCCTTTTTCACTGGGCTAACTTCTCTTTATTCTTCAAAATCCAACCCCAACCATGCCACTTCTAGGAACCCTTCCCTGACATTCCCCGGGCTCTTGGTGGCACCTGGTTGTTCTCCGGGTGGTAGCTGTCACACGAGGCAATGTGTCTCCTTGGTATCCAATGGACCTGCAGCACTCAGCCCCCCGCCTGGCCCAAGTGAGTGCTGGAAAGCACTCGGTGAACAAAACAGCGAAGGGCACAGAACTCCTTTCACCTGTTCACAGAGAACACCTCTGCAAGTACGGCTGGGCCAGAAAGTCACCCATGACCCCTCTGCTGCTGTACCAATTCCACAGCCCAGCCCAGCTGCTGGGGTCCTGGAGGGGTGAGTCGGGGTGGGCACTCATGTCACATCCCGGTATGTCAGAGCTCTGGTCTGAGCCCCTCGGAGCAACCTTCACAAGGTGACTCAGCCTTGACCCCCACCTGCCCACCAGGCTCAATGGAGACACAGCAGCTCAGCAGGGGTGTTCCTGTGAATTTGGCAAACCTGCTGCTGGAACCCCCTCCCACTGGCCTCTCCCCTGACCCTTCTAGAAAGACTCACTCTGCAAACAACCTGTAAAGCTCTAGAGCTGAGAACAGAATGCTTTCCCTGGTGATCTAGTTTGCTTCCTCTCAGCAAGCAAACGAGCTCATTTATTGCTTTCCCCTGGCTGCCAGGAAGCTCTGCACAAAGCTTTGTGCCACTCTAGCTTGCCTTACCCTGGCGCCTGTGATCTAACTCTTCCCCTGCTTTTTTATTCTATTCTCATGGTTTTGCTTTTGTTCTCTTCATGGTTTTTATTTGTAAGCCAAAGATGTGTGTCATTTTTTAAGAAGTAGGTGGAGTAACTCTAGATGTTTAGGTGTGCTTTGCCTATGCAGGGGATTGAGTGCAATCTTGGGGGTGCCCACCCCCGGAGCATGGATGGGAGAGCAGACCCAGGGCCTGGAGCCCAGGCCTGGAGCACCCTCATGAGACTCAAGGCTCCTGGGGACGGACGCTTGCGTCGTCCGTGGGCCGGGGACCTCATCTCTGCCTCCCCCATCTCCAGTGCTGGCCTCTTGACCCGGTGGCGAGCAGACATCCTGAGCACAGGTGCGAAAACCAAACCGTGTCATGCAAATCCCATCACCAAGGGGCCCAAGAGCTTGCTGAGAAGTTGGAGAGTTGGCCTGTAAAGAACTTCTACCCAGTTTGTGCCCACCCAGGGCCAGTTGTGTTTCTAATAAGAACTTCTACCCAGTTTACTCTTTTTCTTCTTCTTTTTGTTTTTGGTCGAAACTGGGTTTCACAGACTCAGTGACCATTAAGCAGACTGAACCTTTGCTCCCAGAGAATGTTCTCCCGCCCTAGACCCCCAGCTGGGGGCTGCAGCAACATTTTAAATGGGTGATTTAATCTCTTTAAATCTTAGTTTCTCTGCTTGTAAAATGAAGAGGTTGGACTGAAAGTTCTTCATGGGCCTTACTGGCCACAGGCCTTCGAGGGGCTCACAGTGGAAGGTTCCAATGGGATTCTGAGGCCCTGGGATGTAGCCAGATGCAACCACAGATGTCCATTCCCTGGGCTCACAGCATCTTTATTTGGAATGAGTGGGAATATCCCTCCCCATCGCAGTCCGGGCCCCACGGGCGGTCTTCTGGCCACAGGGTGGCAGCTCTCTGCACACAGTGGGGTGGCCTGGGGTGTGGGCACAACCCCTCCCACATAACTATAGCTCCACGGACCAGCAGGAAATCTCTGTTCCTGGGGAACCCTCTTGGTAATCCAGCTTGAGCAATCTGGGATGGATACGTGGACAGACAGAAAGATAGGTGGTCAGCAAATCTCAGGTGTGGTGGGAAAAGAGGGAGATGGCTGGGGTTAGGAGTGTGGAGGGTAGAGAGGTTGGGAGCCTTAGAATTTCCTCCAGCACAGGACAACAAGGCCTGGTCACCCAAGTGGACCCAGCTGTGTGTGGTCTTCAGGGCCCAGGGCTCTGAGAGTTTGGGAGGAATTTCCTACTGTCCCCGACTCACCCTAGTGATCTCTGGGCTGGGGTGTTTTTTGCAGGTTTGAGCTGACTGTCCTCTGTGAGGTCACTGAGAGCTAGGTCAGAGATATCTAAAGTATCAACCTTTGCCCTCACTGTCTCTAGGTTCCAGGCAAGGACAGAGGAGTAGGGCCACCCGCCAAGCCCAGTTCCCAGCCT
Source organism: Herpailurus yagouaroundi (assembly GCF_014898765.1). Classification (NCBI taxonomy): domain Eukaryota; kingdom Metazoa; phylum Chordata; class Mammalia; order Carnivora; family Felidae; genus Herpailurus; species Herpailurus yagouaroundi. The sequence goes on along the minus strand of NW_024412444.1, from coordinate 15,355,647 downwards.
CTAGGCCTCCACACCCGGCCAGGCTCAGTGGCCTGCTTGCGCAGTCACCTGGTGGCAGAGTAGTCACGGCCCTGAACGCTCAGTGTTCGCCTGCTGTCATCTGCCGCTGCTGGGGGCCCCCAGAGCACGCCCTGGTAGAACTGGCCTGAGATACAAAGGGCGGGGCAGCAAGGAAAAAAGATGGAGGTTGGGAGACACATAGAGGTGAAGGGCACTGCCAGTTCGCAGGCAGAGGTGGCTTCTGAGGGTGCCCTGAGCCGTGGGCAACATACCAAGGGTCCCGCCAACGTGGCTAGAGAAGCGGTCGGTGTCCCGCAGAAGGAGCCGGAGTCCCTCCCCAGGACCGTCCCAGGGGAGCAGGCCGATGGTCACTTTGTCTGGGCTGCTGAGCAGCAGGAGCCCCGCCTTGTCCATGGTCATGTTGAGGCTGTGGGGAAACCCCGCATCCTGAGCAATCGAGGTGGGAGTGGCCTTGGGCGGGACGTCCCTTAAATGTTCTGGGCTTCGCTTTCCTCACTGGTAAACTGGGACCGTCTTAGCGGTATCTGGTGTATTATTTATAAGATAAACCAGATTCCTTTCCCTCCCTGGTTTTCTTAGATTAGTTTCTCATAAATTAGTTTTATATGATTTAGGCAATTGTCTGATACATTCATTCTATCCCCTTCGTTTTTATGGCTAGTGCCACTTCCTTCTGATGATTAGTGTTACTTAGGTCTAGAAGAGCAAGTCCCTTTTCATCCTATCCTGTCCTTTTCTACTTAAGATAAGCTTTGAATGTCAGGCTCCTTAAAGCATGTTGAATAAGACCCTGCTGTTAACTCTGAGGTTATTTGAAATGGAACTGCCCTAAATTTACACTGTCCTTGATTCAATGTACAAGATGTGGTCTGTTTTCCCTTAGGTGTTATCTTCTGCAGCTCATGAAAGTATTTGGATTTTCTCTCACTGCAGGTGTTAGGAATTCTTCATTCTACCTTCTAGTGTGCACGTCCAGGGCACAGAAACTCTTGTCATTCTTTGTGCATTTATCAGATAATAGGAGACTTTAAGATCTCTTATGACATTGGATGGTTTTCGGGTAAGCCCCTCAGATTTTCTAGGCACCCACTCATTTGTCAAGTGGAAACCGGTCTCTACAGTGTGGCGCAGTGAGAGGGCAGAGGACAAGACTCTCCGTGCTCGGTATAGGCTGGGGTGTTGCGTACTGCTCAAAGAGGGCCAGGGTCCTTGGCCCCACTCCCAGGCCCCTGGTAGCCTCCAGAGTTGGCAAGCTGCCTCTGGAAAGCTCTGTGGTGGGGCAGCCTCACCCAGAAGAGGTGGCCGTCCACCTCTATGCTAAGGATGACATTCGTAACCTCCCCCAGGGAACAGTGCTCTCCAGCTTCTCATTATTGTCGTCATTACCGCACCACACAGACAGCACGGCCCTCCCCTGTACCCAGTGGGCACCATACTGTCCAATGGGCACAGTACTCCTGGATCCCATCCCCTCATTGGACCTTCTCCTCAGCCCTCTGACTCAGGGCTGGGTGATTGTCTCTAGTTACGAGTGAGGAAACAGAGGAGCTAAGCAGCCTGCCCAGGGTCACACAGGACTGGCAGTAGAGCTAGCTCCAAGCCACACTGTGCCCCACGTCGGGTAGTGACCCGGGTGAGGTGTGAGGGCAGCTGGGTCCCAGCACAACCCCTCTGCGACCTCCAGAACGGGAGGGTATGGTGCAGGGCTCTCTGCGGGGGCAGCCCACCGCAGGAGACGCATGCTCCACCACCCCACCCCCAGGCGCATGGGCCCAGATCACCTAGCAGCAGTCACTGGCCAACTAATGTGGCCAGAGAAGTACCCAGCAGGGGGCATACCCAGGTGTCACCGAGAACAGCATCTCTTTCCACTTATAGGCAGAGTTTCTTCGATTTCGAGTCACTACCACGTGCTCAGGGGAGGCGTGGACCTGCAGCTGGGGGTTCTTGAAGGTCACCTCGATCCACGAGAACTGGGCCTTTTCTGTCTCATACTGGCCAGTCACCTCAACCCCTAAGAGGGCCGGGAGCACAGAGGTCAAGGCCGTGGCCCCAGCTGGGCGCTGGCCTGGATGACAGGTCCACCCAAACCCCTTCTCACCGGCTCACCTTCTCAGTCCCCTTTTCCCAACACTTCCTCCCACAACCTCTCCCTCATCCCCTGGTTTCATGTGGCTTTGGAAGGGCCCCCGAATCCTCAGCGATGGCCACCTTCAGACGAGCCCTTTGAGAGGGCAGATCCTGTCTGAAGTCAGGGAATATTCACAAAGCCCCCATAGTGTGGCTGGCCTGACGAGGTGCTGTGGCCAAGAGCGAGATGGAAAACGAGTGATGCCCAGCCTCTGGGAGCAAGCAGACCACGGCCTGGTGAGATGAGCGGTAGACTGGGTGGATGTGGGAGGAATGGGGGAGCCGCAGAGGCTCATTGGCTCTGGGTGGCTCTGCAGGTGTGTGTGAGCATCCCCGAGTGCTGTGTATCCTCACATCTGACCTGACACTCGGTTCAACCAGTAGGACCCTTCTGGGGTTGGGAGTGCAGGCCTGGCCAGCACACCTACCGCTTCCTCCCATTCACCTGCTCCACACCCTCCAGAGTCCTATCAGTACCTTCCAGGCCTCCGCTGCTGCTTTCCCCTTCCTCTGCCCAGTGGGCCCCCACTCGTCTGCCAAGGCCCAATCATTCCTGTATGACCCCGTGCAGCCTCCCCTGGCCCTCGGACAGCTCTTGTCTCCTCCTCTGGGCTCACTTCCGTGTCGCTCTGGGCATTGACTATAGGCCTCTGAGCTTATGTGTGCCCAAGTCTGTCTCGCCACCCCTGAAGTACGGCAGTGCCTGGGGACAAGTCCACATCTGGTCTCCCTGGAGTGCCCGGGCCACCCGGACCTGCATATGTGATGTTCAGGGGAAAGTCTGTGGGGTGGCCGTGTAAGTGCAAGTGTCAGTGCTCAGAGGCAGGCCACACTGTGATCTTGGGACAGGCCCACACGGGGTAAGGTGTGTCTCCATGGGCTGTGTCCCATCATTGTCTCTGGGGTGGTTAAGTTGGGAGTGAGTGGTGTCTGGGTCTCTCTGGGTGGATGATTGGGTGTGCACCTCTCACCTTGGTCAGGGTCTGAGAGCAGGTTCATTGGCCCCTGAGAGTGCTTGATGTCCACACAGAGAGGATTCACACTCTGTCCGGGCAGTGTCAGGATGACAGGAGGTGCCTGGATGGGGGCTGGGACAGCAGGTGTAGTTCCTAGAGCAGGTAGAGCGGGCTGGGAGGTAAAGGCAGGGAGGGGGCCTGAGGGAGGCTGGCAACCTACCTGGGGGTGAGTCTGTCTTGGCTGGTTCTGAAAGAAGAAAAAGTCTGGATTTAGACAGCCCCTTCCTGGGGAGTGGGGGAAGAGGTGAGAGATGGAGAAGCAGATGCCCGTGGCCAGGGCTCCCTCTCAACTTAAACACTGGAAAACCCACGTGATGTGTCTGCAGAGCTCCCCGAGGGTTTCCTCTCCTGGTGTCTATGTGTCATAGTGTCAGAAGGTATTGCAGGAACTCTGGCCTTGATTCTCAAATCCACTTCATCAGGAGTGGAGGGGGCTGATGGTGCCAAAGCAGACGTTAGTGCAGGGGCAGCCAGAAACAGAAAGGAAGAAGGTAGTCAGGATTGAGAGTGATCTTCACATCCTCCAGCCATCGTTGCCACCCGCCACCCCCCCGGCCCCACAACCCCTGCCATACATACATCCAACTTGGAAGAGCCTTTGTAACGAGACTTTCAAACAGGAGAGCACACTATTAGGGAAAATGCAGAGGACATGGGGTCTAGCCTGACTCTGCCGTTTCTGAATCCAGATTTGGGATTGGAAATAGCTCAAGGGACCACTGTTAGCTTTGGAAATGGAGGAAGCCTTCCCTTTCTAGAAGGTTCCATCCTGAGCCAGCCTCCAGAGTGTAATGAATCTGATCCAGTGAAAATAAAGGACACATTACTTCAGGGCACCTGGGTGGCTCAGTCAGTTAAGCGTCTGACTTTGGCTTAGGTCATGGTCTCACAGTTCGTGGGTTTGAACCCCGTGTCAGGCTCTGTGCTGGTGCTTTACCTCTCCAACTCTACAGGCAGGTTTAATGATCACCTTAAGGAAACTAGACTCTCAGAGGGTCAGAAAGTGGCTTACCTAACAACATGTCTGGTAGCAGCAAGTCCCTAACCCCATGGTAGGTTAGATGATGAGATGGAGAATGAACAGGTCCTTGCGGTCCGATTCTCCCTGGGTTACCAGGCGCCTTCCCAGAAGGTCCAGCTTTGGAAAAGTTGACACACACACAGTCTTCTCTAAAGTGGTGTCGTGGGTCCCCCCCAGCCTGGGCTCTGGGACCCACCCCGGGAGAGGGATGTGGAGAGGGCGGATGGCTCCCTTCCTTGCACTCATCACTCTGGGAGCCTCTCCTCCCATGGCCAGAAGAAATTCAAAGTGGGAACAAAGGACCCTTCTTGAACCCCTCCGCCCCTGCCACTGGGATGTCAGCGCCCACCCCCAGTCCCCAATTCAAATTACTTGGTCCTCTATAGCTGCTTCTTTCGGTAAGGAAGGAGTCTGCATAGCTGCTCCCTAATCAGACATAAATGGACGTGAGTCCCAGCCCCGCCAGCCAGCCAGGTGAGCCAGGAAAGTCACTCCCCCAACAACCAGGGCAGAGCCCAGTCTGTGGCCAGGGTCACGATTCTGTCAATCTCCCACCCCTCTCCCCTCTCCTCCTTTGCCACCTGTTAATCTGGACCTTCTGTCTCCCATGGTATGAAATCTGGAGAGAGGAAGACCTGGAAATCAGAGGGACCTGGGTTTGCTTGTTAGATGTACCTTTCTGGGGCCTGCAGTTGAACAGGGATTGTATCCCTAGTGCCCAGGGCAGGCCCCAAATGGCAGCCAGTATCTGAATGAACGAAGTGACTAAATGCACCCATTTGCTTAGGCAGACGACACCCCCTGCTGGCAGTGGGGTTGGGCTGGAGAGGCCCTGGCCAGCAACCTCGTGGGGCTGGTGCCTTAGGTCCTGTGTCAGCCAACTGTCCCCCAGCCCAGCCTTTGAGGCTCTTACCTAAGTGGAAGTACTTGCGTTTGTTTTCTGGATAAAACAAAAAGAGAAAGGAAGAAATACACTGTTAGAGTGATTTCAATAAATTTGACATGCTTGTATTTAACCTTGCTTTCCTACCCCAGCACTAAACAGGTGCAGTGAACTCTGGGGTCAGGAGACCTGGCCTCAGCTTTCACATCAATGAAATGGGAGGAGTCTCCCGGGGCTCCTGGGAGATTAGGGGTGGCAGGGTCGGGGTCTTGGTTGGGATGCAGAGGAAAGGCTGCGGAGGGTGCTGGGTCAAAACTGTGCTGCCAAGGAGGCCGGGGTCCTGCTCTCACACCCACCGGTTTCCACGGGCTTCTCTGCAACTTCAGATCGTTCTTCGCCTTCGGGTTTGGTGACCACCATGGACGTGAGGGGTGTGACAAAGCTGTACTGCAGCGACAAGTTCAGAGCTCGGGTCTCAAGGGCCTGCTTCTCAGCATCAGATGCCAAAATCCTGCAGGTTGAGGACATCACAGGTTCAGCAGGTCCCTGGATGCCTTGTCAGAATCTCCCTCCCTTCCAGACCCTTCTGGGAGGGTTCCACTGGGAGAGTCTGGAGCTCACATGTGGTGCCACAACCCCCTCTCTCTGGACTTGGGAGACACCCTGTGCCCACTGCTCCCCCCCCCCCCCCCCGCCCCGTCCCCGCTGCCATGGGAAGCTTGTGAAGGTGCTCAGGCTATGTGTAGCTGTCCTGGTGGGCCCTCAAAGGTGTAGGCTACCCACATTTTCTCTAGCAGTTGCTGGATGGTCAGGTATGCCCAGAGTCTCTCCATGAAGCTGTGGAAGATGTACTTGGGGCTCCGGAACTCTTCTTCCTTCTCCGCCACTCTAATTTCCGTTTGGAAGGTGATGTTCTGCATGTGCTAGAAAGAGGGGCCCAGCCGGGGCAGGAGCTGTGAGGGCCTAGGTCTTCCAAGTGCTCCCACATGAAACCTGCTTAGAGCTGGGGCAGCTCCCATGCATCGGCTGCAAGGACTGCAATACCTTTGAGTAGAGTGGGGCGTGGGGAGGGAGTTTGGGGAATGAGAGTCTTGGTCACAGAGCCTCCCAAGATGAGAAGGAGGTGGAGATAAAAGGTAGCAAACCGCCCAAGTGCAACATGGCAGACACAGAGCTGGGAGCTCAGGTCAGACGGATCCTTCCAGAGAAAGGGAAATGAGAATGGGATGTGACGCCCAGGACAGTGTAGAAACAGCAGTAGGAAGGAAGTCCAAGTGTGGTGTGTGGACAGAAAGGGTCCCCACATGCATTCCACACTCACCCCAAAGATGGAGACTCTGGGGACAAAGAGGGAAGAGCTTTCCCCAGCAGTCAGTGGCAGAGTTGAAAAGAGAACTCCGGTGTCGTGGCCCTGATAGGGCTTGGGGTCCCGTCCACCCGCAACCAGCTATCCTGGCCCATGCTGATGCCCTCTGCTGGGGCTGGGCACTGTGGGATGGAGGCAGCAAGGCATATGCCGAGCTCCGAGTGACTGCTGCATCCTTCCCCAGGGAGGGGGGCTTCTGGTCTGGGGCTGCCCTGCCCACAGCCTGGGAAGTGGCGGGAGGTGGGGGGACAGAGGAAACCCCACCTTTTTTGCCATTGCTCCCCACTGCAGTCGAAGGCCTTCTCAGTGTGGATCAGATCCCGCTACCCCTGCTGGAACTACCTCCTCTGTCTCTCACCCAGGGCCAGGCCTCCCCACACTGTCACATGCAGGCCACCTGCACGAATTTTGTCCTATCCACACATAGAGCTATTTGCTTGATGGTTTTGCTTAAATGAACTTTAAATAGACTAATACTATTTATTTGGCCCTGTCCCAAGCAATAATACCTGTGAAATCTTAGGTCTGGGGTTCAAGTTCTATTTTTCAGGAGACACATTAAAATAAATACACAACTACTAAAACAAACATGTTTGTGAACTACCCTGAGTCACCTTGGGTCTTACACTTTGGGAACGCCTGGCCTTTAGGTTCATATTAGCAGCTAACATGAATGAAATATTTACACTGGGGCCAGACTGTAATCCCCACAGCAGTCTTACAAGGTGGGTAGGGTGACCTATTCTGATTTCTACGCAGGAGGAAACTGAGGCACAGTGAGGTTAAGTGATTTGTCCCAGGACTCACCTCTGGGAGGTGGCAGAGCTGGGTCTGAACCCAGGCAGGCTGGCCATAGATCACACACTGCCCATCCCACTACTTGGCCACTTCCTCTGAGGTGAGGACCGGGACCCCTCATTCTCTTCTGACTCACCTACCTGCTGTTCTTCCCACACACGCTGCCTGCTTGCCATGCAAGCCTAGAATGTTCCTCCATCATTCCACCGTCTGGCCTGTACCATCCTCTACTCATCCTTCAGTCTCAGCTGGGCCTCCTTCAGGCATCCCTCCCTGATTCCCAGACCAGGTTTGGGTTCCCAGGGCTGCTCCCCTGAGTTCCCGGGTTTGTTGTGTCAGGGACATCCCAGCCCGAAGCTCCTTGCTGGTGTGAGGATTTACATGCACTGTCACTGTCAGGAGGACAGCGTCCCCAGGGCCTAGAGAAGGACCTGGCACAGAGCAGGTGCTGTTTCTCTCTGTGGAATAACAGGGCCTCCTGTGGCACAGAGGCAGGGGAAGACTGGGCAGAGACGGCACCACGTGGGGAGCCAGGCTCTTGACCTGGCTGCAGAGGGGCCCCAGGCAAGTTGCCTGCCCTGCCTGGATTTCAGCCTGCTCATCTGTGAAATGGGAGCAGCCCTCTCTGCCCCACTGCAACCTCAGAGGGCAGTGTGAGGACAGGAGGGAATGCCAGGCCTCTGGTTCTCTCAGGAACAGCAGCAGCACAGACGGACTGCTGAGTGTCATCTCTAAGTGGGAGACAGCACTTCGTGACTTGCTCTCTCAACTGCTGGAGCCCTGTGGGGCTGGGGTGTGAATGAAGCCCTTCTGACTCCCTGCTCCAGCGGCCTTTCCCCTGCAGAATGGCCGGCCACACTCACCAGATGCCCTCTGACTTTGGCTGAGAGCACATCAGGGCTCTGGTCCTGGAGCTTCCCAGCTACCACGATCTCGGAGCCTTTGAAGAGCAGCCGGAAGTTGTCCTGCGAAACGTCCTCCACAGCGTTGCTTGGGTACTCAAAGGTCACTGCTGTCAGCAGTGGGTTGGCCACTTCCTGGTAGAAATCCTGCAAGGTGGGGGGTGTCACGAGTGCGGGGCTGGGGTCTGCCTGCCTCTCTGTGCCATCCCTCACTCAGGGGCCACCGGGGACACTCTGGCACCTGGAGCTGCAGGGCAGAGTCTGAGTCCTCATAGATGCGCCGAGCCAGGCCGCCGTTGTCCAGTGCCATCTTCTCCAGGAAGGCATAGCTGACATCGAAGCCAAAGCCCAGGCAGAAGAGGCTGTACTGGCCAGCTATGGCTTCCTGCACGTTCTTCTGGATCCTCGCAGGGTTGGTCTCTCCTGGGCCCAGCAGTTTGGGAAGGGGGTGGGGGGCATGAGAAAACAGCGATTTGTTCAATGGATACTTCTGGACTCTAGAGACCCCCCCCCTCCCTGCCTCGGGTTCCACAGCAAGCCGGGGGAAGGCCTCAGCAGATCCCTCTGGGCCGTGTGCCTTGGAGTTGCTGGTGGTGCCCTCACCCACAGTGGGGTCACCATCGGTGAGCAGGATGATGAGGGAGACACTGCCCGCGGGCAGCAGCTCCTGCCGGTTGGCGTTACTCAGCAGCTGCACGGCCATCAGCATTGCGTCGTTGATGTTGGTCCCTGGGGGGCACACACTCAGGATGGCTTCCAGCCCAGTGCCTCAGGCTGGGCTTGGTTCCCCAGAAGCCCCCACACCATAGCAGGGCTACAGAGGCACTCACCGCCTTGGGCCTGGATGCCGGCCACATATCTCCTGGCCTGGTTCACGTCCTCGGCTGAGGCTGGCACCAGCAATGGCTTCCACTGGGTTGCATCCCCGCTGAAACTGATAAGGTTGAACTGGTCTCTGGGGCTGAGGTCATCCAGGATCTTGATTAAGGCTTCCCGGGTCTGAGCAGGAGGATCGGAGACAAGGTGGGTGTCTCAGTGGAGCCTCCCTGGGGCTGGCATCCTGTGTACTTGGGCTGGCATCCCCGGACTTGCATGGTGACTGCTCTAGAGCCAGGACCTGCCGATACTCTGACCAATCTCAACCCCTGGGTACCCCATACCCAGGAAGATGGAGGAGGGAGAATCTGCCTACTGGGCCGGAGGTGATGGCGTGAGGCATGTGTGAGTTTCCAGAGTTGTGGTCTTAACCTGTGGGACCCACCTGTTGGATCTTCCTGCCCAACATGGAGCCGCTCTTGTCAATGACAAAGATCACATTCTTGGGTATTGTGGGTAGGCCCTCGGGGGCAAAGTAGTGTACAAAGTAGCCATTTTCAATCTGTGATCAGAGTGAAACAAACCCAGGTAATAAGAGCTGCAGCCCTGCCCTGCCCCCAACCAGCCTTCTCAGCTTAATACTTGGGTTCCTCTCTTCACGCAGCCCCATCTTTCTCTGTCCCAATGCTAACTTCCTCAAATCCTCACCATCTTCTAGGGCTCAGTCCAGCCCCTCTCTTGCCTTCCCTGCTCACGTGTGGCCTACTCTAACTCTACCCCCACTTTACCTCCTATTTGTTTTAGTATTTGAGGCAATTTATCCTAAAAGGTTTAGACATAATAAACCTGAGATCCGTTAAAAGAGTAAGGACTTGAAAAACAAGGTCCATAGTGGGGCACCTGGGTGGCTCAGTGGGTTGAGCTTCTGACTTCGGTTCAGGTCGTGACTCACGGTGTGTGAGTTTGAGCCCCATGTCATCGGGCTCTGTGCTGACAACTCAGAGCCTGGAGCCTTCTTTGGGTTGTGTATCTCCCTCTCTCTCTGCCCCTCCCCCACCCACACTCTGTCTCTCTCAAAAAAAAAAAAAAGTTAAAAAAAGTTTTAAAAAACAAGGTCCATCAAAAGAGTAAAGGGAAAGCACAATGAAGCCAGAAACTTGCATGAAAGAAGCTACTGCCATTGGACATCAAACTGAACTGTGAGCCTCCTGCCAGCTAAGGCAATAAGGGAAATCCTGCAAGGCATCTCTTTAGCAGAGATGAAACTTCTGTGCCTCCAAAAGAAAATTGTTTCAGGGAAACATAACAAAATTGCTTGTTTTTGGTCTGTGCTGCCACTGGTTCACACTGATGAGTAGGGGCAGTTACTTTGCCTTTCCTTCTAGAACATGTAAGCTCAAGCCCTTGAGTATGGATGGATTTTCTGGTTGCCCCTATTCTCGCCTGGAGCCCACACACCTGAATGGAGCCCCCGGAGAGGGTCCGGTTCACATCGTAGCGGATGATGAAGTTGCCATTCAGGACTGTGTCCTCCTGCCCTGGTGACTTTTGCTGGGAGAGTGTGGGCTTGAATCGGATGTGAGCCTGGGAAAGGACAGGCTGGGGTTGAGAAGAGCCCCATGGCCACACCCACCCCATCTGAAGCAAGAATTCCAGGATATGGCCTTGAGCTGTTGGAGAGAATGACTCCCCATAGGGGAGTGGGGGAGTGAACCTCTGCTCTTAGAGCTGCACCAGCAGGGGCCCGGCTCAGGATATGCATGATCCAGCTGGCGGCCCCTTTCCATCCATGGGGCCCTCACTTAGGTTACTCCCCACAGCCTTTTCCCCACCAGGGCAAAGGTGGTCTCCACACCAGCACCTACCACCCTTCTCTGGGCCTTGTCCTCCACCTCTGCCAAGTGGCAGCAGGGACACAGACCTCAGAAGTCCCTCCAGCACAGAGATTCTGCCCAGTTGTCCTGCTCTCCGGACAGACTCATAAGGCTGGCCGGACAGCAGGCCCCTTGGTACCCTTGCCTGCTGACAATGGCAGGCCCACCTTGGTCTTGTTCCGTGAGATGGTGAGGGCATCTGCCAGTTCGTTGGTCATGAAGGTGCTCTCTGTCTCCAGAAAGCTGATGCCTTGAGGCTCAAAGATGTGAATATCCATCTGGAGGCAAGAAGCGGGTCACTGGGTTGGCAGGGAGCTGGGGCTGGGCCTCTGGGGAGGCAGAGGGGGAAGGAGGGGCTGCCCTCAGCAGAGCAGGTGTGTTCCTGGAGACCTCCCGGGAAAAGGCGGTGCCAGTACCTGCAGATGCTTGACCAGCTGCTGGGGCTGGACTTTCAGCAGCAGCTCATACACTTCCAGACGCCGTTTGAGCAGCTCCTCATACACTAGCTCGAAGGTGACCTTGGCAGAGGGAGCCACATTGACTGACACCTGGAACTGCTCCATCTTTCTTCCGGTGGCCCTGGGGGAGAGGGACGTCAGGTTTGTCCCTCCAGGCCGGGCGGGGTTGTGGCCACTGGAGGCTGGAGAGGGTCTGAAGGGCTGGAGGCAGGGCAGCCTCTGCCCCCACCCCCCTGGGGTCCCTTCCCACCACCATCTTTGGCTCACTTGATGAGGCCAGCACTCTCTCCCCTGGCCACGGCCGTGCTGTACTGCTCCTGGGCTGCAGCCTTCTCCTTGATGTTCCCGGGGTAAGTCACACCGTCAATGATCCTGTGGCAGGAGGGGAAGATTTGTGGAGGGCCTGATAGGGGCAGCCCACTCCAATCCCACCTCCTCCAGGGAGCCTCCCTTGACTCGGTGTGCCTCTTAACAGAGTGACTCCTGTCTCTGCCTGAGGCCATCCCTGTTTATTATGTACTTACTGTATACAAGTCTGTGCAGGACCCCAGGTGGGGAGGAGAGCTCTGCATGCTATGCCATGCCTCCATCTACCCTGAGGCGTGCACAGTGTTGGCAAACATGCGTTTACCGAACACACAGGGGAAGGAGGCTGCAGAGGAGGCAGGACTGAGCTAAGTCCCAGCCTCTCTTCACCCTTGCAGTCCGGCCCCACATCCCAGCTTTCCCTCTCATCTCACAGCCTGCTCCCAGAAGAACTGGTCAGTCACCAGTGAGCTTTCTGGGGTGCCCCTGTGCCCAGCCCTGCGTGCACCTGTGCGGGGAAGACTGGGAAGGAGAGAGATGCCGGGCTCCCAGGTCAGTGGGAAACGCAGCACTGAAAGCCTCTGGCCCCTCCCCCTGCCAGCACAGGGCAGGAGGCTCTTCAGGGAGGTTGGCCTCTGGGGAAGCAGGTGTTGGACAACGGGTGGACCGGACTCCCAGTGGTGTGGGTCCCACAATCCTATTTTTGGGGACTAGAAAGAGCTACCAGGGCTTCTCCTCTGGAATGAAAATGACTACTCCAGATCCTCCTTGGGAGGCGAGCAGGGATGTGTCAGGCAAACACAGCCCTGCTCCACCTGGGGGTGGCATGAAAGGGTGTGCAGGGGTCGGCGGGGGGTAGCCAGGGCATTAGGACCCAGTGTTCCTCCTCCCCACCTTCCTGACATTCCTGGTCATAATTTAACCCTGGGCTAGGGATGGGGCTGCAGAGTGGGCCGCAGGGCTCCTCCTCCTGGACGCCCAGCTGGGGTGCCAAGGCCAGCAGGCTGCCAGGCTCTGGGCCCATCACATGCGCTGAGAGCCCCGGGCTGGCGCCACTCCCTGGGCCCAGATTGTGTTGCTGCAGGGCATAGGGAAGCAGGGGGCAGGGTGCCCTGCTCCCCAAGCTGGCTGGGGGCCGCCTGCAGAGCGCACACTGCACACAGTGCTCACACAGCACAGGCCCCCGCTCCAGGTTTAGGAGAAGCAGTGGCCAAGAAAGAAGAAGGAGCCGAGCACAGGGACCCAGCCCCCACTATAGTTTTTCAGAGGTCTCAGGGTAGTTTGGGGACCCCGGCTGAGCCTGCTCTCTGTCCCACCCAGCACCCTCCCTGAGTTGCTGGGATCAGCCTCTTTCTGGCCTGCCCTCAATCACTGCCTCTCTGGTGGGGACAAGGACAGATAGAGAGGGTTCTCATGTATTGGACAAACATTGCAAAACATTCGGGAAGGGTGAGGAGGACAAGGTGAGGATTAGCACTGAGCCACAGAGTCCACAGAAATCCCAGGGGTCTCCCAATTCTTGGCCTCTGGCCCAGAGCAGAAATGCCCTCTGCAGTATCCCAGGTGGGAGGGAGGGGACTAGCCTGGCTTGGAACTTCCTATGACAAAGAGATCCCCCTCCTCAAGGCATTGCTCCATTGTGGGGCAGTCCCAGAGTTAGGAAGTCTTCTGTATTCTGAGCTGGACCTTGCCTTTGGGTGACTCCCTCCTGCCTGGGCCTGGGCCTCAGGATGCCCCAACTCTGTACTCCTCAGAGGCAAAGAAACCAAGATGCTGTGGTTTTCCACCTGTCAACTGGGCAGTATTTGGGGATGGTGCACAGAGGGATGGACGGTGGGGTGGATGGAAGGAGGGAGGGGTGGAGGGAGGGAGGTGTGGAGGGCGGAGGTATGGAACACTTCTGAGAAGTGTTCTGAGAAGTTTGTGGGTCAAGTCCCTGGTTCCCTGTATTGCCTATAGGCTGAGCACACACACCTAAGGCACACCTCACATCAGGAAGAGACTCGCTCTTCTTGACTGGGTGCCATCGGGGAAGCTGGTGTCATGGTGTTGGGTTGGGGAGGGAGACGAGGAGGAGGGCAGGAAGGTACCTACATGGAGAAGTTGGTGATGAAGGCTCTCTTGGGCAGCTCCACCTGGAAGGTGGCCTCCTGTACAACATTGGCCTTGTTGACCACCCTGCTGGTGACGACTGTGTGGGCAAATCTGGATGAGACCCTGGAGTCCACGGTGAGGCTGTAGATGTCAATGTCATTCTGGACCAATGAAGGAGGAGGAATGGGTTTGTCTCAATGCCAGTCCAGCTCGAGGCAGCACTCTTTAAAAAGAGTCCCAGACCAAGCCCTGGCCCCCATCCCCGACTGAGCCACTGACCAGGCCTCCAGCCAAACCCCATGATACATTCCACATGTGAACACCAGTCTCACATAAGAGGCAGCTATGTGCTTCGTTCCCCACCCTTCAGGGCCATGATGGTGGAGCTTGCGGTCCAGTGCGTCTGGGAAGCAACTCTCACTTACTCCTCAGGCAGGGGGCCCTAGATGGGTCAGGAAGCTTCACATTTGATCTTAGCTCTGCCCACTAAAAGGGCAATGAACAAGTCCTGTGATTTCTGGTGACCTCAGCCTCGTGGAAACTGGGAAAAACAGCTCTTGCCTGTCTCCCACCAGGTGCTCACAGGAGCTAGGAGAACTTGGAGGTGATGAGGACCCAGTCTCTAATCGCTGGGAGCCTTCCTCTTTGCCCCCTTGACCCTGCAGCTGTGGACCCTCCTCAGACATATGCTCTCCTCCAGATCTGTGGTCCCCAGGGAAGGACATGTGTACACCAGCTGCCTGCACACGGTATGTTCCGCTGTGCACGCGGACAGGTGCACAGCGACAGGTGTGTCTCTGTCTGCACAGAGACAGGTGACTGGCCCAGCGGCTTATGTATACACGGGAGTGTCTGCTGGGTGGCAGGCACTGTACTAAGTTCTTTATAAATGTTACAGGTTTGAATAGTTTTTCTTTTTAGTTTTTTATAGATGAGGAAACAGACACAGAGTACATAACTCCTGGGGCACCTGGGTGGCTCAATCGGGTAAGCTTCTGACTCTTGATTTCGGCTCAGGTCATCATCTTGCAGTTTGTGAGTTCGAGCCCCGCATTGGGCTCTCTGCTGTTGGCGTAGAGCCTGCTTTGGATCCTCTGTCCCTCTCTCTCTCTGCCCCTACCCTGCTTGCATGCCCCTCTCTCTCTTTCAAAATAAATAAACAAACTCTAAATAAATAACTCCTTCATGGCCACTCAGCCAGGGAGAGGTAGACTTGGGCTCATGAAACCCATTGTTTAAAAAGTTTATTTACTTATTTTGAGAGAGAGAAAAAGTGCAAGTGGGGGAGGGTCAGAGAGAGAGGAGAGAGCAAGAATCCCAAGCAAACTCCACACCAAACCGATGTGGGGGTCAAACCCATGAACTGTGAGATCGTGACCTACGCCGAAGCTGGATATTCAACTGCCCAACCAACTGAGCCACCCAGGTGCCCCTCGTGAAGCCTGTTCCTACCCCTTTCCCCACGCCCCCCACTGCCGGCCTCTAGCAGCAACTTATTGGGCTGCATTTTCTCCCCGTAAAATGGGACTAGATCTCCCTACTGTTAAGTAAGAGAGGAACCATACAGCCCGGGCTAGTGCCTGGTGGATGGTCAGCACCAACTCTTTGCACACACACTGATCCACGCTCCCTTGTCCACATAATGCTTGCACGTGCAGAGGCTCTCACCATTGCTAATCAGCTCACACCACTCACACTCAGGACCGCACAGACACCCACTACCTTTTGGGGGGTGGAGGTGTGAAGGACAGCCAGCAGAGAGAGCAGGACCGTCGCGATGCCACAGGCGCGGCCAGGGGCTGAAGTCTTCATTTGGGCTCCCGTGCCTGGCAGGTTGCTTCTGAACTGGAGAGGAAGTGGGGAATGAATTAATAACATGCTTGCTGTCCCGCCCCTGTGGGGGCAGGTTCTGGGAAATTGGGATCTACAAGCCAAAAACTGCAGTTGCCTCAGATAAGTAAACTGTGAATATCCTGTGGACCTTGGCTGGGGACAGGAACATGTACCGAGGAAGAGCAAGCTCAGGTGGGAGTTGGGTACGGCACCCCTTCTGTAAGGTCCACGGTCACCCCAGGCCACTAGCACCCCCCATACCAGCCATTGCACCAGCCAGCTCCCTAGGTCTGGGAGATACACCAGTGAACCAGCCTGCTCTCCAGAAGCCCAGTCTGGGGGAAATAGGGATGGCCCAGAACAGGAGGGCTAGGGGGTGGCTCCCAGGAGGCAGGGGGACCGGAGGCCAGCTTGATGTGACGGGGCAGTGAGGGCCCTAATGGCTCTGAGGAGCCACTGGAGTGTCTGAGTGGGGCAAGATATGCTGGGGCCAAGGCAGGATGGAGACACTTCATTTCTGGGGTGAGAGGGGCTGGGTCCAGGGGTCCCCTTCTCTCTCCTTGGGTCCCCGGCTGCTGTCAGCCCCCATTAACCTAGCTAGGGCTCTTGGCTCAACTCCAGCAAGGCTGCCAGAACAAGACCTGCACTTTGGCAATACAAACTGAGAACCATAAAGATGCCTGCACCTTGTGGCCCGGAAGTCTCCTTCCGGGTAATTTATTGATAGGAAATCGTGCAACACAAGTCCTGAAGGGGGTGATTCATTGTGGCGGTGTGTGCACTTAGATAGCCTGTGGAGGTCGGTCATGCCAAGGAGCCCATGATTCATGGCTTGCGTGAGAAAGCGCAGGACACCCAGCCATCAGCACACCAAGGCAGTGCCACTGTCCTGAGCCCAGACCCGTAGGAATGCACCCGAGGGCCTGGGGTAGGATTACCAGTAGCTTTTTTCAATTTTTCTTTAATAAACTTGAAATGCTGCTTTTATAACAAATAGCAATAAAATGAATAAATATTAAGGGATCCGGATGCAGCTGGTGCTTGCGTCCCTGGCGGCTCTGGGACAGCCCAGCTCCCGAGTCTGGCCATAGATAAGGTAAAGTTGCTTCAGGAAAGTGGTGGCCAGGTGCCAAGCCCTGGGTTGAGGAAGGAGGGTGACTTGGTGATACTTGTCAGTGGGGGTGGGGAGGGAGGGGAGTAGCCATTTCGGGGGCCGACACAAGGTTCTGAGGCAGTGACCGGCCCCCAAGTTCCCCTCCATCAGTGGCAGGAGCATCCAGGACTCTGGAGCTGTGTCTCTGGCTGCAAGTCAATGTTCCCCTCCAGAAAGCATCTCTGTGCGCATCTATACTGCTTGCCCTTTGGCTCTGAATATGGTTGGGATCATCCAGGGCTTCACACCCGGTCAGCAATCTGAGCAAACAGCCCCCCCCCCCCCCCCCCCACTGAGGAGCACGGTGAGCAGGCCCAGGCCCTGCCCCACAGAAGGGCCACTCGGGGCACAGAGCACGGGCCCAGCCTGAAGACAGCTATATAAGGACGCCATGCTGGCTGAGAATGTGGGGAAGGCTCCAAGCAGCCACCCCCACATGCCCAGGGGACAGGCGGACTTCCGTGCAGGCAGCAGGGAGGACTGCCTATGGCTTTGCTGTCACAGGGGGACAGACTCCTGCAGTCCCCTGGATCTGACAGTTCCACGCACACAGGGGACACTGAAGCCTGAGGACGGAAGAACCGCTCATGAGCCAAGGACCTGGAGTTCTCACAATGCAGGCGGACCGGTGGGAGTGGCGAGGGGGAGGCTCACCCTGAGTCTGAGAAAGGAGCAGCTCAGTAAGCAGACTACCACTGGCCAGAAAGGGGCCTCGACCTGGTTTTGTCTTTAAGGGGTGTGAGCTGGCAAGGAGGTGGTACAACTAAGGGCCCCAGAGGAAAGGGGTTTTGAGGTGACCTGGTCCTGCAGAGCCTTGGGGTCCTTGGAAGCATCTCAACATCTTCTGTGGAAGGCAGGGGGAGGGGTGAGCCTCGGGCCCCCACCTGCTTCACTCTGAGCAGTGTTACTGTGGCCTGTTTTATGCAACAGGCTCCAGCTCTAGTCCCTTTTCCGATGGGAGGGAAAACTGAGACTCAGAAAGGCAGAGACTGGTCTGAAGCCACACAGCTCAGCGCCAGTTCACCACGTCCAAGACTTTCTGGCATGTGGCAGTGGCTGTAATGGCACCTGCCTTATCCTCTGGGACCTCCCAAAAGCCCACAAAGGGTACAGAACATGCCCCACCCCCTACCCCACCTGCCCCTCCCCTACACTGAGCGGCTATGGCTGGTGACCAACTAACACCCTCCAAATGCCGGAGTCACTTGGGCATCCTCTTTATTGTTCCCCAGGTGCCGGTGCAGACTCCCTGGGCTGAGGGACCAGGGCTCTGAGGGACAGGTGGCAGTCCCAGAGGCAGCAGGTGAGAAGGTGCATTCTGGCATAAAAAAAGTTTTTGGGAAATGCTCCTGCATCTAGGAGTTGGCAGTGGCGAGAGGAATGGTGTGCACTTCTTAGCCAAAGACACTCTTGGCAGGTCCAGCTTTGGGCTTCTCAAAGACGGTCTCGGTGCCGGTCCGGGTGCCGCTGAACACCGACGGGGCGGTGGAACCAGCTAGTTCTGTGGGCAGGATGGGGAGGTGTGGGCAGGGGCATTTGTGGGGAGCGCCCCCCCCCCTGCTCAGGAGCTCTGGACTCAGGAAAGGATGCTGGGACCCCTCTCCCCATCCCCCCTCCCACTGACACCTCCCCCCTCCACCCCCACTGCCCAGGAGGATACTCACCACACTCCCGCATGACCTGGTAGGTCTTGGACTTGATTTCCTGGTTCTTGGCCAGGTTCCCACGGGCCCCCTTCAGATCTTCCTCCTTCACGGGGGGGCGCTTCTTCTTGATGGGGGCCTCCTGAGCACCAGCCTTGGAGAGCCCAGAACCTCATCTTACAACCCGAGGCCTCAAGGGTGAAAGCCCTTTCCTACCTCACTGCCTTGGCCCTGAGACCCCTCTTCTCTGGTCACTGAACTCAAGACAATTTAAGGCTACACTCCTCTTCCAGGAAGCTCTCCCAACCATGCTCCACCCCTGCCTCCACGTCTCTCTCTACCTCCCCCACAGACCAGGAGCATGGGGACCATGGCTACTGTGGCCTGACACTGCCTGCCTGGTCAGTCTCAGGCCTGGGAACGAAGGGCAAAGGGGAAAGGGGCTGGTTTTGAGTGGAGTTTCCTTGGGTAAATTCCAAGATCTGCTCATTGGGTGGCAAGGGCCCCTCAGGGATTGTCTCTCTCTCCCCCAAACTGCCGGCATTTGCCTTGTGCGTTTTGGGGTGGGAATCTGGTGGAAAAATCAGATGCCCGTGAAGTCGGTCCAAAGTCAGCACCCACCCATGGAGCAGGTAGCAAGGAGAACCTCCACTTAGCATGCCTTAGCGCTGACCTACAAGTCCATCCCTCTCCAGACTGGGGATATTCAGACTCAGTGCTTATCCTACCATTCAACCCCAGGCGCCCAGGAGTCTGAGGCCTCATTCCTTCTTAAGCCCTGGGGACAGGTGCAGGGAATTCCTGGTCCCTGAGTCTGGGCTGGGATCCTGCAGCAACACAGTACACCCCCTGCACCGAGATATATCCTGCTGGGGAGATGCCTGGGGGAAGTTATGCACCCACAGATCCCGCCTGGTGCGCACGCGCATACACACACACACACACACACACACACACACGGCTACAAACGAGTCCTATGGTCAACTTCTTCACACACAAAGGCAGACACAAATTGAAGTATCATACATGTTGTCTCTACCCTCCTGACAAGCCACAGAACAACACCAAACCCAAGATAAATGGGGGTTTGCCGGCAAGCTGGGGCCCAGCGCTGCCCCTCCTGAGCCCCGGCCTCCCAGGGGCTCACAGAGCTTCTCGTTACGCCTGCAGTTCAGCTCAGGACACAACTGTCAGAGGTGACAGTGTCCAGCTGTCCATTCCCACCCCCCCGGCACCAACCCGGCCTGTGCCGGGCCCTCCTACCTGGGACATGGTGGGCGTTGTGCGTGAGCTGCTGCAAAGGCTCCCCTCTGGCAGGCAGAAGCCGGTGGAAGAGATCGGGGCAGCGCCAGCCCTCTGGGGCTTATATAGTCCACTTGCCTGTCCCGGAAAGCCACTCCCCTCCTCGATGGGCTTCCCGATGATTCAGGTCCGCACAGCCTGCAGCTTCAGAGTTTATTCTTAGAGATGATAGGGGCTCGCTGAGCACTGCTGCCTGGGGGCCACAGCCCTGGTGGAAAAGGACAGCTGGGGAGACCCGGGGCCCTCGAGAACAGGTGCTCTTATGCAGGCGGGAGGTGCCAGGCCTGGCAGTGCGCAATGAGGATTTATGAGCGTGGGTCCTGGAATGTGTGTGGCAGCCTGAGCTGTCCACCTGGGTGTGTCCATCCCAAAGGGGTGGGTGTCCCTGAGGGAAGGGAGGGCCCTGGGCTAGGCTGGACCGCTCTGAGCTTATTTTTCCCTCTCTTTTACCCTTCTATGGATTCCAGAGGAAAGAGACTTTCCATCCTGCATGGCAGCAGAGCAGAAGCTTCCTGTGTGTGACACTTGGGAGCACTTGCTCACAGTGAGCACAGCCCCCCATGGTTCACAGGTGAGCAGCTGAGGCTGTGAGAAGCTCGGGGAGCTGCTTCATCTGTGTTTTTGCCCTCTGCCTGGCTCCTAGTGCAAGGGTAGCAAAGGGACAAAAGGCGGGAGGTAAAGTGCCCAGAAAGGACCAGAAGAAAACCTGCTTTGTGGTAAGGGCACTGGTGAGTGTAGGCAGGGAAGGGCACAGAGCCTCTGACTGGGTGAGGTCACCCAAAGGTGCCTGGCCTGACATTTAGGTTGCTGAAAGCAGGTGGGCGAGATCCAAGCCCATTCCAGGCGCTGAGCTGTGGAGAGAGGGACAGGCCCAAGGGCTCTCCTGAAGGCCATTTAGCTTTCTGCTAGCTCCTAATAGCCCATCCCTGAAGGGGAGACCCTCGGGGCGCAAGGCAGAACTCTCCACCTGAGATGGGTGTGGGGAGGTGATGTGGGTGGGAGGTCGGCCACATTCCAGCTCCTGGTCAGTGTGTGGTGGGGATTATTTTTATCCTTGGAGGCTCCAGGCAGACAGAACCCCACCAGGCACTGATACTTGGTTATCCCGAATACCACTCCACTGCTGTCATGCCTCCAATCTCCCCCTCCAAGTCCCAGGAGGCCAATGAGAGCCGTGCCAGGCTCAGGGGCACGGACCCAGGACTGCAAATGGGGCCGAAAGGCACCGAGGGTGGGCCCAGCCTGGGAAGGGTGCTTTGGCATTGCCCCCAATCCCACCACCCCAGCTGGCTCTGCCCAGGGAGGCACCTGCCTGCCAGCCCCGTGGCCTTGCTCCTCACCCCTCAATCTCCCAGTACTGCTTGCTCCTCAGTGGGAGGTAAAGCAGCTTTTACTCGCCTTAACAGGTAAGTGGAAAAGGCAAGAGTACTTTTAGCTTGTTCCCTTGGCAGATTCTGGCTCCGGTGTGTGTCACGAGGTGATGTAGGTTCATTCACACTTGGCTTCCTGGGGGAGAATCTTCTAACTCACTGGGGAAATCTTCTTGACCCCATTAAGCTGTTTCAACTCCAAAGAACACACAACCAACAGCCACAAGTGATGGGTTTTTTTAAAAAAAAAAAAAGGTATTAAGATGTGAAACTTTATTGTAAACCATTGTACAATGTTAAGTACATCATCTTCCCTTTCATTTCAAAAATGGGTTTCTGTGAGTCATCACTGATTAAACACCCCCACCAGAAGGGCAGTGGAAATAGGCCATGGTTTGCTCACATTGGTCTGAGTTCTAAGAAACATCATGAAAAGAGAAATCAAATGAAACCAACCCACCCACCCAGCCAGGAGCTCAAGGAGCTGACAGCCATTGGACCAGAAGTCCCTCACCAAGAGCAAAGCCCTTCAGAACTGCCAGTGCCGCACAGGGCAAAGCAGAGAGCTCTCCACTCCTGGCTGGAAGTGTGTGCAACATCTCAACGCCAACCCTACACCCTACAAGGTGGCTGCTTTGGCCAATGAGAAGTTCCTAGAGCCGTCTATGTTGGCCTGGCTGTGAAAAGGCCAGTGAGTTGTTGTCTGGAGGCCAGAGTGGGCTCCTGGGCAGCTGACAGATGGGGCCTCTGTGCTGCAGGCCACAGGACTACACTGCCTAGGATTTGAGCCTTATCTTTTCCCTTTAAAGGCATGATAGGACAATACTCGCCTAGGACTCCCTGTTGCCAGGAAGGGGCATGAGTTAAAGCTTGAGGCAGGAGGCCACCAGCATGCCTGTGGGTTAACTAATGGGCCACGGGCCCTTATCTTGAAGGTCTTCTGAGCAGACCAAGAAGCCACTGCCGCCCAGGATCTCACCAACATCCCCCTTTGCCACTGTCCACATGCCACTGACAACAAAAGGAAATAAGGCCAACAATGATTCCTTCCATTGAGATGTGACAGTTTTACCTCATCAGGTTATTTCCATCAGTTACAAGAAACTTGTTCATGACCTTGACTTATAAGCTTTCATCATGCATGGCTTGGCCTAGGTCCACGATAGCACACAATGTCCAGTTGGTGTCTCATGGTTTCTCAAGCACAGTGACGCTTGCCATGTGGCTGGGTAAAGAGCTGTACCTCATAAGGCACCTTGGGGCAGGTGGAGAGGAGACTCATCCCAGGGAGGGAAGGAGGACAGCTCAGGGGAAGTTCTGACCATGGCCCTCTGCATCTGGTCTCTCCTGGGACAGTGTACCACAGAAAAACCCCCAGTGACTGCAGGAAACACTCCAGGGAATACAAACTCTCTGTGTGTGTGTGTGTGTGTGTGTGTGTGTGTGTGTTATACACCCATGCACACACACACAGGAAGATAAGGCCAAACAGGCAAGGCCACACTGTCCAGTCCCACACACCACAAGGCCCTCTATGATTAGACACTCATCCCCTAGTCAGCCAGCTCTATGACTGTGGCTCAGAGACTAAAGCCCTTATTGAAAATCAGGATACAGGGAAAAACCGCCACTCACTCTCCACCACTTTGTCCCCCAAACCCACTGCCCAGCAGGCACTGGGAAGGGCCTTCGGAAGAGCAGATTGTTGAGGCTTACATAACCCCTACTTTCCATCTTTCGTGGACTGTGTCTCTCCCACTCGCTGTGCCTGGAGCTCAAGGCTGAAAGCACATCTCTGATTCTGAGCTCAGTAAGGTGCAGGAAACAGCGATGGGCACAGGTTGTTCAGACAAAATGAAACAGGAGGGAAAAGTACAGGGAGCCAGCAATGCCACGAGGGGCTGATGTGCAGCAGGCACAACGTTAATTCTGGTCTTCCCCAGCACCGATTCTCCAGGGCAGACACCTCACCGTGGCCAGGGACGGGAGGGGGTTAACAGCCTAAATGAGGGCAGAAGCGGACACAGCCTCTAGTCTTGCACGCAATCTTGCCTCCTGTGGCAGATGCCCACTTTTGCAGAGTCGCTGCTCACGGCAGTGACAGGTCCCAGTTCCTCTCAGCCCTCTGGGTCCAGACTCCCACAGGAAGAAGGGCTGAGAAGCCCACTCCCCCTGCCCTGCCCCTGGGTGGGATGTGAAAGGTGAGGCAGGCCCAGGGCTTAACAGTTTGGCTCCCACGCTGCAATTCAGACCCAATCTACGTAAGGGCAGCACTTTTGTATGTAGGTCTAAAAGGAAGGTTCTGGACCAGGTGGCCTCTCTGCACCTGTCTCACTTCCAGCTCCCACCTTAGTGGTGTAGTTATCTATTCCTTAACTTCTGTGGCTGCCTCTGGGCTGTGACAAAACCCTGGCTGCTCCACCGTGCTGCTTCCACAGCAGGGCAAGTGCCCAGGCCAACCCATTCCACTGTGGTCAGCAGACTCCTAAAGCTACGGGGGCCTGTGGCCATGCTGAGGAGTGGGGCCGCTCCCCGGGGAGGGCACATGGGCTTAGAAGCACCTCGCCTACCTGTGGAGGCAGATGGTAAACTCTTGCACCTCAACCTGCCCCGTCCCCAGCTGCCCTGTATCTTTGAAGGACGTGAGAAACAGGATCACTGGGCAGGCAGGGGTTCCTCAGACTATTGTGCAAAACAAGGGGATGCAGTAAGACAAGAGGCAGAGGGCAGCCTGAGAGGAAGTTCCTGGGGCTGGTCCAGCAGCTGGTTCTGAAGGCTGCACCAGTGGGAGGCAAGGAGGCCCAGACTGAATTTTAAACTACAGATTTGGAGGCTCTGAAGAGAGACAGGGAACACACAGGGCTGGCCTCGAGGTCTCAGTTTCTCTGGACACAGACCTCTTAGGCTCTTTTCTTGGTCACATTTAACTAAAACCTCTACCTGCCAGCAGAAAAACCAAGCCACTGGACAGAGCACTTCCTGTCCCACACGCACCGGGGCCCTAGATCGACCTTCAGACCAGCTGCCTCCCAGTCAGGCCTGCCCTACACAGACTCACTGGGTTTGTTCCTTTCAGATAAGGCTTCATCTCCCTTCCTGCTGAGACCATTTACCTCATCTTATCGCAGATTGCCTACAAATATTCCAAATTAACAAAACTCTTGACTTTTTCTTCCCACCAGTTCACATCTCATGGAAGGCAAACAAACCCATTTCTTTGGGGATTAAAAAGAGTTTTTAAATACAATAGTATGAAAATATAACTTAAAAATATAAAAGTCAACAGCGTACGGAAGACTTAAAAAATCTATGTTTTGCCCATTAGTCCCATAGGAAATAAACACATACTCAAAAAACATTAACACTGTGACAGCTCATAAAACCGGCTTTAGAAATCAGTAGTTACAAAGCCATTTCGAGTAAGAAAGCATTGCGGTTCCAACTTGGTCAATGAGTGACTTTTAGCCCCAAACGTGTTATGTGTCCACACGCCCAGAGCCTTGCGGAAAGGTTCTGCCCACAGCCTGTGTGTGTGCGTGTTTCCCTCCTCGATGCCACCCAGCCAGACACAGGACGGGGCTTCTGGGTCCCTCACAACACCGTCTGGGACAACGACAGACAGACAAAATGCCTCGCTTGCATATTTGGTCAGTGTTTGTAGTGCAACTGAGTGGGAGCCTCCGGCTGCCGCAAACCCCTCGGCGCCGGCCCGTCCTCCCTCTGTCGAGTCACAGTAGTCTGGGAGGGGGCGGAGACGGCAAGAGGGGCGGAGGTAGAAGAGGAAGGGCAGGGAGGAGGGAAGGAAGGACCCGGCAGCCGGCTGGGCCCCCAAACCTGACCCCAGCGCAGGAGTGTGTCACACGGGCAGCCCGAAGCGGTGCTTCTTCTTCTTCGCGGGCTTCAGGGGGGTCAGTCTGCGCAGGTCTTCCTCTACGTCAGACTCCTCCATCTCGTCATCGGCCGAGATCAGGATCTGAGGCGGGGGGCGGGGGAGGCACGGTCTGCGTCACCACCAGCGGTGCCTTCTTCCTCTGCCCTCCCTCCACCCCAGCACCAGGGTGCCTACCCCTGTGGGAGGCCTCTGGTCTCGTGTTTCTTGAGGAAAGGGTGATGGGGAGGCCCCTTTACAGAGTGAGACCACCCCAGACTTCACTTACTCTCAGGATATTCACGGGCTACTGAAACCAGCATCGAGTTGACATACCCACCTCTCTGGAGTGCTCCCCACTTCTCCATCCAACCTCCGGCTGGAACGGAACCCCAGTCAGAGCAAACTCAGCAAGGACCCACAACCTAAGGTCATCCTGGCAAAAAAGCCCAATCTTGACCAGGGGCATCACAGGTCTTTGAAGTTGCCTTCAATACAGCAAAAGCAAACAAAAGGGTCCCCTTTCTCAAGAGGAAAAGAACATCTGTGGAGCACATACGAGGCAAGTGGGTTTCAGAGCAGCTGCTTTAAGCCAACTTTGTAACTTGTGAAGACAAAAGGAGCCCTTCACTCTTCTGAATCCCTGGAATGACGCGGCCACGGAGCAAGGGCATCCAGGGCAAACTCACTCACTGCCAACCTGCCACACCACTTGCCTGGCTCCGCAGACCTCTGGGCACCACAGAAGGACAGGGACAGTTGCAGCTGTACAGGGGACCATGAGCTCATGCTCTCCCGGGGGCAGGATGGGGACATCACCTCTTCCTGGACCACTCCCTTGGTGGCTGGCTCCCAGATTAAACCTTCTCTCTGGCTCCCGACTGCCTGTACATGTGTGCCCCAATCACAAAGCACCTTGCCTGTCTCGCCGAGACCTTTGCCTGTACCTCATTTCTTGTCATCCCATCCTACCCTGAGGAACACAGGCCACTCTGGCCATGATGGATTTCACATTGCCCAGATGCATTACCACACGAGCACGACTGCTCATGAGTCATTGCTTCTGCCTGTAGTGCTGTCTGTCATTCACCCAATGTTCACCAGGCTCTTGCAACACGACAAGCCCCGGGTCGGATCCTAGGCACCCCTAGAGAAGCCATGGGCTTACCCTCTGTCCTGCTCTTCTACCCAGCTTCCAAAACTCCCTCCAGGATGCCCCCAGGAGTTAAACAGACTGTTCCAGGGTCCTCACAGGGCTTTCGTTAACACCTCAATCTCAAAACGATCAGTCTTACAGAGAGCTCTTCAGACACGTTCACCTCATGCAGTCTGAAGGTCTCTCAGGGAAGATGTCACCACAGCCATTTCTGTAGCCCCACCCTGGGGGCTGACAAGGCCCTTTCAGGAGGCAGCCTTGGCCTCACCCTGCAGCACACAGAAGTGCAGGCTGCCCAGGGAGTGTAACTTTGCCTCCATGCTCCTAGTTATGACCACCAGTCTCCTCCAAGTCCAAACCCTTGAATGTAGGAAACCTGAAAATATGGGAAGGTGAGGTTCCCTGGGAAGGTCTGGCTACCCCTACGTTTTAGACTTTTCTAGTGAGCTCAGCCAACACTTCCGCTGCTCTGTAGTGGTGGGCAGGGATTCAAACACCTGAATGCTTAAAGGTCAATGATCAGGCTCAGGAGAGTCTGTGCCAGCTTCCCTGGAAGGAAAGGCAGGGAAAGGCAGCCCCTCCCTTCCCTGTCTTCCTCCACTGGCGGAGGGATTGGGGAGGGACTGTCGGAGCCCTCACCACACTGGGTGCTCCACCTTCCTGCCCTGGGAAGGCCAGGGGCTGCAGGGATGGGTCCCTGCCAGATGGAGCTGTCAGCCTCTTCTCTCTCCCCCTGGCTAGTGCTGAGAGGACCAGATGCAAACAGAGACCAGAGACCTCCCTGGGTCAGGTGGTAGCACGGGGGCTCAGCCCTACCTCAGACTCTGACTCCTCGTGGGATGCGGCCCTTCGGTAGCGGACCTTACTCCCATTCCTCGAGTCCTGGTTGGCTCCCCTTTCTTCTAGTTTAGCTTTCGTCCTCCCCTTTCTCATGAGGAAATTGTCCACTACCCAGAACATCAAAGCCTGTGGGGAGGGAACCTGAGCGTTACTCCGGGATAAGCCGTTTGTGAAAGCAGAGCAGACCCCATCGGCATGCCTCCTACCCGCTCCAGATTACGTCCAGGACAAGGGGAAGAAAACCCTCATCCAGTCCCCCTGCTCTCTCTCACAAGCTTTCAAAGAGACACCCACTCTCCACTTCCTCTGTTTCTACTTTCTTATCAGAGAACCGGCAAGAAAGCCCTGGCCCTCTTCACCCCGAGTGGTGGTGACTGATGGGGACAGCCTGCCTTGAGCCTTTGCCTTAGCCACTAACAAGGTCTCTGGGCTCCTGGTTGGGGCTCCTTCCACGGGCTGAGTGGCTGGCCTGCATAGTCGGCCATGTCTGTCAGCCCCAGGTGCCTGTAGCATTTCTTCTCACTGTTTCCTAATTCTAGCCAGTGTGCTTGTGAGTTTCTCTTGGAGCTCTGTGTAAAGGACAGGGAGAGAAGCCTGGCATCCTGATCTAGAAATCCTTGTCATGCATGTGGTGGGGCCTCGTTGGTGGGAGGTCCCCTGGCAGGGAGGGCAAGACAGTTCCCGGGACCCTCCATCTTGCACAGGGGGCCTGGAGCATGGGGTGTGCCTGTTGAGAAAGCAATCCTGCCATCTTCACGTCTGGAGTGGGGGTGGAGCGAGGGCAAATGCTCACACAGAGGGACGTGGGGGCCAAAAGGGGCTTTCTCTGTCAGACTCTGAACTGTGAATGGGACACTGGAAGGCAGAGAGCACGTGGGGGTAGGAAAATGCAACATGGCACTGACATTGACAAAGAACGGGACGATCAGCATGACGATGGCCAGTTTCAGGTCTGGGTTTTCAATGGGATTCAACAGGGCCACCTGTAAAGAGAAGCAGACTCCGTGAGGTAGGGAGACACCACAGGGAAGGCACCTGAGGGTGGGGGTGGCGGCACGGGTCAATCCATGAGGCCCTGAGCAGGGCGGCATAGCTTAGACCACAGTCCCCCAAACTCTGATGGGTAGAGCACCTCATGCCCAGGGCTGCACAGGCTGTCCCGAAGTGTGACTGCTAACAAGGCAGGCCAGGGAGAGCACTTGGAGCAGTTAGGGCTTTCACAGCTTGCCCAGGGCTGTGGACTCAGGAAATGTAGTGGGCTTACAACCACACACCAAGAGGCATGGAGGGTGGGGAGGCTTTGGGGAGATAGAGGGAGTGAGGTCAGTGGATGCTCATTACAGGCACTAGCAATGAGGTGCCAGGCCGCTTTCTTACATAAGTCCTGCACCCCAACCACCTCCCGAAGGACAACAGCTCTGAAAAGCCTTGGTTTATTTTCTTAAAAAATAAAAAGCAGATACAAATAAAACCAAAGGAAAGCCAAGTTCTGAGCTACTTGTTTCCGAAGGCTCTTTGGCTGGTTTCATGTGGCCACATGGAAGAAATGGGCACTGGGGCCAGAGGGCAAAGCCAAGGGAACCCTGAGAACAACGTGCAACCAGGAGCTTCCTGTGCCACCAAAGGGCTCAATTAAACCACTGGCAAAGACGGGTGCGTGAGGACATGTGCAGATGTAGAGAGCACCCTCCTGAGGGTTGCAGTCATGAGGCCTAAAGACCGCATCAGCCAGTAAGCAATCTGAGGGCAGAGACTCTTACTTCCATTACGTATCCCAAAGCTTAACCTAGAGCAGACGTTCGCATGATCCAAAGAGATGGAGGCTAAGTGGAAAAACAAGCTCCTGCTCTCGACAGGCGGCCCTATCACGTGGAATCCAGGCTGCATTCATGCAGGCAAGAAAGAAAGAAACAACAAATTTGGTTTTCTAATAAGGTTGGGAATGTGTGGGAGGTAGGGGAAAAAGTACCACCTTGCTTGGTGTCCCAAGGAGCTGGTAGAGAAGGGACAAGAGGCAAACCTTTTTCCACTGAAGTATGAGGAGGACGATGAAGACGACAGACTTCTCAAAAATCATGATCACGATGTAAAGAGCACACTGCCCAACCCAGGCTCCACACTGCAGAGGATCTCCTGTGGGGACAGTGGGTGTGCAGTCACGTGGGGCCCGGACATCACACCTCTGTCCCGTACCCACCACTCCTGTGAGCCCTCACGCCCCCAGCTCACACCAGAATGCCGGCTCTAAAGCCACTTAATGAGCCCTGAAAGCACCAAGAATCACTTCAGCGCAAGTAGACAAATGTGAGTGTTTTAGACAAAATCAGAGAATTCCTAATTTGGAGATACCAGCGTGGCATTTCTTTCAAGAGATTCTAAGATATAATTAAAAAAACTAAAGTTAGTAAGTGCTCCCTGCTGGGGCTCGGAGAGCTGGCTCTTTTTGTCCACTGGCAGAGCTGTGTGAAGCAAGACTGCTATTATTATCCGTTGTTGATTTTTCCAGTGACTGTGGTGCCACCCATCCTTTCCTCCATCTGTGGGCTGGCTGATGTTTGTGACTGCGATGGCAGCAGATAACCTCTTTGCTCATCTGCTACCCCCACCTACCCTCCCCGGCTGTCCCTGCCGCCCTCAGCCCTGAAGGCAGAATTCGGACTGGAGGGATTCTGATTCTGTCTACACAGGGCAGCCCAAGACAGCTTTGGCTGGGGACAAAGAAGAAAAGTGGGCAGCCCTCACAGCAAGGGGGCAGCAGTGAGGGGCTGTGCCTTGGGGCTGCGCCAAGGGTCCATCTGTGATCCCATCAGTCACTGTGTTTGAGAAATGGAGAAATCCCAACAGTCCAAGCTGGGGTACACGCAGGCCCTGGAGGGCCTCCAGAATGTTTCAACAGGGACTAGAAGGAAGGGTGGAGGACCAGTCCCAGGGAAGGATCTGTATCCTCAGGGACAGGCAGAACCCACAGGATGGGCCTCCCAGGGAGCCACACATGCCTCCCCAAAGTGGGAGACGCAGGGAGAGTGCGGTGGGGTCCCCGGGGCTGGCTCTGGGAGCTCTGCTGCACTTGTATGACCACCGCTGACCAGAAGAGCAAGGGTGGACGGTAGCTTTTCAGGGGAGGCAAAGGCCCTAATATAGGCAGTGAGAAGAGAACGTGACCCAGAGAGAAGGCGCCAGCTTCTCGTTGGAGTCTATGGTTTCCGTAGCCATCCCTGTCACAGGCCCCAGCCCTGCCAGAGCCTGCCAGTGGAAGAGCAAGTGAATGCCTTCACGCAGCTGTAATGGACACAATATCAGGCCATTCCCTTTTCTGGAAAGCCTCGGGAGAAGGGTAGAGAAGGCATGCAGAAGAGCCAAAGGGCCTTCCTTTGAGCTCGTTCTGTCTACTTTCACTTTTGGCATTAGACACAGCTGAGCCAAGAAACCGCTTCAGAAGCACAATCCCTCCTAGCCAGACTTTTAATGGAGTTCTGTAATCCCCTCAGTAAACTACGTGACCTTACTGAGAAAAGATCTCAGAAACAACCAATCAAAATATTTGTTAAAAATCATTAAGATTGGAGACAGAGCACTAGCCGGCAGTATCTCTGAATGGAGACTGGCGTGTTTAAAGTCAACAGAACAAGGGGCCACACTTAATGTCAAGAGAAAACCCACTTGCTCTGTGTGTCTGCTCCCTCTGCCCTTCAGTTTGAGGTGACTGACAAAGGGGGACGTGTTTTCCTCCCTCCCCTCGTGTTGCCCCTCAAAGCTTAGCTGCAGCTGCGGCTTGCTTCATTTACACGCTTTAATAAAAAACATGGTGGAAAAAAATGTAAAAAAACCTGTGCAAACCTGCTCCCACACGTCCCTTCCTCTGCTGTGTCCGGACCACATGCAGCCCCAGATGGAATGGGCACACGTGCGGTTTTTCAGATTTGTTTCATTTGAGAGCCTTTCAGACGTTCCCCACTGTCTCATCGTTTAAAAACAGACACGGCAGGCATTCTCGATGTGTCCTGCTTTTTACCACACTGGACAGCCTCAGGTTCACACATGGGTGTTTTTTTATTGAATAAGTTCCTCAGGATAAATCGCAGGAATAGGGGACAAACGGATAGAACATGTTTGTCTCTCAAGGCTTCAGGAAGGGGCCATTAGGACAGGGGCAGGCAGCAAAACCCACAAACCACTGGTGCCCCTGGGGCAGAGACCCCACTTTCAGGGCTTCCGCTTGGGGAGAAGCTGCCTGGTCATCTGACTGCAAGCACACCTGTCACCTAGATCTCGTCTCACCCCTCAGGGCCGCGTGGCTGATTCCTCAAGTCCCAGGTGCTTGTCAGCAAGTTCACCCTCTCCTCTAGGGACAAAGGAAGCACCTAGAAAACAAGCCCTTCTTCTTCGCTTAGCTGAGAAGAGAGCTCTGGGGCTTACATGGAACGATGGCCTCAAGCAGTGGGCTGGTCAACAGGTGCGGGAGACAGAATAACGGTCCCACAGAGAGACCACATCCTAGTCCCAGGAACCTGTGCGCGTGTCAGGTAACCTGGCAGAGGGGAGGGAGGTCGCCAACCAGCAGATTCTAAGAAAGGGAGAGCATCCTGTAGTATCCAGGTGGGCCCAGAGTGCTCACAAGGGCACTTCAAGCTGGAAGGAGGTGCTGGAAGGTCAGCGTGATACCGCATGAGAGGACCGGTTGCAGGCCCCTCGGAGGGAGGAAGGGGCCACGACCAGGCAGTGCAGGCAGCCTCTAGGAGCGGGAAAAAGCAAGGACATGGGTGCCCCCCTAGAGACTCCAGAAGGAACCAGTCCTGCCGACACCTTGACTTTAGCCCAGGGAGGCACACGTGGGATGTCTGAACTACAACTGTAAGGCAAGAAATCCGTGTGGTTTGAAGCCACTAATTTCCCGGTAACTTTTTATAGCAGCGATAGAAACCGGTAACATGGACAGAAACAGAAATGAGGCAACATCACATGCGCTGTCCTCCTCCGTCAGCCTGGGGAGGGAGGAATCGGGACGGTCCTGGATAAGGGGCAGCTACATCTGGAGACACCCGGCTTGAAGACTCCGGTTCCTAAATGCAGTGGTGGGAAGACAGGACCGCACGGAAGCAAGCAGCTCAGACAGCCGCTGCCTTCCCGACCCGCTGGGGATGGGTGAAGTGCCTGCTGTGACAGGGCCAGCCTGGCCTCCCCTCCCTCGAGTCATCAAGGGGCCATGGGTACACCTCCCACAGCAGTGGTCACCACAGTGCAGTCCAGAGCCCCGCCTTCCAGGACGGGTCTCAGTGGCAAGCAGTGAGCAGCACCGTCCTTGGAGTTGGTGGGAGAGGAGACCCCCCCGCCCCCCGCCCCACCTCAGCTGTGCACTGGCTCGCTGTGTCACTTAACCTCTCTGGGCATGAGCCTATAAGTGAGGATGGCAACGCTGTGGTCCGAGTGTGTCCTCTAAGCTGAGGAGTCATGACTCGGGGCTTCTCAGAAGCCTTCTCTTGAACCACAGAAGCACACGCTGTGTGTCAAACACTATCTTTAAGTCCGTGACTCACCAGGCATTGAGTAACGGGGCTAAGAAAAGCCCTCCCCTGAGTTCATCTCCCCTCAACGGAGACAAACAATTACTTAAGATTTCTAGAAATACCCAAGGCACTCAGAGCCAGCTCCATGAATCGGCTCCTTTTACATGTTGGTACCTTGTGAGTTTTCAGTCATCTAGGAGTGACCGGCTCTGAGGCCCAGACCCAGGAGCTCTGTGGAAGGTATGAACAGGAAACAGAGTGGAGGTCCAGAATTCCTTCCCTTTTGTTCTGTGTGTGCCCCTATGTGGCCAAGGCCCCGCTGATGCTGTTCCCACTGAGACCAGGAGCTCCTGCTCCCAAACAGTAGGGACCAGCTATGAAGGTGGTCCTGAAATTCCCAGGGTGTGGCAAGGCCTGAAGGAGGCTCCTGTCTCTGCAGCCCTGCTCAGGCCACAGCCATCCGCTTCCCTGGGAGTACGAAGTCGAAGTCAAGGGCGATGTGTTTGTGCTGGGAGACAGCCTCAGGGGAACTTCCTGCCCAGGCCATTGTCCCTGGGGCCTGAGGGGAGGGGGGGTGGGTCAAAGATGAGCCAGCAGCCAGAGGTCACCTGTTTTAAGCCACGTCTCTTTGAGGGAGGTTGCACCTGGTGTCCCTGGCAGCCGTATGTGCCAGAAACTGGTGGGGGCCAGCCTACTGTCAGGAGGCAGCAAGGCAACTTGGCCCCAGGGAGGGGAGAATCCTCCATCCTGCTCCTGCAGCCCCTGTAGTGAAATGGCCCAATGGCAGGACAAGCACAGACATGCGGCACAAAGAGGGCCAGTTCCCTACTGAGCACCTCCCAAACCAAGAGCCGTCCCTTCTCTAACGAGGTGGGCAGGCGGTGTGTACTCAGTGGGAAGCTCGGCACAGTGAGGTGGCCTTACAGCCAGCAGGTGTGGCCTCCAGTGCCCTCTGGTGGAAGAGGCCAATGTTGTGGCTCTCCCTGTGTCCAGGGTCTCTTGGCTCCTGCCGTCTAGTGGCAGTGATATGCGTACCTACCCACCTCAGATGTGTGGCACTCAGATACCAGCAGGGGACCAGAACTGGCCCCACATGCATACAGAGGAGACAGTCACCGGCTCCTGAACCCTTGAATCCACTGGCCTGGAGGGCTGTATGGGACAAGGAGCAGAGCCCCCTCTAGGAAGCGCCCCCCACACTCCATACTATGTTACCAATGTCCATGCTACGTTACCATATTCGCCAAAACGCAGAGACTCCCACTGCTGCCACTCCACCAAGACGCTGACAGCACGCACGCCCACGTAGATGAGCAGCATGCCTACGGTGGCGTCCAGGAGGAAGTTGATGAGGTACCTGGGAGGAGAGGACATAGCAGCACTGTCAGGAAGCAAGAGCCCCTGGTGGGCCAACTTCAAGCCTGATGCCCTGGTACTTTGGCCTGTTCTGGGGCCCGTGCAAGAGGCTGCGGGGCTCACTCCCAGGAACCCCAACGAAGCCTCCCCACGACAGTGTGCTGACACTCATCAGGGACAAAGAAACTTGGAAGACCTCAAACACTCCCAGCAAATGAAGACCTCTCATAAGACAGAGTGCCTGGAAACAGCAAGGGAGTCAGCAGGGAAACAGAACTTAATTCAGTAAAAGAGTCTGTTCCATGACACTGTTCACATCCTGACGGTCCAGTCCACCCAAAGCCCCGAGACAGTGCTCCTGTTCCAGGTCAGGGCCATGTGGCCCTTGTTCATCCCCATATTTCAGATTCAGAGCCTACCATGGAGGCAAGTACAAGTACTTCTAAGGAGTAGAAGCTTTATTCCCATGGAAAAGGCACGATGACAGGAGAAGGAGAGGAGGAGGGTCGGAAGAGCACTCCCACCTTGATCATGTGTTCTTGTAAGGTCTGTTCCCATGTGTCTGATACGCACCTCTTCCGTCACCAAGGAAAGGGCCTCCCTCGAGGGCCTGTACCCAGATCTTACTGATCACAGGCCCCAGTTCTCCACACAAAGCAGGAGACAGGCCATCACTGGGTCAGGTACAGCCCTCTGGGATGCCAAGTGGCTCGGAAAGCCTTCAAAGTAGTGCCAGATGCCACAGATCAACTGTGACACTTTCCACTTTCTGAGGCTTCAGACATTTTATGCAGACTCACAGCCCCCACCCTAAGATAAGGCCCAGGCTTTGGCGACATGCACAGCACACTGATACTGGAGGGGCGCCCTGGAGTGGCAAGAAAACCAGAGGGGAAGGTGGTTTCTCCCGTCTGCCCTTCCTCTTTAAAATCACAAGGGGTCACTCTCAGACCAGAGACCAAAGCACAGCAACTGCTTCCAAGGCAATTTCTCCAAGTTCACAGCTGGCCCTAAGCTAAACTGCTCTCGGATGCTTACATCTAATTGGTTTCAAGTGGTTCTCACATCTGAGGCTCACCCTGAAAATAACAAGAACACCTGATACATATACACACGTCAGTTCATTCATTTCCTCACCAAATATTTATGCCTACTGTGCGCCAGGCCCTGGGAACAAAGACAGAAAGCTCCATACCCTCTATCCAGCACAGATGAGACCTGCAGACAGCAGTGGGCCCCGAGCCAGACTGGCCAGCTTCAAATTCCACTCTGTCACTACTGAGCCGTGAGAACTTAACTTACATCCTCTCTGTGTGCCTCAGTTCCCCAAGCTGTAAAATGAGGATAACCAAAGTATCTAAATTGTAGGGCAGGATCAAATGAATTAACACATGTGAACAGCGCTTGCCACCTAGTAGATACTACACAAATGTGTTGTTTGAATCATAGCTCCTCAGAGTCACGAAAGCTT
>NW_024412444.1:15289536-15320366 GCF_014898765.1 Herpailurus yagouaroundi | reverse complement strand
CCCGCACCCGGCCAACAAAGCTGTCCAGAGGAAGGAGCAGAGCCCCCAGCACACGGGACCCATGCAGCCACAGGGAGCAGTTGTCTCCTTCTGTTTGAGCTTTCCCTGAGCTGAGGCTGGCTTCCTTTCCGGTCTGCAGACTCCCAAGATGCCCCAGGGCCAGCCCAACCCAGCCCACCTGTAAAAAGTCACAGGGCAGAGCAAGGATGGTAGGACCTGGAACAGATCCCAGGGCACATGCGATCTACTCCCCAAGCACCACCTGTTCTTGTCCCCACTGCTGGGGCTCTCATGCCTTTCCTAAGTTTTAACAACAACTTCCTCTAACTGAACTGTTAACTTCCTGAGAAGTGCCCCACTGGTTGGTTTCCAGTGGCGCTTATACTCATCAACTCCTGAAACCTTCATAGGAATCCTGGGGATCTGGCAGGACACACAGGACAGGGGAGCAAACTATGGCTCAGTCTGGCCTCTCAGTCAAGTGCCTTCACCATACCAAACTCCATCTTGGGCCTTTTCTCCTCCAGGCTGAGCACTCAAGATCGGTCAACAGCCCTTTCTCCATCCTGGCTATGATTCAGTTTGTCAATGTCCCTCTTAAAGCTGTATCATCTTCTTTTTGCAGATGGGCAATGGAGGTGCTGCAAGGGAGAGTCCTGCACATGGCTGAGGCTACACCAGGAGTTAGGTTAGAGGCTCCTGTGCAAGTAGCAGGCTCTCAGTCTATCCTGGTCAACGACATCAAGATGATTAACAAGATCAGACAATGACTCAAGCCTGCTGGGGGGCTCAAGAGTTGGAAGGACAAGGCCCTTTCCTAACCATCTCCCCTACAGAAGGGTCACCTTTCTACTCTTCTGCTTTGTGACTACATACACCCAAACATCCAAATAGATCACAACCTGTCCAGTTCTTAGAGAAAGATTCTGGGCGACTTCACGACTTCCTTCTGAAATCTAAATCTACACAGTCATCAAGGAAGGAGCCTTAAAAGAATCTTCCAGTCCAAATGTTCTTAAATACACACTAAACCTCTTGGCAAGGGACTCACCAGCCATCCACCCTGCTCTCTCAGAGGCAGGGGCAGGACAGGGGTGGCGGTGGTGGTGGGGGGGGGTGTGTGTTCCAGGCAGAGGGCAGCATGAGCAAAGGCATAGAAGCAGGAGGTAGCTGGTGGGGTTCAGGGCCACCAGCACAGCACTGGCTTGAGCAAGTCTGAGCCAGGAAGGTAGGAGATGGAGCCAGGATAGGGCAGGTGAGCCTCCTTTTCCACTCCATCTGCCAGGAGAGGCACAATTTGGGGATTCAGTCAGATTTCTTAGGGTGGGGGACTGTGTGGAAGGCACACTGCAGGGATGTGCTGGAACAACCTGTGGTCTTCAGGTCAAAGAGGTCAATGATGGTCAACAATGGCTTTGACCCTAAGCAGGTGGCATCACAGAGGAGCCCTTGTGTGTCCAGTTCCAGCAGAGATACTCCTTCAGGGCACGATGCCATCCTGCCAGGGACTGCTCCCTGCCAGGAGGCATAAAAGTACCAGAACACCAAGGACCAGAGTTCTGACGAGCAGAAAGCCAATGCGCAGGGCAACCGTAAGCAGGGAAAGCCCTAATGGTCAACTGACAGCTGTGTTAGAGCAACCACAGGCAGCACACAGAATATGGTCATTTGGGGGAACACAGAGCACAATGGGGGGTTGCTCCCTCCCCAAGCTAGAGGGAACATGACTGGTGGCAGAAAGCAAGACCAGCCTACAATTTCAGTGGACGGGTGGGTGATGTTTGTACTGGAATATCAGCCACTTACAGTGAACAAGGGTCCTCTTCAGTGAGATCTGCTAGGTACACATTTGCAAAGTGGATGAACAGCATTCCTATGGCTTGTTTGGAAGTGTCTAAAAACCTGCACAAAATAGGATCAGCACTTGTTACCACCCCAACAGGAGGGTAATATCCAATTTAGGGGAAATGAGAAGTCTGAAACAGGAAGAAAGCTAGCAGGGAGATCTCAACTTCCCCATTACTAGTCACCCCTTCCCCCGGCATCAGCACTAACTCAGGCTTGGCATCTCGGCTACCTTTTGAACCCTTCAATAACACTAAAAGGCCACTGATTTATAACATCATAAACACTGTATAAACCCCTAAAAGGCCACTGATGTATAACACATGTTTAAACATATATTTAAATTAGGTGTGTTTACTTTTTCATTTTTTGTTATTTCAAAATGCTCGACCATAGCTTCGCGATGAAGTCCAAGGTGCCTCTGTTTTAAAGAGCTCCCATTCAACCTCACTCAGAGCTAAATGCTGTGCAAGACTAACAAGACGCCCAAATCCAGCACTGCAGCTCAAACTCTAATGACTTCTGGCTGCTGCCATTTATGCCCTGGGCTAGCCTGGGGTGGACAGATATTTTCTGTAAAGGGCCAGAGAGTAAATATTTTAGGCTTTGCAGGCCACTGTTTGCAGCAACTGGTCAGGGGGGCCGCCCCCCGCCCCACCACTGCAGTGTGAGAGCAGCCGGAGAGCCCGCCATTCTTGCAACCCTTTATGAAAATGGACAGCGTGCCAGATTGGGCCTGTGGGCTGTAGTTTGTCAACTCTTGGGCTAGATGGCAGGGTGTTCGTTCTGGAGACACCATGTTGCCCCATCCATGAGGGGTCTTTAGTTTCTCCCCTGCCATGAACACCTGGAAACCACAGGTAGTCTTTGGATTGCAGTCAATCTCCTGGTCTCCCAGGCTGGGCATCCAGGGTTGGGCTAGGCCACTGAAGGGGGTGGTGAGGGGCACACAGGCATGGACCATCAGCCTTGGGGTCTTAGGGCTGAATGGACTTTGGAGATTATCCAGACCAACCCCATGACTGAAGCTTAAAAATCATTTCCTGAAATAATGGCAAAGTAGAAATCCCCCTCCAAAGGACAATGTGTGCCCCACAGAGTGCCCCAGCTCCAGACCCTCCCCAGGTCCCCCAGCCCAAGCTAGATACCCAGATTCAAGAGAAACCGACCGGGGAAAATAAAAACAAGAATGATCAACATTCACAAATAATGCACTGCAGATCAATAAGGAGATGCTTAAAATGTTGTAAAGGGCCTTTATCACAGTGATTTATCTGACGTCTTCTCCGGAGGGGAAAATGGCTATTTTGTTAGCACACCTGCAAGCCTAACACAGCCCAAGAAAGTCAGCTTCTTGTGGACATGTTGTTCCGAAGAACTGGCTGTCACCTTATTTTCTGGAGTTTTGTCTTTGGAAGCTGTGTCTGAAGCTTTACCCTCCTTTTATGAAGGAAAAACTGCTACCACAGGGTCATCCTAGGACTAGGAAAGACTAGTTTTGGGGAGAGAAGCATATACATGGTATATCTGAGTAATCTCTAAATATAGATAATGTTCTGCTCATACACACAGACTACAGAATCTGAGGATTTATCACAATCTAACACCAGGGAGACATAATTAAAGGGACTTGCAGCACACAGTGATATATCTGTCTGATCCTCCGTTTTCTAAAACTGGCCAGCAGTGTGATGATAGAATAAAGGCAAAGCTCAATGTTATCTGGAGAAATAGAAATCTTTCATATTATTCGTAGTTCCTAATGATTGATTCAACTAAGGGATCCTAACACTTTATGTTCTGGAGAACCGCTCACATTGCCCCCTGCCC
Organism: Herpailurus yagouaroundi; assembly: GCF_014898765.1. Lineage (NCBI taxonomy): Eukaryota > Metazoa > Chordata > Mammalia > Carnivora > Felidae > Herpailurus > Herpailurus yagouaroundi. The sequence continues at coordinate 15,316,691 of NW_024412444.1, read as the reverse complement.
TCCCTGCAAATAAACCCCAAATAGCCCATGGCATTCTAGGAAGGTGTTAATATTTAAATACGCACCATATCCTCCACGGCCGTCTCTCATGCTTTGGCTCTCTGAAGCGCTTGACTGGAAGAAAACACACACCATTCAGCGGCTTTCCACAGCGACAACGAAGCAAAATGCATTCAACAAGTGGGGTTATCAGTACACTCGGGGTTGACACTACTAAGTTAAGGTACTTGTTCTTTTAACATGTGCCAATGCACAATAAGCTGTGAAGGTCACAGAGGCCCCAGGCCCTGCACTGGCTGCTGACCAGTACAGACTCTTCAGAACTGGACACTTATGAAGAAAGACTCCTCACAATGTGTGGGAAACTGTGTTTTCTTCTCTTTTGTGATGAGGTTCTCTCAGGGCCTGGAAACCACAAAGTGGAATGCAGCTACCTCCAACTTCAGAATTTGCTCTACATGATGACAAATCCATTCATCCACCCATCTAGTGGCTGGGCCACTAGCCAGGCACTGAGACAAAGGCGAAGGCAGCTGTCCAGCAGGAGGGCAGGCACGCAACCATATAGTGAGGCAAGTGCTAGAGAAGAGGTATGTCTGAGGCAGAGTGAGGGCATGAGGGAAGGATGACCACGTCTGCCTGCCTGGGAGGGCCTTGGTCAGGAGATACTTCACTGGTGCGAGGCGGCCAACCCAGGTCCTGAAAGTTAGCAAAGTTGAGCGAATGGACCAGGGAGGGGACAGAGCACACACCATGAGCTCATAGGTGCAGGGACATAACACGGCAGACAAATGGAGCAGAAGCCACATGACGCAGGGTCTTGAATGCCAGGCTAAGGAACCTGGAATGAATTCATAGGGAAGGAAAAGCCAGGGCAGAGTGCTAAGCAGAGTCAAAGACATAGTTGGGATCGTGTTTTAGAAACATGGTTCTGAATCATGTAGATGGTGGGTTTCTGGGGCTGGAGAAAATGCTGGCTGAGCCCTAGCACCAGGCGGGGGTGCTCCTGGCTACAGAACAGCCAGCGGGGTGGGGCGCTCCTTCACCAGCAGGTCGACCTCAAAAGGCAAAGGACCGCCCAAACTGGCACTTTCACCTTGGGTCTGCAGACTGTCTCCACGGGTCTATCCCGACACAAACACCGAAAGTGCTGCATGTGTGATGTCGCCCCTCACAAAAGTACCAAGGAAGAAACACCACAATGCAAGCCTATGGAGGGTCCTCGTTACTAAGGCAGTGGGTGAAAACCAACAGCAGAGCTCCGAGTTGCCAATGAGCATGCAGGAGGAGGACACAGGGAGGGAGAGCTTGGTGCCCGAATCAACCGACCCTGCTACTTTAAATGAAAACAGGCAGTCTGCAGTCTGCAACGCAAGGACTACCTGTACACAGAAACAAAACAGGTATGGTGTTCAGAGAGACATTTTGATAGACCAACAAGCAGGAGGAACTGTAAGGACGTCTGTCACTCTGCTGATACATCACAGATCCCCAAATGTCAACAACATCAAAGAATCTGGAGGTGGGGCCAGGAGGTTCTGCTGGCCCAAAAGGTTCTCAAAGGCAGGGGTCTCCTCCCCACAAGAACCCAAGTCTCACTGAGGGCCTGGGTGCTGGGGGATGGAGACGCAGAGGAAACTGGGCCAGGAGAAAACAATCTGGAGGGAAAGCCCCCAGTCAGGACCAGGGCCACTTCATGGGCGTTTGTGCTTCTGCCTGAGGGGCCTCTGTCCTCATCAGTATAAAATAAACATGTCCTGAGGGGCAGCACCTTCTCATTCTGAGGAGACACATGCTCAAGTACCAGGATGGCTGCAACTCACTGGCAGTTAGTTTAGGGAAAAAATTACACCTTATATAATCATATAAAGTAACTACATATTACACAGGGTGTAATTATAACACATTGTAATAAACACAATCTCAGTAATTATGTAATAAACCTATTATTTATATTAATATGACACATAACATATGAACGGAGGTAAATGTGGTGTCATGGGAAAAATTGTATCCTCACTCCCTGAATTCACGCTGGGGGAGTTCCTAACCCGCAGTACCTCAGAATGTGGCTGTAGTTAGAGAGAAAGTCTTAAAAGAGGGAATTAAGGTAAAAGGAGGTAATACGGGTGGGTCCTATTCCAACATGACTGGTGTCCTTTTACAGAGAGATTAGGACCCACACAGACTGAGGGGCGATCCTGTGAGGTGCCATCTGCGAGCCAGGGAGAAAGGACTTGGAAGAATCCGATCCTGCCCACATCTTGACCTGGCACTTCCAGCCTCCAGACCTGTGAGAAGAGAAATTTCTGGTGTCCAAGCCCTCCAGTCTGTGGTACTTTATGGCAGCCCTAGCACACTAACACGTGTGGCAACACAGTAGTTGGAGAACCCAGAGGAAGGCTATTTGAGTATTCACTAAATTACTATTTAGATTTTTCTGTAGGTTGAACATTCAAAAACAATTGTTTTATGTTTATTTGAGAAAGAGAGAGAGAAAGAGAAGGAATGAACAGGGGAGGGGCAGAGAGAAAGGGAGACAGAGGATCTGAAGCAGGCTCCATGCTGACAGCACAGAGCCTGAAGCGGGGCTCAAACGAACCGTGAGATCATGAGTTGAGCCGAAGTCAGATGCTTGACTGACTGAGCCACCCAGGCGCCCCAACATTTTGAAATAAAAAGTTGAGAGGAAAACATACTGTAAAAGCATACACCAGGACAAACATTTCATCTGGCAATAACAATCAAAATTTTAAGTGCCCAGACCCCTTTAACCTTCAATGCACTGCCAGATGTGTGTTCTACAGGCACAACATGTGCCAAGATATACAGGGATCTTCACTGTAATATTGTCCTAACAAGTACCCGGAAAGACACCAATGTTTGCCAGTGTGCGGCTGGGTATATACGTCACGGTACTACGCAACATTAGGCTGTCACTGAAAACAACAAGGTAATCTGCATGGACTCATGTGGAAAGATTTCCAAATTATATTAATAAATTGCAGAAAAATATGCCTACCACCATTCTGTTCATACCCTTTTTATTTTTTTAGCCTTTAAAAAAGATTTTATTTTTATTTTAAGAGGGTAGCTTTTTTTTTCTTTTACTTTATTTTTGAGAGAGAGAGAGAGAGAGAGAGAGAGAGAGAGAGAATCCCAAGCAGGCTCTATGCCATCAGCATAGAGCCTGATTTGTGGGACTTGATCTCACAAAACCTAAGAACATCACCTGAGCCGAAATCAGGAGTCAGATGCTCAACTGACTGAGCCACTTAGGTATCCCTAAAGATTTTAAGTAATCCTTACACCCAATGTGGGGCTTGAAACTCAAAACCCGAGATCAAGAGTTGCATGCTCTACTGAGCCAGCCACGTGCCCATGTTTATACCCATTTTTTTAATTAAAAAAATGTTCTTAATGTTTACTTATTTTTGAGAGAGACAGAGAGAAAGATGGGGGGGAGGGGCAGAGAGAGAGGGAGACACAGAATCCGAAGCAGGCTCCAGGCTCTGAGCTGTCAGCACAGAGCCTGACATGGGGCTTGAACTCGTGAACTGCGAGACCATGACCTGAGCCAACGTTAGATGTTTAACCAACTGAGCCACCCAGGCACTCCTGTTCATATCCATTTTTAAAGGATATATATTTATGTTGGTGTTATGCATGTGTTTTTTCCCTAGAAGGGTACATGGCTATTAACAAGAGCTGCCTTTGGTGAAAGGAATTATAGATCAGGGGAGTAGACTTTCTACATCATTCTGAATGGTTTAAAACATTCTTCTAATCTCACATTGTTTTTATTTCAATGAATTAAAAATAAACCCTTCAGACACCTGTGCTAATACAGCAAAGCGGGACATGGGGAGACGTGGTGTGGGTCATGGGGGCCTATGGGACAAGAAGAAAGAAGAATGTGTGTGCGTGCTGATCATGCTCGCAGGTAGGGGTGCAGCCTCACATAGGAGCACCTCAGACAGAATTCAGAACCCACTCGTGATTCTCCAGAACCTGCCTTCTTCCTCTCCATCTGCCATCCCCTCCCCCCTAGAACATTTCAGAGTCTAAAATCTTTTTATTTTTTAATTAAAGGCAGAAGAAACATTAAAAGAACTCCTCCAGATCTAATGTGGCAGGAAAACTCTGGAAGCTGCTCTGCCACGCAGTCATGCTGTACTGCGGGGCCTGCGGTGTGACAGGCCCCATTCAGCAGCAGATGAAATAGACACAATTCTTGCACTTCTCGCATTCTCCGGGCAGGGAGAGGGGAGAGGATATGTGGAGAGTGGCAGGATGGCGACTTGACACCAAAGCGGGAAAGGACAGTGGGCTGGAAATGGGTTGGCAGATTGCAGATCAGGAGGTCTGGAAGGTGAGCCAATGTCCAAAGAAAGGCAGGGGTGAGTCATAGGTGTCTGCGGAAGAGCCCTCAGGTGGAGGGCTGGGGCCAGCGAGCGGCAGGAATGTGGGCATGAGGTCAGATAGCCCAGGCCTCATGGCCAGGGTAACCTGGGGGTGGCCAAGGGCAGGGGGCTGTGGTCTACTGTTGCTGTGCTGAGAGCGGCCTGAGGGCACCAAGGCAGGAGCGGAGAGGCAGATTAGGCCACTACAATAACCCTGGGTGACTGGGTGCTCGGCCTGGGTGGTGGAGGAGAGCGCGACCAGAGGTGGGAGCTGCAGGGTACCTTCCGCAGTGAACCTACAGGATTTGCCGACAAGGTGGATGCGGGTATGCTGGGGGCTGACACAGTTCTGCCCATTTCTGGTTTTGTTTTGCTGGTGGTGGTTGGGTGGGGAGGGGGGGTGTTGGGGAGTTTGTGGGAACCTGGAAGACACGAGACTTCTGTGCACGAGAAATGAGCTGCCCCCGAGTCCCTCATGGACAGTGAGCCAGGCACCAGTCCCATGGAAACACGGCCGTTCCCTGCAGGACCCTGGAAGCTGCTCCCTGGGAAGCCATGAACAACAAGGCTTGAGCAGAGAGTGGTTCAGACAGAGCCACAGGACAGATGAGTTTTGCTCAATTATTGGTGCTTCTATAGGATGCAGAGAACTGAGATGGGGACAGAAGCCAAAGCACAGCACAAGCCACCCTAACACTCACCACACAGCCTGGGGCAAGAGGCTGGGAAGGACAGCACAACTCCAGGGTAGGTCAGGTCCTTGAAGGCGGGACACCAGAATCTCAGGCTGACAGCCTCAAAGAGCCCCCAGTAGGAAAAGAAAGGAGCAGAGTGAGGGGTGGAGCAGGGACAGGAGAGGGACTGTCGGGGTGTGCAGTACTCAGTGGTCCCTGAAACCTGGCACACAGACCCCATTCCACTCCTTTGACAACACTGTGCACCACCATCTCCAGGCTGTGGTGGGGCCCTAAGCAGGTGCTCTGCATTTACGCACACGTGTCCTGAAGATAGGCATGGGGTCCTGTCACCTCTGAAAAGGAGTAGTGGCCAAGAGCCAGACAGATATGGCTTGGAGTTCTGTCTTTGCTACTATGTAGCCAACTGACTGTGTGTAAAAAAAAGGGGGGGGGCTGCCAGGTTGGTGTCAGGATTACATGAGAACAAACAGGTGGAAGATGCTGGCACAGACACATGCTCAGGAAAGCGATCTGCCCTCAGGGGTCCCTGCCCTGGCCCTGCTTTCCCATTCCTCCTCTTGGTGTCTACTCTCCTCAGGCCTGGGGCTGAACCACCCCGTCTTAGTCTCTGGGTCCCTGAGAAGCATGCGACCTTGGGTCTGCCATCTGCAACATGACCTCTCTACAGAGGCCTAAATGCTAGGAGGGTCCCAGGGTTCCCCAACCCTGTTATCCTCCCTGGGCTGACTCCCCAGTGCTCTGAGTGCTCTTCTGTGTCTCTCTTCTGCCTCTCCATGGTCTGTCCTCCCGCCACAGGCTCCCCTTCTAACCAGGATTTCCGAGGTGAGGGCTCTCCAGCCTCCTCCCCCCGCCAGCCCTCGCTCCCTGGCTTCACAGAATGGATGCATCCTCTGCGTGGGGACTCCTTATCTTCCTCTCCGACTCAACTGTCAATCGCCCCTGACAATTGTGCAACTCAAGTCTTCTGGATGTGTCCTTTTCCCCATTTCTACCACCAAAGTAGTCGGGGCCTCATGACTGCTTTCCTGTGCTAAGCAGACTGCCTCCTAACAGGGCTCCCTGCCCCTGGCTCTCTGACCACCCCACCCACCTGTGCTTCGCTCCACTACACTGAGCACCAACTGTGCCCGGGACATATCACTGGATAATACAGCCGGGTCCCTGCCCTCAGGCAACTTTCCAGCCGTAACAGTGCACATCATTGTTGACTTGCCTGAAACACCGCTCCCTTCTTTCCTAATCTTACACATTTTTTTAATTTGGGGGAGAGCACGTGTGCCTGCACATGGGATAGGGGCAGAGGGAAGGCGGGAGAGGGAGGGGGAGAGAGAGGATGGGACGGCGAGGGAGAGGGAGAGAGAATCTTAAGCAGACTCTCAGTGCGAGCCTGATAGGTGCCTAGATTGTAACCTAGGCCGAAATCCAAGAGTCAGATGTGCAAACTACTGAGCTGCCCAGGTGCCCCTCTTACCCATTTTTGAATTAAAATACATCTTTTGGAAGAGATGAACATATACAAACTTCAGAGTACATTCTTTTGGCTAATATTTGGATGGTATATCCTTTTTAATGTCTGTTTTTTCAACATTATATTTAAGGTGGGTCTACTGTAAACAGCATATGGGTGAGCTTTCCCCTATAAATCTGGCTGACAATTGTAGTGGGTTGAATAGTTGTCTCCAAAAAGATGTCCAAATCCTGACCCCCCACCCATACCTGTGAATGTGACCTTACTTGGAAAAAGGGTCGTTACAGGTGATTAGGATACAGAACTTGAGATAAGATCATCCTGGATAAATGAGGTGGGCCCTAAATCTAATTACCAGTGTCCTTGAGAGACAGTAGAAGGCAAGGGGAAAGGAGAAGTCCTTGTAAAGGCAAAGACAGAGGCTGGAGCGTTGCAGCCACACCCCTGAAGAGGAACCCCTGAAGAGGAGGAGATGGGGAAGGATTCACCCCCAGACTCACTGGAGGGAGTGTGGCCCTGCCAACAGCTTGATTCTGGGCTTTGAGCTTCCAGAAAGGAGAGAATTTCGGTTGTGTTAAGCAAAGAAGTTTGTGATTATTTGTATGGCACCTCTAGTAAACTAATAAAGGCATTTTTTTTTCTCCTAAAAAAAAAATCTGAAGAGTACAAACACACTCAGTGAGAAGTCTTCCTTCTGTCTGAAATCCCAGGCCATGTTTCCCTTCTCAGAGCCAACCACTGTCACCCAGATCTTGCACAGACTTCCAGAGACATGCCACATGAGACCAAAGATGGACAGATGTCTCTTTTCAGAGACAGACACCCACATACTTTACACACTGTGGGACCTTGCTGCTCTCATTGAGATTTCACCTCCTGTACACGCAGCTCTGCCTCTTTTGTCAGAGGCTCTGTGGTCTGCCATGGCGTGGCCGTGCACCACCCAGTGAATGTCCTTGCCACGTACCGGCCATGCCCGTGTGGGTGAATGTCTAGTGGCGGACTCGCCGCGTCAAAGGTCACGTACATGCAGTTGATTCTGTCACACCGCTCTCCAGGGGGTGCGGCAATTCCCACGACTTCCCGTTTCCCCACATCCCCGCTGGCAGGGAGCAGGAGCAAACCTTGCCAATCTGATCACCGGACAGGCTGCCTCCTCCGCATGGCTTCAGTGTGTACTAACCGGGTCATGTGGGTGCCCAGATGCCCGCAGGGCTCGCTGCTGCCCAGCACCTCCGGTGGGGCTGGCAAGGCCCCCACCTGGCCCCTTCTCTCACACGTGCTCTCGGCTCACGCCCTCCCTTGAGGGGGCAAGGCACAGCGATCACTCCTATAGAAGTTCTGCGTACCCCACTTCGCTCTCCCTTTCAGAGCCTTGCCGGTGGTGCTCCCATAGCCTTGCTGCATGACAGAGGATAGCTGAGATTCACATACAGGTGTTTTCTTTCATGTCACAAGGAGGAAGACATAAGAGGTGGTGTTAAAAATCACAGGGCTTGACGGGGGCACCCGGCTGGCTCAGTTGGTGGAGCATGTGACTCTTGATCTCGGGGGTTCCGAGTTTGAGCCCCATGATGGGTACTGGAGATTGCTTAAAAATAAAACATTTAAAAAAAATCACAGGGTTTGGAAGGGGAACAATTACCATGTAGTCCTATTTAGAAACTGAGTCATGGGGCGCCTGGGTGGCGCAGTCGGTTAAGCGTCCGACTTCAACCAGGTCACGATCTCACGGTCTGTGAGTTCGAGCCCCGCGTCGGGCTCTGGGCTGATGGCTCAGAGCCTGGAGCCTGTTTCCGATTCTGTGTCTCCCTCTCTCTCTGCCCCTCGCCCGTTCATGCTCTGTCTCTCTCTGTCCCAAAAATAAATAAACGTTGAAAAAAAAAATTAAAAAAAAAAAAAAAAGAAACTGAGTCATAAAAAGCACAACTGTTTTGAAATTAAACCACACAATTAAGAGAGCCATTTGGTCAATGTCAGGCACAGCCTGAGAGAAACAGAGTTGCCAGGAATGGAAGAGACAGTAAGAAGCTGCTTAGCTACCAGGTGGAGAGAAAGAAAGGTTATGGTCGAATGGAGGTGGGGTTAACAGGGATTTTGCAGACTCAGTTACTGGGTAGTGGCAGTCCGTTGCACCTCTCCTGATCTGAGGACATTTCCCAAACCAGCACGTGGAGGGAAGACTGCCACCCTGCCCTGTGGATACAGCACAGGAAGAGACTCCTGAACCCGGCAGTGCTCTTGGCACAGCGCTACCCTCTGCTGTGAAAATCCACGGAGGCAATCCGATTACATACGGAATATAAATGTGTGGAATGTTCATGTTCTTGCGCCCAAAGCATAATCTTAAAGCAGGGGGGTGATCACAGACCACACTGTGGCCACATTAGCTTCTATTTCAAAATGTGACACAACAGAAGCCAACTTGGATGGCTCTGCCCCACATGCTACAGGGAATCACAGACGCATGCTCTTCCCTGGGGCCAGGAAACCACAGGTCCTTTCATGACATCATGGGTCTAGGGATGTGAGAAGGTTTCCCACCCCACGGGAAGCTCCAGAGACCATGAGCTCATGCCAGAAGTTGATGTGCTTTCTTGCTTTCTTCTTTCTTTTCTTGCTTTCTTCCAATGGGCTGGAGCCAAAAAAATCCCTCGCACTTTTGGAGCTTTCTGTCCACTGACACACTGCTGACCTGGACGTGATGGCCTCTTTTTTCAAGGTGTACCACAGGTCAGTGTCCCATCCAAGACAGGCTTCCATCGAGGGCAACAGACTGTTCACCACGGCGAATGGCAAACAGCCCCAGGCCCCACTCAACAGCAAGTCCGCAGCAAAACAGCTGCCATTAATGCCAGCAAGGGACTGGTTCATAAAGTAGGCAGTTTGGACTCTCAGTCAGAGTCAGAAGGGTCTTTGAGGGCCCATCACCTCCAGTGTAAAGAGCGGAGAAAATGAAGGGGAAGGGGTGATCCCTCCAGGATCACCGCATAGTTACTAGTGGACCTGGGATGAAGTACAAGCCACCTGAGCCAACCTCTTCCTCCAACTGGCCCTGGCTGGGCCAGAGACCTCAAGCCACACTTTGCTGGTTCAGTAAACCCAGTACCCCAGTGCTCAGAAAGGAAAGAAACTGTTCTGGGTGGTGGTGAGCAAATCCACTCTCACTAGCAGAACCAGCAATCAAGGAAAATGTTTCCGCACTTTCCCTACATTATAAACAGCCAAGCCCTATTCCAAACCTCCTAATGCCCGCAGTGGTAGGAAAACCCCAGAGGTACCAGTTCCTTTAGGGCAGGACAAAGTCCCAGAAAGTCACTGAGGCAGACTGCTGGTTGCCTCCCCAAAACCTACATACCCCTTTCCTCCCTTCCTTCCTAAGGCTTCAGCTACACAGCTGACAGACCACATTCCCAGCTGGGGGAATGACCTTGCAGCTGGCGGTGACCACAGGACTAAGTCCTAGCCTAGGAGAGTGTTAAACACAGGGTGATTACTTTTCAAGGAGAAATGAAGGGACCACTGATTCTTACAGCAAGGAACTAAAGGCAGCCATGTTGGGGTTGCCTTGAAATCTAGTCCCTGCTTTATGAAAAATGTTGTCATTTTAAGCAAGTCACTTTTCTGGGTCTCAGTTTCCTCAACTGTCTACTTAAGAGGGTCAATGTGGGGAGAAAAGCATCTGTAGCTGTGGCCACCATCACTGGCTACTTATGACAGGTACTTTACACATCATTATTTCTAACCTTTATGACAACCCTGAAAGGTATCATTCTCATTTTACGGGTAAGGCCAAAAATGGCACAGGCAAGGTCTGTCTACATGCATGGCCCTCTGACTGCAAAGCCCATATCTCCACTGTCTCGAGGAAGCCTAATACAAGGCAACAAAGATTCTCACATGAATGAGCCATAAGGGTAGAAGGGGCATTGCCTTGGTGCCCAGGAGGCTTCCTGAGACCAAGGCCCATCTCCATCACCTCAACAGGGAGGCCTCCTGACCCCAGTCTTCTTCCCTTAAACCCGCCCTCACATGAGCTAGAGTGAACTGAGCATGACACCCCCTTGGTCAAGCCGTTCAGTGTGTGTCCCACCTCCCCTTCCTCAGGGAACACGACTCAGGCTATTTGGGCTCACAAACTGGGCCATCCCCAGGGCGTGGCACCTTCCTTGGTGCTGTCACTCACACAGTCACTTTGGCTTGGGAGGGCCCTCACATTTCTTCTCCCAGATAACGCTTAGGCATCCTTCCACATTTAGGTCTGGCAGCTCTCAGACTTTCCTGCTTTGCAGCGGAGCTAAGCATCCATCCACATGGCTCCCCAGAGTCTCCTATGCGTACTACACATACCTCTGTACTGGCATTTCCCATGCAATATTGAGGATCTGTCTGTCTCTCCCAGCAGACAATTAGATTAAGGAAGCAGGTAGGGACCTTGTCTTATTCATGCTTATAACCTTGGCACCTGGCCCTGTACCTGGAAGGAAGCAGACACTTAACTACTAACCAGAACAAACAGAGCAGAACATACTGGAAGAATGCTCAAGTCAAAAGAGGCAATAGCTTAGTGCGGGGGATGCAACCTTTGGTCCAAAATCTTGCTGCAACACTTACTGCGGGGCCAGGGGAAGTTGTTTAACCTCTCTGGGCCTTAATCTGCCCCTTTGTAAAATGGAAGAAGTTATAGTACCCACTTCTTACAGGTATGAGTAAGACAATATATCAGAGTACTTAGAAAGTACTGTGCACATTTTAGCAGGGAGTAGCAGTGCCGTTATTGCTGGAGAAAGAGTCCGTCCTCAGGCACAAAGCCCAGTGGCAGAGAGCAGGAAAGCACACATCAGAGTATAACCTGTGCATCCCCATAGTCTTTCTCTTTCCTTTTCTGTTACAAATCACTGTAACAAGTTTGGAAACTTAAGAGAAGTTATCTAAAATGTAACCATGGGATACAACCAAGCCCGCGGGTTGTTACAACACGTTACTTCTGGTTCCAAAGCTCCTTCTGGCCTATATGTCCCAGGAGGGAGTAGTACAAAGCCCCGTCAGGCTGTGCTCTGTTCCCTGGTCTGTCAGCCTCTATCAGCCCCAAAGGTTGATCACTCAGCATTCTCTAGGTGCGGCGGCTCTCTGAGGTGAGCACACAAGAACAGTGACAGGCATGACTCAGGCAGGGCAGCATGGCACGCTCCAGGCTGCAGCACGGGGTAGGGGTGGGGGGTGGGGGGTGCAGGCACCAGTCTTGTCCTCCCGCCTTGCAGGGCAGGACCCAGGGGAGGTGTAGAAATGCTTAAGGCCTGGCAAGACAGGGGCTCAAAACTAACTGCGAAGGTTCAGAAGACCACTGTCTGGACAGGGCTGGTTCCTGTCCTACCTTGCACTACTCTCAGCTGCTGAGAGGAGACGCGCTGGGAAATCAAGTCGGGGCACTGAAGAATTTCTTCTATCATTAGAGTCAGGAAAAAACTAGAACCAATGTGGCACTGATTCAAGAAACACCACGAGACACGACCCCTGTCACCAGAATGTGATCCAGGAGGAGGAGCAGGTCAGAGCCCATGCGGGCTAGATGATGGACACCCCAGAATTCAGCACCTTTCAGCACTCCTGCACACTCTAGCCTTCCTGGTCTATGTAACCACCGGCCCCTCGCTTGGGCCTGTCAGTCAAGACAGAGTGCTGCCGGCCCGGGTCCTTCTCAGTCCCCAAGCCACCTTCCTAACCCACCTGCCCTGCACCTTGCTTCCTTTCACCGTTACACTGGGAAGCAAATCAAAATACTACCACCATCCGTGTCAGAGAGAAAGGTGGCTTCACACACTCAAAATCAAGACATTTTTAAGTTTTTTACAATGGGAGTCGATTTTTTGAAGTTTTAATTTAAATTCCATTAGTTAACAGCGTACTATTAGTTTCAGCATACAATATAGTGATTCCACACTTCCATACGTCACCCGGTGTTCATCACTAGTGCCCTCCTTAATCCCCATCACATACTTAACCCATCCCCCCATCCACCTCCCCTCTGGTGACCATCAGTTTGTCCTCTATAGTTTCTTGGTTTGTCTCTCTCTCGTTCTTCTCCCTTTGCTTGTTTCTTAAATTCCACATGAGTGAAATTATATGGTATTTGTCTTTCTCTGACTTATTTCACTTAGCATTATACTCTCTAGCACCATCTATGTTGTTGCAAATGGCAAGATTTCATTTTTTTTATAGCTGAGTAATATTCCACTGTGTGCACGCATGTGTGTGTGTGTGTGTGTGTGTGTGTGTGTGCACCGCTTTTTTGTCCATTCATCCATTGATGGACTCTTGGGTTGTTTCCATAATTTGGCTTTTGTAGATAATACTATCAACATCGGGGTGCATGTATCCTTCTGAATTAGTGTTTTTGTACTCTCTGGATAAATTCCTGATAGTGCAATTGCTGGGTTGTAGGGTAGCTCTATTTCTTACTTTGTGAGGAACCTCCACACTGTTTTCCAGAGTGGCTGTACCAGTTTGCATTCCCACCAACAGTGCATGAGGGTTCCCCTTTCTCCACATCCTCACCAACACCTGTTGTTTCTAAAATCAAGACATTTTAATGGTGGGACTTCAGGCACCAAAAAAGGTTGATGCAAAAGCTATCTTTGAAGAGAGACCTTTCTAGTGACCCTCAAAAATCACACCCCGTGGGTCAGCGCCATTGCCCTTTTGATCATAGGACTGGTATTTACCCCAGGCAGAGAAAAGGCTGAGTTAGCTGGGCCCAGTCAGAGAGCAGAGACCAGGCTAGATTTGCCCAATACAATCAACAAGGGCCTTGTCTGAGCAGAAACAACCGCTAATGCCACTAGGGAGCTGAAGAACATGCAGGGTGGAGCCAGCATGAGCCTGCGCTGGACTGTGCGGTTCCCGCTTGACACCTGCCCCTTAGCCTTTTCCTGGGGCAAGGCCAGCAGAGGAAGTGAGCTTCAGAGGCCACCTGCAACGGCTCTTGGCCACAAAATGGCCCGCTCAGAGTGACTCGACGCTTTATGTAATAAGACACAATTAATCGTTCCATTTGTTTGTCCATCTGTCCATCCATCCTCCAAACGGCTGCTGGTAGAGGTCTCAATGTTAACAGAATTACGTCACCCTCTGCTCCACTTAAAACTTCCATGACACATAAATGTGTCAAAAGCCAAACTTTACACTGAAGGTGGGTGCATTTTACTTTAGGTAAATGATATCTCAATAGAAAATTTAAAAACAACAAAACGAACACCAATCCTTCCCGTGCCTTTCCGCAGCAGCTCCTTCTCCTGGCCAAGGGACCATATGACTTAGGGCTCTGCCTCTGGCCTCATCTTCTCCTTCCCTCCAACGCCCGCCACCAGGGCCTCCTCTCTATGCATCACACATACCAAGCTGCATCCTGCCTCAGCACCCCTGGCTCACACTGGACTTCTGTCTGGAACACTCTTCTCCCAGTTTGCCAACCAGCGGGTGGCTCCTCCTTTTCATTCTTGTCTTGGCTCCCAGGTCACCTCCTTGGAGGCCTCTCGCAACCACTACATGCCCGGGTGTGCACATCTTGCCTTGCCCCCCGCCCTCACTCTCACTTCCCTGTTCTATTTTCTTCGCCACAATTACCCCTCTCACCTCTTTACTATCTTTTTTTCTCCCCCTGGAAAGTAGGCTCTGCAAGACCAGGAACTTTGGTTCTGTTTACCCCCATATTCCTAGCATCTACAGAGTGCCTGGCTCTTAACAGGTAGCTAAACAATATTTGTTGAACAGAGGAATTGATTCAGTCTGTCGCTTCAGATGTATTTAGAGTACTGTCCAGGTATTTATTTTTAATTCAATATGGTCTGTGAATTTGCCTGGCAGGTTCTCCCAGAAACTTAGCTTGCAAGCCCTTAGTCCTGCAACAGGACAAAATTGCTTAGCTCTTTGGTTTTGGACATGGTAATCTGCCCGCAAGACTCCCAAAGGACAGCCACCCAAAACCTCTCTTCCTCCTCCCCGACCACAGGGCAGGGAGAACCGGCCTGTCAAGGTCTCCCTCACCAAATTTGGCCTTAGATGCAAGAACCAGACAATCTGGGTTTGTAAACAGCTGAAGTGTTCATGAACATTTTTTAGTAAGGACTAGATGAAGCCAAGGTTCACAGTTAGCCAGCTTTAATCCTCCTACGCAGAGGTTCTGCCAAAGGCTGAGGAAGAAATAAGAAAAAACCCCAAACTGTGTAGCAAATAAATATGCTTAGCTCTAAACACGGGGCTTCCTTAGGAGCGCAGCTTCCCCTGGGAGCAGGGCGGTGGCGCCATCTGCTGACGATGACGACACCTCAGCAGGGTGAGGGGTGCACTGTCACTGTGTGAGCATCCCGCAGGGCTCTGTTTGATGGAAAGAAATATGAATAGCTGATAAACACAGGAGAAGATATGCAACCCCAGTAAGGTGGGTTTTAAAAATGTGAATTAATAATTAACCCTCAGCCAGATTAGCAAACACAAAAACATCGGGTGAGGATATTAGAAAACAGGGGCTCTTAAATTGTTGGTGGAAAAGTAAATGTTAGGACCCCTGGGGATGTGTGGGGGAGTGGCTTTGTGATCTTGTCCCCCGAGCTCCCAGGTGAGAGGGAACGTTCGTTCGTTGGTACTGGGGTGGCCCCAGTGAACGGAGCCCTCTGGGAACTGGGGATGTGCTGGAGGTGGCATGACCGCGGCCTCTAGCAGGAGCGGGAGACAAGTTACCTTGTCAGTGTAACTTCCTCGTTCATACTGATGGAGGCACCAAGAGTAAATGGGCTGTCCAAGAAGGACCCTACCCTGCGAGCCGGCATCAGGGAATCCTGAGACACACTGTACCTGCTCCCACCCTGCGCTGTCCCTGCACTGCCGACCCCATACTCCCTGGCTGTAAATGTAGGAATTTAATTTGATCTCACAGCAGATGGAGATGTGTGTGGTTTTTTTTCCCCCATCGATTCATAGATCACTTGAAAAGTTGCAGTGGGTATTTTGGGAATATCTATTATGACTTCAACTATTTAAATGCTGTGACCCTGAAACTCCACTCCTAGGATTTTCTTCTTTAATTACACTCACACAAATGCCCAAAAATCTACATTTTTGTAATGTAGCATTACACTGTCTATAAGCGTGGAGGATTTAAAAACCACCTAAATGTCCATCAATGGGGGAGGAGTTAAATGTTAAGTTATCATGCAATGGAAGTTACGCTTAGAAAGTTAGCAGACAGGGTATCCCTGCAATGGGCAGATTTTATGGCATGTAAATTACACCTCAGCAAAACTGTTTAAAAAGTAAATTTATCTGTTTTGATTTGGAAAAATTCCCACGTTAAATGGGAAAAAAAGCAAGTCACCAAAGCAGTAATTGTGTCGTGTGAACCTACTTTTATTTTTTTTTAAGTAACTTATACAAACAGAAATTTCAAAGCACACACATTAACTGTGAACCATGGTTAACTTTCTAGAGGGTGGTATTATAGGGAGCTTTCACATTTTATGCTGTGTATTTATTTCCATAATGTTTTAGTTATTTACAAAGAGCATGCATTATTTTCATAGTTAAAAAAAAGTCTTAAAAAAAGTTACTTGGGGAAAAAAACTAAAAACAAGAATTAAAAAATGACAAAATTACAATTTTGCACATTAGGTAATTAAAAGCCTTCCTCAAACCTAACTCATTAGCAAATCTCCTTCTAAGAGAAAAGCTTCCAGCAGGCAGAACTCCCTGAGGACAGAAAACACCTCAGCCTCTGCAACCCCATGGCTAATCAAACAGAAGACACACCCCCAGAGCCTGCATTTCTCACAGGTAACATGTGCAGCCCCTGGCCCAGGCCCACCACGAGTGTGCGACCCCCCTCTTCCATCACCACATTTCTCTGCCACCTTCTACTGGCCACTAATTTTGGCTCAGGTCATGATCTCACAGTTCATGAGTTCAAGCCCCACGTCGGGCTCTGTGCTGACAGCTCAGAGCCTGCTTGGGATTCTCTCTCTCCTCCCCTCCCCTGCTCATGCACATGTTCTCTGTCTCTCTCTAAATAAACAAATAAATAAACATTAAAAAAAAAAAAAAAAAGGAAGTCACCTCCCTCATTTTGAGAACAAGAAACAATCTCAGAGGCATGAAGTCACCTGGGATGAAGTTGCACAGTTGAAACGTTACATGGTGGTCATGAGAGGCACCATGTCTCCTGTGAGAGGACCACGCATTCACCCAGCAGAAGACTTTGTCTGGGACACACTGGGGCTTCACCTTTGAATTTTATTAGTGGAAGTGAATCAATAAGCACCCGCAGCAGAAAAATTAATAGAAGATTGGCTCTTCTCTCGATATCGGAGTTACAAAGCTACATGTAAGACCTTTTCCCTAGCTTCTCAACCCAGGGCAATTAGCACCCAGAGTCTTCTCTTTTCAAACAATCCAAGGTGTATAACCAACTAGAACCTCAGCAGAAGAGAAGCAACAGACTTCATTTCGCCAGTCTCAAAGCCTCGGAATCAGGGGCCAGGGACGAGAGCAGCTGAGGAAGCCTTCACTCTACAATAATAAGCTGACCTTATTATATAATAAACTGGCCTAAGGAGGCCTGGGACCTTACTTGCTGAGATCATCAGGCCCCTAGCAGCTACAACATCTGAAGTACTCTTTGGCGGGCAGTGGGAATCCTATCCAAAGTGGTATGGTGGATGCTTCAGGTGCCTTGGGTTCTGCTCACAGCTATTTCTCCTCTTCTCCATGTGGAAGAACAGGTGGATGGGGTGAGAGGAACAAGTGAGCAGTGCATATACCAGTAAAGGAAGAGGAAGGATGTAAAGGGACCATGACTCAGGACCGGGAGCACTGGGCTGCCCTAAGAAAGGCAGATCTGAGTCAAATTAGCATTTCTCAACTCCCAGTGCTCACTCTGTCCACCTGTCTGCTGGGATCCCTCCAATTCTTCTTTCATGAGGACACTAACAAACTACCATCGTATGGCATGGTGGTCACAAGAGTCACTTTCAAATTTTTCTGCAATTGTCCCATTATGCAGACTGCAGAGTGAGTGGTCGCAGGGATGAAGGCTAGGCAGACGGCCTGGATGAAGAGCAAGTCAAAAGGGAGGTCTGCCTCCATTTTTTCCCTTGGGGGCAACAAAAAACACAGCTACAGGTAGTGAGGGAAAGCCATCGAGCCTCTTGGGTTTTAGAGAGGGGCTTGCTGAGTGCTGTTTTGGGACTGACTCACGACATATCCTCCTTGGTTCCAGCCTTCTTAGAAGTCTAGAATTAACATAAATCAATCTCAGAAAATCACAATACCCTGGCCTGGCTACTTAGCATTTCAAACAGGCCTGCCTATGCCAGCCCTCGATCAGGAAGGCCAGGCACAATTCACAAGACGCTGGGCAAAAAGGAGGCATAGGGCCCTACCTGTCCTCAGACTCTCCAACCCAGCAATAGTGCCAGGGAGCATGCTTCCCTTGGGCTTGCTGGTCCACCAAAACACCTGCAGAAGGCTTAAATAATAAGCACCTTACCACATCTGAGGCCATCCATGCAAGAGGAGCCAGAGGTTGCACTGCTCATGTGGGTGGGCAAGTACAGAACCCAGAGAAAGCCGAATACTCTGTCAGGAAATGACCAAAATAATCTGACACAAGTATCAGGAGAGTGACCATGCCTATATATACGCTAGGGGCAAGGGAAGAGTAGGTGGCTAGGAAGAGACTTACTGAGGGCTCAGGGCAGTGAACATTCTATACAAAGAAAGACTCTATAGAACAAAGCTCTATACTGTACACAAGTCAGAACTTTGGCACTTCTTCTCTCTCACCATTGAAATATGAACTCCTTGAGCTGCTGGTATCTTTGAAAGAGGAGTGAAAAGGAAGATCCATCAACTGCGTTCTTATAAAAAAGGTACTGAGAAGACCGAACACGTGTAAAAAGTCACTGTACACACAGAATGAATAGGCTCCATTTCAATTACTAGTCCCTGTTTTCCTCCCACACGTAACTCAAAGGCTCATTATACAAATTAGTCTGAAATATATCTTGTTCAACAATCTAGTGTAGACTGTAGAAACTCTGATTTCCTACCAGTTAAAATATAAGCGGTGAGCAACCAAGTTGGCTTGGCAAATAGAATATGACAAGTTGCTTCTCTGAGGCTCTTAAGACTAAAGAAGCAGCCAGGGCGCCTGGGTAGCTCAGTCTGTTGAACACCTGGCTCTTGATTTCGGCTCAGGCCATGATCTCACGGTTTGGTTAGTGAGATTGAGCCCCGTGCTGACAGTGCAGAGCCTGCTTGGGATTCCCTCTCTCTCTGCGCCTCCTCAGCTCTCTTTCTCTCTGAAAAGTAAACATGAACAAAAATTCAAAAGAAAGGCTAAAGCAGCAGCCAACTCTTGTCTTGGAGGAGCTGTCCATTGGCATCCTGGGCCTGTTCCAACCACGTCTCAGGGCTCAGCCCACTCACCAAGATAAAATCCAATCAACAAGCTCTCACTTATCTACCCAATATAGAGATATACCCGAATCGATCCTCTTTGGCCACTCAGCATACAAATCTGGAAGTATTAGTTACTGGTTCAAGTGATTTGTCTTCCTAAGTAGATCACAGTCTCTTGGAGAACAGGGATCAAGTCTCCTAAACTTTTCTCATTCCCACCTTCACTATATCAGTTTTGTACTGCTATGTGACATATTGTTCCACAACTTGGTGGCTTAAAACACAAAAGATTTATTGTCAGTTTAGCTGCGTAGTTCTGTCTCCACGATCTCTTGTAAGGCTGCACACTTACAAAGCATGGGAAGCTTTGGCTGGGGCTGGAAGAGCCACTTCCGAGAAGGTTCACACACGCATGGCTGTTGGCTGGACTCCCCAGCTCCTCACCAGAAGGGTCCTTCCAAAGGACTGTCTGAGTGTCCTTAAGACATGGCAGCTGGCTTTTCCCAGAGCAAGTGATCCAAGAGGGAGCACACCCAAGACAAAAGCTGCGGTTTTTAATAACTTAATCTCCAAAGTGATATACCATCACTTCTGCCATATTCTATTGGTCACATAGACTAACCCTGATGCAATGTGGGAGAGGACCACACAGGGCGTGAGTATCAGGAGTGGGGATCACTGGGGTCTGTGGTGGAGGCTGGCTGCCACATGAGCCCTTCTACGTCTGCAGGAAATTTTTACTGAATATGGAATGGATGACACTTTCCAGGGGGACCTGGAAGCTGTTCCTTTGCTTTTCAATTCCATCTTTGCCAACACGCTCATGCTCTTTGCTGTCCTGGCTGGCTAACACCTTCCAAAGAAGGAAAACCGAACAAGGCACTAGAAGGAATCACCAGTGTTTCTGTCCAACCTTACAAGGGCTTTCCCTTCCCCTTTGGTTGTTACTGAAAACAACCAAAAAGGTGTTTTCAGCCAAATTCAGCTTCTCGCTTACCCAAACAAGGGGACATCCTATCAGTGCGATGAAGTCTGCTGACAAGGGCAGTGTAGACCCAAATGTTCCCGTGGAGGGGTACCAAGAAGGGCCAAGGTCCTGGCACTTATGGCCTGTGACAGCCAAGCAGGGCAGACTATTTGACCACACAAAGGAGGCACTGGGATCATGATTTCCCACATGGCCTCTTGGAGCCCAAAGCCATACTGTTGCACTGCTTCTTAGTGTGGCGGTGGTAATTTTTTAAAATTAGCAAAGTGACTGAATTTCTCCCCAATTTACATAATTCCTACCATCAGACATAGGTCCTGAGATTACAACTAGAGTTGACAAAATTTGTAAAAGGGTCCAAGAGCTAAGTTGATAAGGCAGTATGTAAGGATTGGGGCCACTTGCTTTGGCTAAGGAAGGATCAAAGTGCCTTCACCCATTTTTTTTTTTTTTTTTCCCCTGCCTTCATTTATGAAAGCTATTTCTCCCTGGACAGAGAATCCTAGATTCACAGGGTTTTCCATTCAGCACTTTACAGATGTTGTTCCATTGTCTTCTGGCTTGAATAATTTGATGAAAAGTCTGTATCAGTTCTTATATCTCTCTGTACAGAGTGTCTTTTTTTTCTCTTGGTGCTCTCACAATTTTATCATTGTTCGTCAGCAATTTGATTACGATGTGGCTTAGTGTCATTTACTTTGTGTGGTTCATCTGCTTGGGGTTTATGAAGCTTCCTGGATCTATGTTTACAGTTTTCATCAACTTTGGAAAATGTTCAGCCATTAGTCTTCAAATATGTTTCCTGCCCTCTCTTCTGCCTCTTTTAGAAATCCAATTACAGGTTAGCCCTCTATTTTCCCATGGGTCACTGGGGCTCTGTTTGTTATTTGACTTCCTTTTGTGTTTCATTCTTAATTCATTTACATGGACTGACTTTTCTCCTGATTATAGGTCATAATTTTCTGCTTCTTCACCTGTCCCGTAATTTTTGATTAGAAGCTATACATTATGATTGCCACATTGTTAGGTATTTGAATTTTGTTGTCTTCCTTTAATGAGTACCGAAGTTTGCTGGAGTAAGCAGTTAAGTCTGTAAAACAGTTTGATAATTCTGAGGCTTCTGCCCCTTCTCTCTCTTTTTAAGTTTATTTATCTTGAGAGAGAGATAGAGAGCATGCGTGAGGAGGGGTCAGTCAGAGAGAGAGGGAGAGAGAAAGAATTCCAAGCTGTGCTGACAGCACAGAGACCAATGCAGGGCTCGAGCCCACAAACTGTGAGATCATGACCTGAGATGAAACCAAGAGGTGGACGCTCAACCAACTGAGCCACCCAGGCGCCCCTCTCTCCCTTCTCTTTCATATCAATTCAGAGGTATAATTTATATTATAAATTTATATTATTATATTTATATTACTTTATTTATATTTAAAATTTTATATTATATTTTATATATATAAAATATATATTATTTAATATATATAATATATATTATTTAATATATTTTTAAATATATTATTTAATATATTTAATATATATTTAATATATATTATTTTATTTATATTATATATATATTATTTTATTTTAAATATAACTTTATATTTTAAATATTTATATTTAAAATTTAAATTTATATTATTATATTATATAATTATATTTATATCATTATATTTATATTTATATTATTATATTTATATTTATTATATTATAAATTTCAGAGGTATAATTTATTGGCACAAATACATCCATATTAAATACAGTTCAAGAATTTCGAGAAATGTATACACTGATGTGACCCTCACTACCAACATAGTAATTTCCATCACCCCCAAAAGTTATCTCATGTTCCTTTGTGGTCGGTCTCACCGTTACCACTCCAAGGCAACCACTAATCTGCTTGCTGTCACTAAAGATTCCGTTTCTGGAATTTCATACAAATGGACTCACATAGGACATATTCTCTTGAGCTGGAATCTTTTGCTCAGCATGTTCATCTATGTTGTTGCACGAATCAGTAGTTCATTCCTCTTTGTTGCTGACTGTATCCCCTCATTTGGATAGATCACAATTTGTTCATCCATTCACATGCTGATGAACATTTGGATCGTTTCCAGCTTGGGGCAATTATGAATAAAGTTGTTATGAATATTCATGTACAAGTCCTTTTGTGGCCCTGTTTTCTTTTCTCTTAAGTAAATGTCTAGGGACAACATTGCTGGGTTATATGGCAGGTGTGATTTTCTTTGTAAGAAACTTTCAGTTTTCCAAAATGGTTGTGTCATTTTACATTTCTGCTATCAGTATACAAGAATGTCAAAGTTCATATTCTCTTCAACTTTTGGTATTGTCAATCTTTTAAATTTTAGCCATCCTTGTTGGGTATGCAGTGGTATCATTTAATGTGCACTTCCCTGATGAACATCTTTTCATGTGCTTATTGGCCACCTGTATATCTTCTTCAGAGAAATGCCTATTCCAATCCTTTGCCTATCATTAAACAACACTGTCTTTTAACTGAGTTGTTAGAATTCTTCACCTATGCTGGATGCAAGTCCTTTGTCAGATATTTTTTCCCCAGTCTGCGTCTCACCTTTCCATTTTCTTTACAGTCTATTCTGAATGTCAGAAATGCTTAATTTAGATGAAGTCTGACTTATCTTCCATTTACTTTATTTTTTTTTAAGTTCAAGCTTTTTGTGTCCTAAGATCTCTCTGCCTATCCCAAGGTCACAAAGACTTTCTCCGATGTTTCTTTCTAGAAGTGTCAGAGCTTTTGCTTCTACATCCAGATCTGTGATATATTTCTGCTCAATTTCTGTGTATGGTATCTGGCTTGTTTTTAAGCTCTGCGCCCTTTCCTGGGTTGGCAGTTAAGTTTGCAAAGCAGCTTTCTCAAATAAGGCACAATCTTTTGAGGTGTCCACCCAGTGCCCCCGGTGTTCAGTAAGGTCTCTCACCTAACTGGGAAGAAAAACATCTCCCGGCCCTAGAAAGAGTTGAGCTTACATCTTCCCAGCAGCTGTTCTTGGCTTTGCCTCATGAGTTTTATCCCATGCACACACAAACCAATGTTCGGAAAGAGCCTTGAGGAGACCCCTGAGCAAATGTCTAGAACTTTTTTTTTATGTAGTTTGTTTTTCTCCATATTGTTCCTGGAAATTCCAACTGCTCTGGCTTCCTCAATTCTGTCTTCTCAACTTGGCAAGGCTGCTCGGCTCTGCTTGGGATTTGGAAATTGCCTCCGGTAGAAAGACCACAGGGCTCACCTCATTATTTTCTTTCTCTCAGGGACCACTATCCTGAGCCGCCCGTTGCCCAGTGTTTGCAAAGAGTTGTTTCACACATTTTGGTCTGTTTTCTGGTTGCTAACAGAAGACAGGCAAGTTCTATACCAGTGACTCCTTCATTGGCAAAAGTCTCAAATGTTAAATTTATCCACATGGGAGAGAGTCCTCGGACTTCAATGACAAGCCCTACGGGATTCCAATCTCAAAAGGAAAAGCCTATGGCTTTTTCCTGGCACACCTATCATGACTACACAAATGATTGCAATGATGCTCTTGAAGGAAAACCAAGCAGATGAAAGACAATGGGAACCAAATGGTGGTAAAGAATTCCATGTGCAGAGAAGACAGGAAGTCTACAGAGGTTAGGAAAGCAGTGTCCCCATGTCATGAAATACACGTGAACACTGCACACAACAGGCGGGCAGAGCAGTGGAAAGTCCCAGCACTGGGGTGAAACTCACCGGTTTGAATTCCAGGATTCCAATTAGGAGCTGCCACAACCTTAGACAGTTCACTCAGCCTCTCTGTGCCTCAGTTTCCCCAGGTATACAATATAACAGGAGTACCTGCTTCGTGTGGCGAATGTGAGAAATAAATGAGTTAACATATATTTATGGTGCTTACAGGACTTGGCACATAATAAGCACTAAAAAACGTGACTCAGTATCATCACCAGATCAAACACTGGCCAAAGCACCTTTGGCCAAAATACCTTCAGTGCCTGTGGTTCTGACCTCCCAAGCAGGGGAGGCTTTACAAGAAGAATGAAAATACATCTTACATTTACACAGTCTCAGAATACCTCCCCAAAATTTACTTACTAATTGCAAAGGGAAAATTTTTCACTTCAGGGGAGAGACCTAGAGGGACCACCTTCCTCAAATCATCACGAGAACTTCACCAGCGCTGGGGTAAACCCACATCAGGCGCCCCAGGTTCTGACGCACTGAGGAGGTCACAACATCACTTATGCAACATCCCCCCCCTTCCCCAAACAACCCGAAGGTAACCATGAGAAAACATTAAACAAACCCAATCTGGGACATTTACAAAACCACTGGCCTGTACTTTTCAAAAACATCAAGGCCAAGGCGCTTGGGTGGCTCAGCTGGTTAAGCATCCAACTCTTGGTTTTGGCTCAGGTCATGGTCTCATGGCTCATGGGTTTGAGTCCCTCATTGGGCTCTGTGCTGATAGTGTGGAGCCTGCTTTGCATTCTCTTTCTCCCTCTCTCCCTGCCCTTCCCCCGCTGACTCTCTCTCTCTCAAAAATAAACTTAAAAAAAAAAAATTAATTAGTTTTTAAAAAGCGTCAAGGCCAAGAAAGAGAAAGAAAGGTGGAGAAACTATTCCAAGACCAATAGAGACTAAGTGTACTGTTTCACTGCTGTCTTCCTGACCAGCTTCCAGGTGGGGAGCACCCAGTCAGAGCGCCCGCATGTGCCAGCCCCGAGACTGGCCAGGAAGCCAGACAAGGCCCAAGGAAAGGCAGAGCCACATGGAGGTCATACCTGATTAGTACTGACTGACTGTCCTGCAACTTCAAAGGAGACTAGTATGGGCAAAGGTCATTAGGGGGAAGTTTCTTGGAAGCTGGGGAGGATGTGGCTAGGCCGGAAGGAAGGAGAAAAGCTTCAGGGGAAGGAATGTGAGTAAGGGGAAGAGGCAGGAACGGGTCTGGCAGGTTCGGGGGCTGGGAGAAGAGCAGCCCCGGGGCATCTTGCTGCATCCCAGTGTCCAATAACATTGCTGTTCTTGGCATAGATTATAGGGCAGACCATGGTGGCTGCACTGCCTGCAGCACAGAGAGAGTTCAGAAAAGGAGGATGGGGGCACCAGGTCCAGGAGCCTAGCTGTCCTGCAGGATGCCAGGACACCACGCCACTTTAGGTCAAGGCAAAGAAGGACCTGCCACACAACAGTACTGGCACCTATGCTATGGTCAGCGTGAGTGAGGGCAGAGGAGCTCCCTGGTACAGCTCAATGCTTCACCAGCTATGAACACCTTCAGACAGCAATCGCCTGCTCCACCCCCGCCCCTGCATCACCTCTCCTCACCCTCGTGCCTCACGTGATCACAGACCAAAATTCAGCTTAAGCCACGTCCACCCACATTGGCCCAGCCCAAGAATGTCCATTTTGGAGGGAACAAGATCACTATAAAAAAGCTGCACCCAGAATATTGTCCCACCCACAGCAGTGGCCCTTGAACTACGGTGGTCCATAGCAAGACTACAGTGTATTTGTCGGCTGTATTCACTGATGATTTTTACCTGTTAGGGCAGGGGGTATTAGTAAGTTGTTTACTTAAACACACTGAAAAAAACCAAACCCATATGTAATCTGCTCAGTGGACTGAAAGGCAATTTAACGTTCTTGTTAATTCTCATTTCATGGAATTTTTTTTTTTTTTTTTTTTTTTTTTTTTGCCAGCAACTAATGAGATTTCTCACAGAGAAATTTGGGGATAGAATTACAAACCAGGGCCCCCTCTGCTGTGTCTAAAGGATCCCCCAGACCCATCTCTTTCTTTCCCAGGCTTCTGGAGCCCAGTTGCCTGCAGAGCTCAGACAGAGGGTGGGAACAGCAGTGGAAACAGCAGACCTATAATCTTCAAGTCTGCTGCGTCAGAACGACCTGCAAATATTTTGGGCCCAAACGCATCACCCAAATAGAAACCCTGCTCTGGCACTCTCACGCCGCTTCGGCCAAAATGCTCACACTGTGCTTGGGTCTGGGCAAGAGAGGCAGTGTGCCCTGCTCCTGCAGGATTGTGTCTCAGGCTTGTCATTTAACTGGGACGATGCCAGTACCTCATTTCTCTACATCATTTTTCATGTTACTAAGTGAAGAGGTCTTCTAAGAAAACAGAAAAGCCCATGAAGAACACTGATGAGCTTAAGAGGCTAGAGGAGCCCATGGACTAGAACAAAAGCTGGGGGCAGAAAAGCATTTTGAGAGAAGTGAGCATATGAAAAATATAAGGTTGGTCCTGCTTGTGTCCTGAACTACTGTGCATATAACTTAGCCCACGAAAGAGAAAACTAAAGAAAAAGCATGAAAGCTCCTGATACCTCTCACTGACTGAATATAGGAAAAGCCACAGATACTCAACACCAAGTCTTTCAAAGAAATTTTAGAGCCAAGAAAAAAACACCGGTCAAGTGCCCCAGCCAGCCGAGTGACCCTTCTTCCCCTACCCGCGTGCCACTCCACTGCCCCCACATGAAAGCCCGCCCCAGGTAAGGCCCAGCCTCACACAAAGCTGCTCGAGCTGGGCCTGCCTCCAGCACGGCATGCCCTTTAGAATGAGGAGGACACTACATCAAACGAAATGTGGGAGGGATGTGTCAGATGCTAAGACAGGATTGCAGAAACTCCAGTTCGAAGTCTTTTCATCATAGGTACAGAGGTGGTTTCAGTGGCTGACAATCCTGTGGCAGGTACAGGATTTCTAGAATGTACCTGACAATTGGCATTCTCATAAGACGTTCTTCAGCAGAGCCCAAGCCCACCAAAGCCTGGGACCATGCTCACAGACCATGCCTCCCCTGCCCTGGCATCAGTCTTGTAGCCACACCAGACAGCTGTCCAGAATGGAGGCCAGGAGCATCCCTGCTTCCTCTACACCTGGGTGGAATATGGTGGGCAGCCAACAAAGCTAGTTAACAATAAGGAATGGCTTCATTTATTAGCTAAAAGCAAGGTCTCTGGAGCTGGATAGTCTGTTCCTCAAGGGGACCCCATGAGATCCAAAAGGGACACGATCAGGGTGCATGGGTGGCTCAGTTGAGCATCTGACTCTTGATTTCAGCTCAGGTGATGATCCCAGCCTGCCCGCCCTCTCTCTCTCTCTCTCTCTCTC